>NC_062544.1:202385327-202688748 GCF_016906955.1 Phacochoerus africanus | reverse complement strand
TCATAATAAACAGCATGAAGAAGAATAAAGAGGGCAAGGGAATCAGGGAAATGGGGGGTGGGGTGCAGACTTCATATTTGAGGGGTCAGGTGACATTCTACCCAGAAAGGACAGAGTGAACTTTAGAGGTTTTTTTTCCTTCCAATCTTTTAAATATGCTACCCTTTTTATGGCTACAAGTTTTCAGAGGAACATTTTTTTAAACAAGTTTTTTTCTTAAAAAAGTGATATTAGTTCATTGTAGAAAACATGGAATGTATGGAAAAGTAGAGAGAAGACAAGTCTTCCACAGTGGTACTACAGCAGGATAATCCTTCTGGATAGGTTGGTGCATTTCCCTCCTGCCATGCCAATTGCTAAACTCACATGACATTTACACTCTTACAACACTTCTCTTACTTCTCTCTCTCTCCTAAACATTACCCCATGGCGGCCAGGAGTTTGACAGGCCACCATTTCCCTTCTGTTTGAGAAAAGGCCTTCATAGAAACCAGGTGCCCTCGTAGAAACCAGATGCCCTGCTGCCCTGGCTGACTGCTGGGTGCCACCCTGTCTGCATGACCCCGCCTCCCCGGCCCCCCATCCAACACCTTACTGAGAAAGCTGGACCCCAGTAATATGTCCCAGATGCCCAGAAGTCAAGTTTCAGGCAGACAGGCCACCTTGTGTCAGACTCAAAGGGAGTCGAGTCACCAGCAGGGCTAAGGGAGGGTTTGTTTCAGAGGTAGAGGTGACAGAGGTCCACCCCCCCTCCCCATGGGGGTCAGGCGGGAGCCAGAAAGAGACAGCAACATCTGTCCCAGAGCCAGAGGTGACAGCCCCACTACCCCACAGATTGGGCAGCCCAGATGTTCCCCTAAACCTCCTCCAAGAGAGATGCCATTGTCTTAGGAAGCCCCAAAAGTCCTGACCTTCCTCGAAGGAAGAAATGCAGATGTTACCAGCTGCTGTGGTTCCCTCCCTCCCTGGCAGCGTCTCCACCCCTACTGCTCTCCTCTGGTCCGGGCTTCCTGCTTCTTGCTTCTGGAATGATGCTCTACTCTTAGTAAATCTCTACTAAGATTTGTCTTGCAGAGCATCATTCTAGACCTATGATCACTCACCCCAACCTGCATCCAATCAGGTCATTAGAAGGTTTCATAAGCAATGCTGCTCTTCAAAAATCTTTGAGCACGGCCATACCCTCCTTAGGGTGTGATCATCTGTGAAGGGTGAAAGTGCCTGGTCAAAGGTGTCAGGACTTTATCAGGATCAGTGCTCATGTCCTGCTTATTTCACCACGGTACAAATGGTCCAGTACTTTGCACAGTCTTTGCTCCTTCTCCGACAAAGTCTTGCTGTATTCTAGCTGTGAGTCAGTAAGCAAATTGCTTGCCCTTTCTGAGCCCCAGTTTCCAGGGACAGGTAGGAATGGGTCCTAGCACTCCGCAGTTTCAAAATTGGCTCATGTCAGAGACCAGGGTCATCAACAAAGTACTTGGGAGCCCCAAAGAGGCAATACGGAAATTCTGCTTGGTGGAGAGGAGGCATGATTCCATGTAGAAAGTGTTCTAGGAGGGAGTTCCCGTCGTGGCTCAGTGGTTAACGAATCTGACTAGGAACTATGAGGTTATAGGTTCGATCACTGGCCTTGCTCAGTGGGTTAACGATCCGGCGTTGCCGTGAGCTGTGGTGTGGGTCGTAGATGCAGTTTGGATCACGCGTTGCTGTGGCTCTGGCATAGGCCAGCGGCTACAGCTCCGATTAGACCCCTAACCTGGGAACCTCCATATGCCCCGGGAGCGGCCCAAGAATTGGCGAAAAGATAAAAACAACAACAACAACAACAACAAAAGGTGTTCCAGGAGCCGGGCCTCAGAGTTCTTCCAGCACAGTTTTTACGAGCCTGAGGTTGAATCTTGGCCCTGCCCCTTACTGTCTAGGTGACCACTGGCAACCTAACCACCTCTAGGCTTCAGATTCTTCATTTACCACTTTGGTAACAACACCCATCTCATAGGCTTGATTTACAGATGGAGGACAGAGAGGTTAGCATGATACCCAGACTCAAGGTGAGGGCTCAGAAAGCCGTTCTAATGAATTTCATATTATGAACCACGGTTATCACTTACCAGGTAGAGAAGGGTGAGTGGCGAGGGCATGTCGGGCAGAAAGAGCACCACTCGCAAAGGCTTGACAAGACCAAGTGTGTTTAGAGGCAGAAGACCCCTTACAGGGCTGGATGGTATATTGGGTGGGTTTGTGGGTCCTGGGGGGAAGACGGAAGATGAGGCTTCACCAACCTCCCTGACTCTCTTTTTCACATTTTCTGAGCCCCATCACCTGACCAGGAATTCTGTACAGAAATGCTGGCCACACCCTGGCCCATCACCAGCCCCATCTCTAGCTCCCTCACTACTGACAGAGCCCACACCCGTGTCACCACCTGTCTGGACAACACAAGTCTCCCATGTGGTCCTCCTGAGCCCAGTGTTCCATCCAGAACAAGCCCCACACAGACCCCAGCGCCAGCTCTTCAGAATGTCTGTGTGGTCAGCTTACAAGCATTCCACCTGCCTGTCATCTTCACACTAAGTATACTTACAAAGCCCTTCATGGGCCTCCTTTCCCCTCCATGTCACCCTCTCCTTCTCTAGAGTCTAGGTGACAAAACCACCTGTTTTTACCCAAACATACCACAAACTTGTTTCTGGGCTTTTGCCTGTGCTGGTCGCCCAGTCCAGGAAGCCCTCTCCAAATTTTGCCCCCGCAACCATTGTTTGCATCACGTTGCACCCAGTGCATTCTCCCTCCTTAAGGCTGTGTGGCTCCAGAACAACCCTTGATGCCAAAACAATTATAGCATGTGTTCCAAGGGTGCCCCAGCACCCCCCCAGCCAGGCTGAAAGCTCTTAGCTCATCTTCACATTTCCTGCACCTGCACAGTGCCTGGCTCTTGGTAAAGGTGCCATAAGAATGTGTGGAGTGACTAAGATCAGAAAAACAGGGCCCGAACATGGAGAAAGGATTAGGTGATGGGGAAACACCAAGGATTTGGAGACCAAGAAATGAGGTGCTTTAGGGAGATGATCCTGGGAAGGAGAGCGCAGACTGGATATGCCCAGGATGGTGGAGCTTCTCCATCATCAAGAGGAGAAGAGCAAGGAGTTCCCGTCATGGCTCAGTGGTTAAAGAATCTGACTAGGAACCATGAGGTTGCAGGTTTGGTCCCTGGCCTTGGTCAGTGGCTTAAAGGATCCAGCATTGCCGTGAGCTGCGGTGTAGGCTGCAGAGGCAGCTCAGATCCCGCGTTGCTGTGGCTGTGGTGTAGGCTGGCGGCTACAGCTCCAATTGGACCCCTAGCCTGGGAAACTCCATATGCTGCAGGAGCGGCCCTAGAAAAGGCAAAAGAACCACACACACACACACACACACACACACACACACACACACACAAAGAGGAACAGAGCAATAGACACCCAGCCAGAGGGAGAGTCAGGTGGCTATGACAAGAGAGAAGGGTTGGTCACTGGCCACCCCTTCACAATGACACACTTCAAGGGTTCATTCCTGGGTTTCTAAATGAGAGCCACACCCACACAGGCTGTCACAGAGTCATCCTGTCAAACCAGAAGAAGGAAGCTGAGACAAGGCTGCCTGGAAAGAACGGCTGTGAACAGGCTCCACGGAAGGATGGAAGGGGCAGTGGTTGCCTCTTCCAACAGAGAGCCAGCATCATCAGGATGTCAGGACAGAGGGACTCGCTGTGGGGGGTGGGGTAGGACACCCTCTCGTAACACCTGAGGGAGGGGCAGGAGGAAGTCAGTCAACCCTGTCCCCACCTCGAAGCCCACACCCACCACCCCCTTCGCTCCTGAGGCCACTGCTGGGATCCGAGGCCCATCCCCCTCGGCTCCCTCCTTGCCTTTCAAAATGTCCCCATCCTTTGCCCTGGCTCTCTCAGAAGAAGGAAGCCCACTCAGCTCAGTGACACCCCTTGTACCCTTTAGGGTCATCTCAGCTGCTGGTAACAAAGCTCATGTTGCTTCAAACAACAGAAAGGATTTTGTGGCTCCTATAACAAAAAGTCTAGGGCAGAAGGATTTCCAAGGGACTTTGATCTGCAGGCCCCTACTCTGTTTTCCAGCATCTCCTGACAACATGGGGCAGCCCCTGCCACTCCTTTCTTGAGTAGAAAAATTAAAAGGAAAAAAATGCCCCTCTGTGTTCTTACATTGCATACCTCTGACCCATAACATTAGCCAGAGTTGGACCTGTGCATCCTTTTTTTTTGTATGTATATCTATACTTTCCGCTCTCCTGACATTTTATCTGAGTTTCAAAAGAATCCATGACCCCAAAGATATTCCAAACCATTACCCAGCAGGAAAAAAAAAAAAATTTGTTCATGATCATTGTCCTTAATTCCAAATATTGAGCAAGAGTTCCAATTCTTTCTGTAATATGAAGCATCTGGATGTGGCATAGGGCTTGTTCTGACCCCCAAGGAGGCTGGAGAAAAATCTCAGAGCACAGAAGAGGCAAGACAGAAGGCACCACAGCAGGAAAAAGGTAGAAAAGCTGGCACTGAATACATGACCAGGTAGATTCATATCTCTTTGGCCTCCTCTGGCTTCAAAGGTGACTCAATGTTTAAAGAGGAAAGACTGAAAGTAAAAATCAAAGCTCATTTATTAACTGTGCTACATAATATACATAAGTGTATATAAAATAGTATACACAGTGGTTTTTAACTGTTTAATCGTAGGGCAGTTGAATAGACAGAACCATTCTCATCTAGCTTCTTATTGTTATGAAACCCTAAATTAAAAGAACTCCACCTAAAATGCAAAGTAAAATCACAAGGATCTAGGTATAAAATAAAAAAGATATATTGTACAGTACAGAAAATATAGTCAATATTTTATAATAACCATAAACAGTATAATCTTCAAAAATTGTGAACCACGATGTTGTACACCTGAAACATATAATATTTTAAATTAACTATATCTCAGTAAAAAAAAAAGTCACAAGGGGACACTCCTATACACCTATTAGGACATCAAAAGTTAAAGAGATCAACTCTACCAAGTGTCATTGAGGATATGGAGCCAGTGGGGATGCAAAATGAAAATATCACTTTGGAAAAAAGCTTGGTAGTTTTTTTAAAAGTTAAATATACACCTAAATGATCCAGCCATTCAACTCCCAGGTATCTACCCAAGAGAAATGAAAGCACATGCCATAAAAAGACTCACACATAAATATTCATAGCAGCTCTATTTGTGATAACCAAAAAAAAAAAAAAAACCTGGAAATAACTCAGGTGTCTACCAACAGCTAAAAGGACAAAACAATTGTGGTATATATGTATGATAGAATATTATTTAGCAATGAAAAGGAACAAACTATTGGTACACACACAACAGCATGAATGAATCTCAAAACAATAATATTGGGAGTTCCCATTGTGGCTCAGTGGGTTAAGGACCCAACAACGTCTCTCTGAGGATGTGGGCTTGATCCCTGGCATTGCCACAATTCATAGGTTACAGATGTAGCTCAAATCCAGTGTCGCTGTGGCTGTGAGGCAGGGTGACAGCTGAAGCTCCAGTTCAACCCCTAGCCTGGGAACTTCCATAAGCTGCAGGTGTGGCCCTAAGAAAAGAAAAAATAATAATGTTGAATGAAATAAGTCAGATAGAAAAAGAATATATAGGTATGATTTCATGTATATAAAATTTTAGAAAATTCAAGCTTCTCTGTAGTGACAGGAAGCACATCCATGTTTGTTGGGGGCAGGAGAGGAAAGAATTGCAATGGGACATAAGGAAACTGGGGGGTAATGGACACATTCATTATCTTGATAGTGGTGATGTCACTGCAAGTGTATGCATGTGTCAAAGCTTATCAAATTGTACACTTTAAATACAAAGTTTATCAAATATCAGTTATAGCTCAATAGAGCTGCTTAGAAAAAAGAGCCCAGATTGTGGACTACACCTCTTCCCCTTTCTTCTTGGAACCTTGTGTTTAGGGCTTATTTTAAATTCCCCTTTTCTGCCTTGTCTGTCTCTCCTTCAATTTCATAATCTGCCTCAATTAGGCAGGACTCTCCCCTGTGAGCAGGGGAGTAAGGTCATTCTTTCCTAACAGTGAGATGAAAGTATCAGGGCTCAACTAATCAGAGTCCATTCGCAGGATTAACTCACCCATATTTCCTCTCATGGGGCCAACCACTTCCCAGATATTGATCCTACTCATGTGGCCTGAAGCCAAAGGTCCAAGTTCCTTGCTAGTCTAGGCAGCTGTGGCTCTCAGAGCTGGAGTGGCTCTCCTGGTGGCAGAGTAAACACGAAAGGAGTCCTTTCTGAAGAGCGTGGCCAAACTCTGAGCAGTAGCTATATATCTGTTCCAAGGGCAGAAACTTACAACACTTTTTATGACTTTCCCCAGGGTAAAAAGTGTGACACTTAATGGTACGGGTCTTGCATCTGTGACAAAATGGAAATATGTTCATAAAAAGAAAGCCAAGGTATTCCCGTTGTGGCTCAGCAGATTAAGAACCCAGCATAGTCTCTGTGAGGATGCAGGTTCTGTCTCTGGCCTTACTTGGTGGGTTAAGGATCCAGCATTGGTCGCAGAGGTGGCTCGGATCTGGCATTGCTGTGGCTGTGGTGTAGGCCAGCAGCTGCAGCTCTGATTCAGGCCCTAGCTCGGGAACTTCCATATGCCGCAGGTGTGGCCCTAAAAAGAAAAACGAGAGAAAAGAAAAGGAAGCTAAAAACCAAAGAAAGATGGCTTCTAAAAAAGATGAATTTATAACAGGGAGTTACAAGTATTTCTAAAATACCTCTTGCTGTATACATTACAAGAAGAAACAATAATCAAGTCTGTTAATTCCATCTGCTTCTCGTACCAAGGAAAAATTCCTTTCGTGTGGGTGTCAGGAGGCCTCAAGTCAATGGAGGGGGTTTTCCGGGGTCTCCCAGGACGCTCTCCTGGCTGGTTTCTTGCCTTCTTTAAGGCCCCATCCACTTTGCCACTGCTGTCATAGAATGACACTCAGTGCCCCAGCTTTCTTCTCATCCCTCAACTCAAAGCCATTGGCTTTGCCTCTCCCCCTCAGCTCTCAAAGCCCCCAGAAGCCTCAGAGTAGCTCTCATGACCTTTTTTCAGGGCTGATCCTATCGTCTCTCTGTCATCCCTACCCTGCCTCTCTCTTCTTGCCCTTCTCCAAGTCTTCTGTTTCCTCTCCCAGCACGCCTTCCCATTGGTTTCTCATTTTATCCCAACCTCCCACACATGGGTAATTTTCTAAAGTCTATCCTTGGTTGGCTTTTCCTCTCTCTGTGCCCAGGCTCTCTTGGAACATCTTTTACCCTTCCATGCTTCAAGTTTTATTTTATTCAGACGACTCCCAGATCTACGTGGCTAGCCCTAAGCGCTCTCTCTCTCTGAGCGTGAGAGTTACAGATGGGGGATTATAAATAAGATACATTCCCAACAAGTGAAAGAGAAGATATTTTTTAAATCTGCAATTCAAAATTATAAAGGGTAAACTGGTACAGCCACTATGGAGAACAGTTTGGAGATACCTTAGAAATCTATACATAGAACTTCCATATGACCCCGCAATCCCACTCTTGGGCATCTATCCAGACAGAACTCTACTTAAAAGAGACACGTGCACCCGCATGTTCATTGCAGCACTATTCACAATAGCCAGGACATGGAAACAACCCAAATGTCCATCGACAGATGATTGGATTCGGAAGAGGTGGTATATATACACAATGGAATACTACTCAGCCATAAAAAAGAATGACATCATGCCATTTGCAGCAACATGGATGAAACTAGAGAATCTCATACTGAGTGAAATGAGCCAGAAAGACAAAGACAAATACCATATGATATCACTTATAACCGGAATCTAATATCCAGCACAAATGAACCTCTCCTCAGAAAAGAAAATCATGGACTTGGAGAAGAGACTTGTGGCTGCCTGATGGGAGGGGGAGGGAGTGGGAGGGATCGGGAGCTTGGGCTTATCAGACACAACTTAGAATAGATTTACAAGGAGATCCTGCTGAATAGCATTGAGAACTTTGTCTAGATACTCATGTTGCAACAGAAGAAAGGGTGGGGGAAAAAACGTAATTGTAATGTATACATGTAAGGATAACCTGACCCCCTTGCTGTACAGTGGGAAAATAAAAAAAATTATTAAAAAAATAGGGATATAAAGAAGATGTGGAAAAAAAATTATAAAGGGGTCCCCGGGTGGATTGGAAAGTATGAAGGGTTTCTAAAGATGAAATGATGATGGAATTGGATTGAAGAAAGAAAACACCACCCAAAACGTGGATGGGAGAGCACCACCATGCCCAGAAGAGGGAGTGTCTGGGAGCTGGACAGCACCAGGGCAACTCAAAGAGAGAACCACCAAGAGGTGGCTACAGGGTTTGGTCTCTGTAAACCAGCCCCTGCCCACCTTCACGCAAACATCTCCCTCCAGGCAACACAGCGGATGTGGGCTTGAGTCAGAGAGAAGGTAGGGCCCCGTGCACCTGAGCCACGAGATCAGCCTGGACCAGCCCCCGTTCCCTTCCCCACTCTCACTCCCATTCCACTCCTTCCTGCAGCAAGCAGCACAAACAGATAACAAAGAGCCCAACCTGAGATGGGCCTCTCAACAAAGAGCAGAGTCAACAGTCAGCAAACTCTTGGGGAAGGCTAACATCATGAAAGAAGAACGGACCACAAAACAGAACTTACAGAGACAAGGTATATTCATAGCAAGACCCAAGCATAATCCTAATCCTCGGAGAACAAGGGAGGGTCGCATCTAAGAAACAAGAATGGGCAGGCTGTGCCAACAAAGAACCAGTGAGAACCCTTGAAAACAAAAACATATATCATACTGGAAATAAAAAATTAAGCAGATGAGCTGATAACAAAATAATGATAGGTTATAAGAATTACTGAGCTGGGAGTTCCTGTCATGGCTCAGCAGTTAACGAATCCGACAAGAACCATGAGGATGCAGGTTGGATCCCTGGCCTCGCTCAGTGAGTTAAGGATCTGGTGTTGCTGTGAGCTATGGTGTAGGCTGATGGCTACAGCTTGGATTGGAGCCCTCGCCTGGGAACCTCCATATGCCACGGGTGCAGCCCTAAAAAGACCAAAAAATAAAATAAAATAAGAATTACTGAGCTGGCGAAAGAGCTGAGCGATTCTTCTGGAATGTAGCACAAGAGGAGGAAAATATGAATTCATTATTTAAGCAATGTGGAAAATAAGTTCTGAAGTTCCAATATCCCTCTAAGAGGTGTTCCAGAAAAAGAAAGCAGAATAGAGGGGGATTTTTAAAGGAATGTTCAAACTAAAAAATAGAATAGAATTAATATAATACTGTGTTCCCACCAATCAGTACTGATAATTTATGTTTTACCGGACGTGCTTCAAGTAGTATTTCAGAGAAATAAAGACACAGCTAAAGCTGATGGTCTTTCAGACCCTCGTCCCTTCCCCTCCTTTGTCCTCCAGGCAGCCAACACCATCGTGAATCTGTGGATGTCTTTCCAGTCCATTGTTTATACATATGACGTGTATTATATAATATCTATGATGCTGTCGCATGTGGCTTTAAAGTTTACCTAAGGAATAACTACTGTAAGGAGGGTTCTACAACTTGATATTTTCCCTAAAAATTGTGTAAGTTTTAGCTGTCTCCACATTTATGGAGAGGACAGTTAATTTATCTGGACTGCTGTATTACCGACTATACTGCATTTTTTTATATAATACTTTGTTTATAAATGGATTTATGCAATAGCTCCAAATTTTTACCAACGTGAGATAATGTAATAATATGGGCCTTATGAACTCGGGCGAAGGTTTCTTTCCAAGTGGATACCTAGAAGGAGAATTGCAGGATGTGCCCGTTTACTAGGTTCTGTCAAATTGCTCTTCCATACTCCAATGAGCAGCATATGATGAAACCCATTTCCCCTCAACCTCACCAGCACTTAATATTTTCAGACATTTTAATTTTTCCAGTCTGATGGGTGAAAAATTATACCTCATTAAAATGTTTGTTGGCATAGCCCCAATTTCTAGTAAGTTTGACCATCCTTTCATAGTCTACGAGCCATTGGGGATTCCTTGGCTATAAATTATCTGTTGACATCCCTTTGCTAAAAATCAAGATATAACTGATAAATAACATTATGTTAGTTTCAGGTTTATAACATAATGATTCCATACATTTCAAAATGATCCCATACATTTCAAAATGATCACTATAAGACAAAAAGTCTAGTTAATATTCATCATCACATAGGGTTTTTTTTCCTTGTGTTGAGTACTTTTAAGATCTACTCTTTTGGCACCTTTCAAATATACATTTTAGTATTATTAACTATAGTTACCATGCTGGAATCACAGTCCCAGGAATTATCTTATAACTGGTTTGTATCTTTGACCCCCTTCACTCACTTCACCCAGCCCTCACCTCCCTGAATCCTTTTTTCAATTACCTTTATAGTGTTTTTTCACGTGAAAGTTTTAAATTTTTATATAGTCAAATTTATCTATCTCATGAGAGAGATATTTTGTAAAGAATGGGTATTTCTCCAACCTGAAAAATTCAAATCCTCAGAATTTGAGGGCTAAGGAGAATGACTATAATAAATGCCCATTTAGACACATAGTGGTGAGACTTCAGATGTTTGTGGTTGGGGGGCATTGTAGATTGTGCTAGAGTTTGCAATGGGACCAGAAGAGAGAGAGGGAGCACTCTGGGTTCTGGGAGAAACAGGCAAAGAATTTTGAGGTCTCGCACACTTGCCGGTCTCATGCTGTCCTTTGTGGCCCCTTCACAAATCTCCAGTGCCAGGGGAAAAAAAAAAAAAAACAGTATCCTGAGACTGTCCTACAAACAGAATTATGGAGGCGCATTAGGGAGCATGGATGGAAGGATTTTGTTGTTACTGTTATTTTGGGTTTTCTTTTAAGCATAATAATTAACAATTTAGAGTTCACACAGCATTGTTTACATATAAGGATGAAGCATCTGAAATGTCCATTTCTGTAGAATGAAAAATTATTGAGTGTTGACAACTTCCTAGAATTCAACCAAATACATGATTTCATTTCATACTCTTAAATCTGTGGGATTTGAATTATAATCCATTTTTTTTTCCTACAGATGAGCAACCAGCGGGGCAGGGCGCTTGCGTCTACTGATGGGGGCTTTATGACAGCTAGACGGCAAACGTGAGTCTGCCTGTCTTCATCTCCCAACCTGACTCTGGGCCTTGCTTCCCCATCTGAGAAATGGGAAATCTGCTTCATGTTCCTCTCTCTTCCAAGAAGATTGTGCTTGTTGTGAAGGTCCTCTGTCTTCTAGGGAGATTAGGCTCAAGAGAACCAGTGGTGGAGTTCCTGTTGTGGCTCAGTGGTTACGAACCCCACTAGTATCCACGAGGACTCGGGTTTGATCCCAAGCCCCACTCTGTGGGTTAAGGATGCAGCCTGGCTGTGAGCTGTGGTGTAGGTCACAGACACGGCTTGGATCCCGAGTTGCTGTGGCTACAGCTGCAGCTCCAATTCAACCCTTAACCTGGGAACTTCCATATGTTGCAAGTGTAACCCTAAAATGACAGGGAAAAAAAAAAAAAAAAACATAACCAGTGGCAAGAAATGGCTTTTTTTGTGGGGGCGGGGGGCTGCTCCTGCGGCATATGGAGGTTCCCAGGCTAGGTCAGATTGGAGCCACAGCCACTGGCCTACACCACAGCCACAGTAGTGTGGGATCTGAGCCACGTCTGCGATCCACACCAGAGCTCATGGCAATGCTGGATCCATAACCCACTGAGTGAGGCCAGGGATTGAACCCACGTCCTCATGGATGCTAGTCAGGTCCATTTCTGCTGAGCCACAACGGAAACTCCAAGAAATGGCTTTTGCCCACAGATCTTGGCCTTGACATTCAGACAACATGCTTCAGGCATAACATATGAGCTGGAGGAAAATATGCCAGGGCAAAAGTGGGCTGTAAACCAGAGCCGACCAATAGGGGAGAAAGTCCTTGTGTGTCAGCTGCTAAAAGCTGTGTTTGGAACCCTCAGTAACCCGTGTGCTGTTTCCTTGCAGCAACAGTGTTCCAGGAGGAAACGCTTCTGGAATGACATCTTCAGCAGGCCCGAGATTTTCTGCTCATTTTTAGAAAAGTGTCCGTGGTCCCTTTGGGATACAAACACAGTCTCAATTCAGTAACTGGAATGCTAATGCAAGGTAGTCATCAAAACTCTGAACTTCTTTTTACCTTAAATCCTCTCTCTTCCCCCAGCCTGAGCCTGCCCAGCTGGACCCCACAGTGGAGACAGGGGAGAGGGGTTGGCTTCTTCTCTCCTTTTCCACTGGGCCTCCCCAGCCAGTTGCCATGGTTACGACTCTGCCACTCTGTGGGAGCAGGCGGTGAAGGGGCAGCAGCAGCTGGCGGCTGACTTCAGTCTTCCTTGCCAGGCAGATGTTAAAGTCTGCCTCTTTCTCCTGGAGCACTTTAATACCCCTCCACAGTTTCCCCACTCAGCCTCTTTCTCCCAGTGTTCTCTCTCAAGCCCAATCTCATTTCAAGTGGTCACCTGCAACCCCGTCCTCAGCAGCAAGCTTCAGCTAGTGGGGTCCCTCCACCCAGGACCCAAGACATGGAGCCCTGGAAGGCTCTCTGCTGGGAGGCCCACCTCTGTCCTGCAGAAACTCTCATAATTCCCCCTACCCCCCCCAAAAAAAAAACTCTGGGAATGCGGGGGTGGGGGGTGTCCCAGGAGGGTGGCAGCAGCCCCACCAGAGCAGCTAGTGGGCCCTCCTCCCACCTTCCAGATCCCCCAGGTGGGACTATTGCCCAGGCTGCCAGGCCCCAGGCTTACATGCCAGGCTCTTGGAGCAGCGCCCTCACTAGGTTTGAGGTGAGGGAGCAGCCCCCTGCGACCCTCAAGATGGGATTCCCAGCCCAGCTTTCTTCATCGAAAACCTCACAAAATCCTTCTGCCTCCTCTAGTCCTACTTGTTCAAAGCCTCAGAAGGGGCAAGAGGTTTCCAAAGTCTTGGAACAGATGTTGGCATTTCCTCTGAAAGTCTCCATAAGGTGACTTGGCATCCCACGCTGGATTTTCACATCTATGACACACATTAGTGCCCTGTAGAAAATTTAGTTGAAGGCCCTTTTACACTTATATGCGTTGACTCTTTGAACGCTCATAGGTTATCTGTATAACATTTTTTTTCATTTTATTTTTTAAATGATTTTTATTTTTTCCAGTATAGTTGGTTTACAGTGTTCTGTCAATTTTCTACTGTACCGCGAAGTGACCCAGTCACACGTACATATATATATATATATATACACACTTTCTTTTTCTCACCTTATCTTCCATCATGCTCCATCACTAGTGACTAGATATAGTTCCCAGCGCTATACAGCAGGATCTCATTGCTTATCTTTTTTTTTTTTTTTTTTCATTTTAAAGATGAGGAAAACCCACCTCTGAAGACCTAAAGAGGTAAGGCTGAGGTCACCCCACCAGTCAATGATGGAGCTGGGATGCTAACCAGGTGTGTCTGGGGTTGTCTGCAACATGCCTGCTCACCTGCCTTGAGCCCAAGGAAAGACTCTGATGACACCGAGACCCAGTGCTTCCTTCATTCAGCACCCAGGCCCCGGGGTCACCGTAAGAGGCCACACCTTCACAGGACCCATTCTAGGACCTAGTTTCAGAGAGAAGGCTGAGAGGACCTGGAAGGATCAATAATTCTACTGATCTGGCAACAAACCCATCTCCGTGTGACTTTCGACGCAGAGGAGGTGAGTCAGGAGGGCTGACTCACCTAGTCTAAAATCCAAGCCAAACACTGTGAGGAAAGAGCTCAGCTCAGCCAAGACTGTAACCGCAGGAGGACAGGAAGTCTGTGCTGGGATCCCAGCCATGTCTTTGCCTCACTGTTTTCTCCATGTGTTTGGGCCTCCTTTTCTCCATGACTTCTGTGAGCTTGGGAATGAGGCAAGCTGGGACTGCAACAGGTGGTCCAGAACCACCACAGGAAGATGCTGAGAGGTGAGAGATGGAGGAACTGACTTAGCTGGTCTTTAAAGGAGGGGGAGGATATGGCACTGGCCGGCTCCCAGGATGGGCTTAGTTTGGCCTCCAGTTAGGTCCAGTCGGGTGTGTGTTTCCTACACAGGACGTTAGTTAATAAGCCCAGTTCCATCCACAATGAAGTGACCACTGAACACCACAGTATAAAACACCTAATTATATGGAGAGATGTTTACAGTAATTAGTAAGTGAAGGCTGTGAAAAGCAGGAGCCTGTCTTTATACAAGCAGTGTTCTTGCTGGAACAAGTGTTTCTGAGGACAAGACTAAAAGGTGCAGTCTGAGTTCTTGGCTCCGTTGATCCCTGTAGGTCCCAAGATCCCACCCTTTCAAAGAAATTTCCTGTTTATCCTCAGGCTGAGCCAAAGGCATGGGGTCACTACAGGGTCCAACATCTTCCATTTCCTAAGGTCAGAGCCACTTGCCTCCTTCTCTCCTGCATCCTCTCTCAAGGATCTGCTGGACAGTTTCTACACCCTCCAAATACAAAGGGAGCTGTCATACCCGGTACATCATTTCCCCAGACAACTGGGCCACTCCCTGGGCACCCATCTGTTGAACGATCCCTTCCGTGATTCCAGGAAGCCCCACCCATCCCATTCCCCAATTTCTGGCATCCCAGAGGGGCCAGAATGTGGTTTTTGGTACTTGCTCAATGAAGAAGACACACACACACACACACACACACACATTTAATCTAAGGCAATCTACTCTGAAACAAAACCACAAACGCATATAAATATTACCTTGTTTGTTTTTACATGCAGTTAGTTCATAATGGGAATATTATTCTGCCACTAGGGGTGAGCTAAATTCCTACATTGGTCTGAAGTATTTCTCCCAGAAAACAGTCTGCAGAGGTACACCTCTGTGGCCCTACTACAAAGATGACCTTTCAATATATTGTGCAAGACAGCCTGGCTTCTCCAGGTCACAGCGCCTCAAACCTCTGCACACTGGAAGAGGGTCTTTGCAGGACTTGTGCAACTAAAGAGCTGCAGAGAGATTGCTCAGGACAAGGAGGAGAGGTCACAGGGCTAGCTTCTTACACTACAAACTGTTCTGCTTGTAGGTCCAAAGGTACAAAGTTTGGATTCTGACAGGCTTGCTGGTTCGTATTTTCTCCAGCAGAAGGAAGGACTGATTGCTGCTGTTAGGTATCTATGGCTGTATATGTATGCTTAGAGAAAACTCCAGAAGGCAACACAACAAAATGTTAAAAGTCGTCATGGCCAGGGCTTGGAATTAAAGTATTCTTATTTTCTTTTATTGTCACCTGCGTTTCCCACAGTAAATGTTCTTTCTCTACTTTGCCACAGAAATCAAAACCATTGTCTTGAACTGCCTCAAAGTCCTGTTGCCTTCTACCCACCCCATGTCTATACCCACCTCTGTGTCCATATTCGTCCTTCCCTCCAACCCTCCAAACCAGAGCCCAAGGCAGACTCTCCTTCTGTGTCCTTACTGCCTCTTACTGTGTTCTTACTGTCCCCAATATGTAAAATTGGTTTATTAATACACTACAGACATGTCATCAATAGCCATACCCCAAATAAACAAAAAGTACTCAGTAAATAATAATGATGATAGTTGTTTTGACGCTTGGTACCTCAGTTTACCTCATCTGTAAAACGGGGCAATCATAGTACCTACCTCATAGGCTTGTTGTGAGGATTAAATGAGTTAAATTTATGTTTAGCACTTAGAAGAGCCCCTGTACCTAGTAGGTGCTCTGTAGTGTTTGCTAGTGTTAGTATCACCAGTACTAATTAGTATTGTTAGTACTTGTGTATTCCTCCATTTCTGCCAAAACTTTGACTCCTTCGTTATCTCTCCTCTTTTTTTTTTTTTTTTTTTGTCTTTTTGCCTTTTCTAGGGCCGCTCCTGCGGCATATGGAGGTTCCCAGGCTAGGGGTCAAATCAGAGCTGCAGCCGCTGGCATACACCAGAGCCACAGCAACATGGGATCCAAGCCGAGTCTGCAACCTACGCCACAGCTCACGGCAACACCAGATCCTTAACCCACTGAGCAAGGGCAGAGATCAAACCCGCAACCTCATGGTTCCTAGTCGGATTTGCTAACCTCTGCGCCAAGATGAGAACTCTGTCTCTCCCATATTTTAAGCCACTCTCTGTCCTCAGATTCCTTCCCCTAGTTTATTCAGAGTCATCTATGTTCCCACCCCAAATCCACCCTGAAATTCCTGACCTATCTCTGTCCACCCTTCAAGTCCAGGCATCTGAAGAAAGCGGGTTTGGAGATCCAGTCTTCCACACTGGCTCACAGTCCGTTTCCCCATTGCTCCGTGACCTGGTGCAATTGTACCCTGCCCTTTACTTTCCTGGTGAAACTCCTCCAGCAAAGACAAATGACCTTCCTTGTCCAAACTCAAAAGACCCTAGTCAGTTTCTACCTTTCTGGACTTTTCTTCCTTATCCACTGAACTGTCTTCCCTGAAACTTTTCTCCTTGTGGCTCCTGTGCTCCTTCTCTGGACTCAGCTTCCTTGCCTGGGTTCTTTCCACTTTGTCCTTAAACACTGATGCTCCCCAGGGTTGATCTGCCACTGCCGCTGCCCCAGCAGCCCCAGCGAAGCGCATGCACTGCCACGTGACTCATCCTCTTTCTCCTGTAACAAACAAGTCGGCACTTCCAGCTCCAGCATCTCCCCTAAGCTGTAGACCCATATATCTTAGCACAAGCTGGATACTTACACCTGGAGGTCTCACATTACCGTCTGAAATGACACTCATCATCACCTTAAACCTATGTGTCCTTCAGGGTTCCTACTTAAACAGGTAAAATATTAGGTGGTGACTCCACCATCACCATCCTCCAGTAGAGGCTCAGAAAACCTCCCCAGCTTCTCCCTCTAATCATGCCTCCACAAGCATAGCTCATTTTCCCAGCTTTTCTCAAGCTTGTCTACGTCTCTCCACAGTCCATGTCTGAAACAGGCGGTAGAAGCATGGCCTCAATCTCTCTACCCATCCTCCTCCTAACCTTCTTCCTTCCACATTCCCCTCTGTTTATTCAGTCAGTTATTCAGTCAGTGCAAGTGGCCATCACCAACCCCAGTGTCATGAAAGATGGACACACAAGGAGTTCAAGAGTCCTTCTGTCTGAACTGAGTTATGTAGGTGTGGATTATAACATTTTTACTGTAATATTGCAAATAAAAGACATCAACACATCTAACATCTAGGCACCTAACACCTAGCTTTATGAAATTCTGATACTTATCTTTCCCCTGTGTGTTTATACTGCACTATATACATATATATACATACCATATATAATAACCATGTTTTCAAACTTCTTCTAAAATGTATCATACTCTACATGTCATTTTATAAGTGATTATTTTCTCAACATGATGTTTTTGAGATTTTTCCATATTTATATATGTACATTTTCACTGCTCTGTAGTATTCCATTTATTTATTCCTTCTCATGGTGGTTAATATGTAGATGATTTCTAGTCTTTCCCCAATATAAGCAGTGTTGTAATGGATTCCTATACATGTCTTGCCCTGTCTCCTTGTGCACATGTGAGGATTTCTCTAGAAGTTGATTGCAGGGTTGAAGGACCTGCACACCTGAAGTTTATCAGACATGACCAAACAGACCTTCGAAGTGATCGTACCAGTTATTCTCCTACCAGCAGCCTATGAGTTTGTCTCCACACCCTTGTATTCACTGGGTAGTGTGCCCTCCACCCCTTTTTTATTCTCTGGCCATGCCTGCGGCATGTGGAAGTTCCCAGGCCAGGGATCAAACCGCACCACAGCAGTGACAACACTGAGTCCTTAACCTCTAGGCCACCGGGGAACTCTGGTAGTCTCCCTTTGTAATTACTTTCCCAATCTGATGGATGTGAAATGGTATTTCATGTTGTTTTTAATTTTTTTTTAATTTTTACTTCCTTGATTATCAATGAAGTTGCCCATTCAGATTTTCTTTTCTCTTAATTGCCTTTTCACACTCCACATGAATTTTTCTGTTGTGTTATTTATCTCTTTCCTATTTAATTTGTAGGATTTTTTTTTTTTTTTTTTACTAATTCTAGGTACTAATCTTTTGCCAGGTCTCTGAGTAGCAAATACGTTCCCCTAATCTGAGTTGTATCTTCAAGTTCCCTTAAGATGTCTTTTTTGAAACAGAAGTTATTAATTTCAAACAGGTAAGATGTCATTCATCCCTTTTATGATCCAGCTTTGTGTCCTGTTTAAGAAATCATTACCTGCCCAAAGGTCATAAAGATCACTGCATATTTTTTCTAAAAGCTTTAAAGACTAGCTTTTTAGTTATTTATATTGGAGTATGAAGCTAGGAGTCTAATTGGATGTTCTCCCATGTAACCCATATTCTAAGTATCATTTATTTTTAAAAATAATTCCTTCCCCCTACTGGTTTGAAACGTCAGCTGTCATCTCTCATCTCCATCTGTGCGTGGGTCTCTTCCCGGCCTCTCTGCACTGCATCACCACCCAACTCCCTAATTACTATTCCTTCACTGTACCACCAAGTCTTCTTATCTTGTAGGTTAAGTTCTCCTTCCATCCCACCTCCTTGTGTTCTTTTCCAAAATTATCTAGCTCCTGCTCTTCTATATGAATTTTAAGATCATTTTGTCAAATTCCATCAAAAAAAATAACTTCATTGAAATTTTGATTGAAATTTAATAAAATTTGTAGATTATCTGGGAGAAACTGGCATGTTTAGGACACTGAGTCTTCTGTTCCGTGAACATATGTCTCATTTATTTTCAGGTCTGTTTTGGGTTTTTTTTGGGGGGGGGGGATTTTTCTCTCAATGCTTTGTCATTTTCTTCACGAAAATGCTCCTGTCTTCTGTTAGATTAATCACTGGGCACCTCACACTTTATCTTGCCGTTATGAATGAGATCTTTGTTTTTCGCATTATACTTTCTAACTGGTCATGACTGATGACTAATCTTGGAAGACTAGCAATTTTTCTATGTTGACTTTGTCTCTAGCAGCATAGCTGAATTTATTTTGTACTTTAATAGTTGATCTGTAAATTCTTTTGAATTATCTATGTAGACCATTATAGTCTGCAAAAGCAAACACTTGCATTTCTTCCTTCCCAATTCTTATGCTCTTTCTTTTTCTCCTTGTGTTGTTGCATGGGTGAAGTTCTCCAATGTGGAAAGGAAGTGAGGAAAGTCTTGTCTTACTCCCAAGTTTAAAAGAAATGCTTCTGAAACTATGCTATGTGAGTATGTGTGCTCTTGATTATTGACATGGTTATTAATTATTGTCACGTTCAAAAACTTTCCCTCTCTTCCCAGTCTGCTAAGTTTTATCATGAATGGATTTAAAATTTCACCACATGCTTTCTCTGCATCTTTTAAGATGATTATATATTTTTTTCTTTAATTTTTAATATGGTGAATCACATTAATAAATTTTCCCAAGTTAAACATCCTTGCATTCTTGGATACACTCTAATGATATACCACTTAAATTCATTTTGCTAGTATTTTATTTATGACTTTTGCATCTAGGTTCTCAAGTGAGAGTATCAGTTTTCTATTGCAATAATAGCAATTATCCCAAATTCATTGATTAAAACCATAAACATTCTATCTCAGTTTTTGTGGGTCAGGAATATGGGAGCAACGTAGCTGGGTGGTTCTGCCTTGGGGTCTCTCAAGAACTGCAGTTAAGACATTGGCCAATGCTACAGCCACCTGAAGGCTTGATTATGGCTGGACAAAACACTTCTAAGATGACCTGCTCACATCACCAGCAAACTAGTGCTGGCTGTTGGCAGAAGCCTCAGTTCTTCCTCACGACGACGACCTCTCTACAAGAATGCTTCAGTGTGTTTATGACATGGCAGCTGGCTTCCTCCAGAGTAAGCTGTTCAAAGAGTAAGGCAGAGAAGCTCTAGGGGCTTTTATGAATTAGCTTCCAAAGTCATATTCTGTTACTTCTGCCACACCCTAGTGGACACATAGACAAGTCATGATTCAGTGTGGGAATCTACAAAAGGATGTGACTATCAGGAGATCAGCTACCAGTGAGACTGGTTTATGATGTTCTTTTCTTTTTTTTGAATTTTTTTTTCTTTTCTTTTTTTTTTTTTTTTTTTGATTTTTAGGGCCACACCCACAGCATGTGGAAGTTCCCAGGCTAGAGGTGAAATGGGAGCTGCAGCTGAGACCCTACACCATAGCCACAGCAATGCCAGATCCAAGCCACTTCTGTGACCAACACCACAGCTCATGGCAACACTGGATCCCCAACCTACTGAGTGAGGCCAGGGATCAAACCTGCATCCTCATGGATACTATTTGGGTTCATTACCTCTGAGCCACAATGGGAACTCCTTTTTAAAATTTTTTTAATTTTATTTTTTTAATTGGAGTATAGGTGATTTACAGTGTTTCTTGTTTGGGGGTTTGTTTGCTTTTGTCTTTTTAGGGCTGCACCCATAGCAAATGGAGGTTCCCAGGCTAGGGGTCAAATCAGAGCTGTAGCCTATACCACAGCCATAGCAGTGCAGGATTGGAGCTGCATCTGCAACTGACACCACCGTTTACAGCAATGCCAGATCCATAGCCCACTGAGTGATGCCAGGGATGGAACCTGCCTGCTCATGGATACTAGTCAGATTCATTTCCACTGAACCACAATGGGAACTCCTACAATGTTATATTAATTTCGGATGTATAGCAAAGTGATTCAGTAATGTACATATTACTGAAAAATAATATATGTAAAACCTTTTTTCAGATTATTTTCCATTATAGATTATTGTAAGATACTGAGTATAGTTCCCTATGCTATACAATAGGTCCTTGTTGGAATAATTTTCTTTTTTGTTGTTGTTGTTTTTGTTTTTTTAGGGCTGCATCTGGGACATATGGAGGTTCCCAGGCTAGGGTCAAATCGGAGCTGCAGCTGACAGCCTACGTCACAGCCATAGCAATGCTGGATCCAGGAGCCACGTCTGCAACCTACACCAAAACTCATGGCAAATCTGGATCCCTAACCAACTGAGCAAGGCCAGGGATTGAACCCATGTCCTCATGGATACTAGTCCAGGTTCATTACCAATGAGCCACAACGGGAACTCCGTTTTTTTTTTGTTCTATCCCCACTCACAGCATGCAAAAATTTTCAGGCCAGGTATAGAACCTGTGCCACAGCAATGACCCAAGCCACAGCAGTGACAATGTTGGATCCTTAACTGCTAGGCCACCACGGAACTCCTAATTTTATTTTCTTAAATTCATCTCATTTGGTTTGTATCAAGAATGTACCAGCCTTGGAGTTCTTGTTGTGGTGCAGCAGAAACAAATCCAACTAGTATCCATGAGGGTTCGGGTTCCAACCCTGGCCTCACTCAGTGGGTCAGGGATACAACATTGCTGTGGCTGTGGTGTAGACTAGCAGCTGTAGCTCCAATTCGACCCCTAGCCTAGGAACCTGCATATGCCATAGGTGCGGCCCTAAAGCAAAAAAAAAAAAAAAAAAAGAATATATACCAGCCTCAAAAATTAATATCCCTTGTTCAATACTCTGAAGCAGTTCTTGGAAGGTTCAGTAAAGCCTTCCTGTAAAATTCATGTCTTTTGAAGGGAGAGATGTTTGATTAACTGTATAATAATTATTGGTTATTTCAAACTTTCTATGTCTTCTTGGGTCAAATCTGATTATTCATATTTTTTTAGAAACATATCCATTTCCTCTGTTTTCAGTTGCATTGACTTGAAGTTGTTCTATTGTTCTCCTACGATTTTTTAAAATTTCTACTTCATATCTAGGTAGGGCTATTTTTTGTTTCTAACATTATTTATTTATGGCATTTTTCTTTTTTTCCCTTTGATGAACCTTGCTAAAAGTTTGTGTGTTTTGCTTTCTTTTCTTTTCTTTTTTTTTTTTTTTTTTTTGCCTTTTTAGGGCCGCACCCACAGAATATGGAGGTTCCCAGGCTATGGGTCCAGTCGAAGCTATAGCCACCGGCCTACGCCAGAGCCACAGCAACGCCAGATCCGAGCTGCATCTGTGACCTACACCACAGCTCGAAGCAACCCCAGACCCTTAACCCACTGAGCAAGGCCAGGGATCGAACCAGTGTCCTCATGGATGCTAGTTGGGTTCATTAATCACGGAGCCACAATGCGAACTCCTGTTTTGCTTTCTTTTTAACTGAACTACCTTGGCATTTTGTATCTTTGTGTTCTACTTTGCTAACTTCCATTATTTTTATTATTCTTCTCCCCTACTTTCCTTAAGCTTCCTCTGCTGTACTTTTTCTAGCTCCTTGTATTGCATGCTTAATTAATTTTAAATCTGTCTTGTTTGTAGTAAAAGCCTGAAAAGTTAGAATTGTTTTGGCTTCATCCTTTGAGTTCTGATATAAAGTATTTCTGTTATCATTCAATTCTAACTACTTGGTAATTTCCATTGTGTGATCTTTTAAAACTCATTTATTCAGGAGTGACTCCTTACAGTACTAAACATGTGGGAAATTAACATTTTTTTGTTGTTGTTAATTTCCAATTTACTTGTTTGGTGGTTGGAGAACACAATATGTGTAATGTTGACTCACATCGTTTTTCACCTAGTATGCAGTTAGTATTTCATAAGTATTCCATGTGTTTACACGCTTTTGTTCAAAGTCTCAAAAATCCAACCTGTATTGCACTGTAAGTGTAATACAGCTCACTTTTGACCAGCCACATTTCAATTGCTCAATAGCCCTATGTGGCTAATAGCTACCATATTGAACAACGAAGGTCTAAGGTTTTATTTTTACCTGTTATTTAGGACGAGAAAGTTGCAAATTTCCAATTACCTAACTCCTTCCCAATCTCTATGTTAAAATTTCTAAAAAAGTTGGAAACCGGAAAGTAAGTGGACAAGGAATAGCAGACCCAATATGCCAGAATAAGCTGACATCAAAGCCAACGGTATAGGAAATTCAAGAACAAACTGGTATGAGGGGGAGTTCCCGTCGTGGCGCAGTGGTTAACGAATCCAACTAGGAACCATGAGGTTGCGGGTTCGGTCCCTGCCCTTGCTCAGTGGGTTAACGATCCGGCGTTGCTGTGAGCTGTGGTGTAGGTTGCAGACGCGGCTCGGATCCTGCGTTGCTGTGGCTCTGGCGTAGGCCGGTGGCTACAGCTCCGATTCAACCCCTAGCCTGGGAACCTCCATATGCCGCGGGAGTGGCCCAAGAAATAGCAACAACAACAACAAAAAAGACAAAAGACAGAAAAAAAAACCTGGTATGGTATTTAAAGGGCCTTTGTGAAAAGTCACCAAAATGAAGACACCAGCTATTCCTGAGATGAGGGATGTCCGTGGGACTAAACAAAGCATGACTGATTTAAAATCTGTATGAGAAGGATCATCCCAGTGGGCTCCCAGAACATGGCAGCTAACACCTCACAGTCAGCAGAATAGAAAATTTCTCCCTGGGGAAGCTGGCCAACCCTAGAGAAAAGACCTACAGGAGTTCCCTGTTGGCTCAGCAGTTTAAGGACCTGGCAGCACTGCTGTGGCTCAGGTCGCTGCTCTGGGTGCGGGTTCAATTTCTGGCCTGGGACCTTCCTCATGCCAAGGGTGTGGCCAAAAAATGTTTTCAATTAAAAATTTAAAAAGTCTTACGTATGTTGACATTGGTGAACCCCTGAGAAAATGGGCCAGCCAGACAATCCTAAAGTGAAACCCACCTGGGACAAACCTTACCCAGGTACACAGAGCTTCCAGTCAGATTTTTAACATTTATCCTAAATATTAACAAGTATCCCCAGACATTTGAGCTTGCTTTGTGAAGAAACAAAAACAAACAAGCAAATACAAAGGAATTTTGAGGAAATAAAGGCAATTTGAGAACAAGAAAAAAAGCTTTAAAATCTATAATTAATAACCTCAGAAATAAGCAGAGATGTGTGGATAGTAAAAATAGAAAATAAATGAAAGGAGGTTTAAAAATAAAACCAAGGAATCTGAAGTTTCAAGAGCAAGAGAGAGAGACAGAGATTAAAAATAGAATGGTGGGAGTTCCCATCGTGGCACAGTGGTTAACGAATCCGACTAGGAACCATGAGGTTGCGGGTTGGATCCCTGGCCTTGCTCAGTGGGTTAAGGATCCGGCGTTGCCATGAGCTGTGGTGTAGGTTGCAGACTCGGCTTGGATCCCGCGTTGCTGTGGCTCTAGCATAGGCCAGTGGCTACAGCTCCGATTCGACCCCTAGCCTGGGAACCTCCATATGCCGCGGGAGCGGCCCAAGAAATGGCAAAAAGACCAAAAAAAAAAAAAAAAAAGAAGGGAATTAGTTCTGGCTGTGGCTCAGCAGGTTAGGGACCCAGCATGGTCTCTGGTCTCTGTGAAGATGCAAGCTCGATCCCTGGTCTTGCTCATAGGTTAAGGATACGATGTTGCCACAAGCTGCAGCATAGGCTGCAGATGTGGCTCAGAACCAGTGTTGCCATGGCTGTTGCATGAGCCAGAAGTTGTAGCTCCGATTCAACCCCCTAGCCTGGGAACTTCCATATGCCAAAGGTGCAGTGGTATAAAGAAAAACAAAAAAACACCATATCAGCAAAGTGCAATAATGCAAAGTGCAGTAAAATGAGATACACATGTATTAATTATCTGTTGTACAAATCATCCAAAACTACTCAGCTTAAAATAAAAATAAACATTTGTTATCCCATTTAGTATCTGTGAGTCAGAAATTCAGAAGTTTAGCTGGGTGGTTCTGGCCCAGATCCTCTCATAAGATCACTGTCACATCCCAGCCAGGGCCATAATTATCTGAAAGCTTGACTGAGGCTGGAGGACAGCTTTCCAAAGTTGTCCACTAACATGCCTATAATTAGTGCCGGTTGTTAGCATGAGGCCTTGCCACACAGACTTGGGGCTGCTTGAGTATCCTCAGCACAAGGAAGATTCCTTCCCCCAGAGCAAGTGAGCCTAGAGAAAAGCAGGTGGAAGCTTCCATCATTTAACCTCAGATGTCACAGACCATAATGTTCTGCAATATCCTAACTCTATTCAGTGTGGGAGGGTACAGCAGAAGGGCATGACTAGGAGGCAAGTATCATTGGGGGCCATCCTTAGGACCTTTGAGAATTAAATGGCTTTTAAATGTATATATACACATATAACTTTTTTTTTTTTTTTTTGGCCATGCATGTGACATGCAGAATTTCTTGGGCCAGGGATTGAACCCTTGCTGTAGTTGTGACCAGAGCTGCTGCAGTGACAACACCAGATCTTTAACCCACTGCACCACAAGGGAACTCCTATATATGTACATCTTTAACAAAGATAAGAATTTTTTAAATTTTGTTTATAGTTATTGCTCGTTATTATTATTTTGGTCTATTTTTTAGGGCCGCACCCATGGCATATGGAGGTTCCCAGGCTAGGGGATCTAGTCAGAGCTGTTACTGCCACTTCACGCCAGAGCTACAGCAACGCCAGATCCTTAACCCACTGAGAAAGGCAAGTGATCGAACCTGCATTCATGGTTCCTAGTGGAATTTGTTTCCTCTGCGCCACGACGGGAACTCCATATAGTCATTGCTCATTTAGAGTTAACATATCTTTATCACTTTTTGTCCTTAACTTTGTTTCTTGTACCCTTCCCTTTCTTTCTGGATTCATCTTTTATTCCTAAAGTATATCCTATAATAATTTCTTCAAAGAGGGTCTGTACTTCATATGTATGGAAATGCCACTTTTTCTTTTATTTTTAACTGTAAGTTAGCTGGGTATAAAAGTCCAGTTGGCACTTTAAAGATACTACTCCAACATCTCTGGCCTTGGTTTTTGCTGAGGCCTTTGTAAGTGATATTTTTTCTCAGGTCTGCTGAAAAAATCTTTTTCTCTTTGCATTTGCTTATCTGCAATTTTCCCCAAAATATTCTCTGCTACTACTTCCTCATGTATTGCTTCATTGTGATTTCATTCATTTTCTTCTTCCAAAACTCCTATTAGACTCGCATTGTCCTTCATGCAAACTATCCTTCATGCCTCATAGCAAATTTTATATTTTTTAATCTTTTCTCTGTGTACTTTATTAGCATTCATTCCCAGGTAATGTCTTCTAACTCCCTAACTCTCTATTGTAGCTAATCTACATTCATTCTGTCTACTATGTTTTTTTAATTTTTAATTTTAATTCAGAAAAAAATTTTTAATTCAGGTGTAATTTAAAAATAAGAAAACGCACAGTTATCTGCTCACTTTCATAAGTTTTGATGATTTTATGTACCCGTGTAAACACTACCAAAACAAGGTGCAGAGCATTTACATCACACTAGAAAGTTCACTTATGCCCCTTTGCAGCCAGTCCTCTCCCCCAACTATTCTATTTTCTGTCAGTTCAATTATGCCTTTGGTGATACTTTTGGTAGGCTGTATTTGAGAAAGCTGTATCAGTTATATCTGCTCCAGCAATGAATGAATTTGCTGGACTCTCCTTACTCTAGGTATTATGTGAGTATTTATGTGTTGTAATATATCCCTGAAAAAAGACACAGTATTCTTTGCCAGTTTCTACTTTGCATTATTTTGCATTTCTTTGTTCACTGGTAAAGTGAACTTTTTAAGTATGTTAACTGGCCATTTATATTTCATTATTTGTCCACTATGTTTTTTAATGACCGAAGTTCTTATTTCCAAAAGAAAGACAAATACCATATGATATCACTTATATATGGAATCTAAAATATGACACAAATGAATATATCTGTGAAACATAAACAGACACACAGACATAGAGAACAGACTTGTGGTTGCCAAAGGGGAGGGGGAAAGACTGAGAGTTTTAGATTAGCAGATGCAAGCTATTATATACAGGATGGATAAACGACAAGGTCCTACTATACAGCACAGTATGTATATTCAACATCCTGTGATAAACCATTATGGAAAAGAACATGACAAAGAATATATATGTATATATATTTGATATATATCAAATATTCTTCGATAAAAATTTTTTTAAAGTAGTTTCCAAGATCTTGATTCTTTTTATCTCTCCTTTTCTCATTTCATTTCTATCTGCCTCCGTTCATTTCTTACTAATGTTAAGCCTTCATTTGCCTTTTTAGGCAATCTTAACATTATTTTTAATTCTTTATAAGATTTTCACAAAATTAAATTAATCTGGAATGAAGTCATATTCCAAATGTTGATTCTGTTGACTGTTTTTCTTACCATTAAGTATTTTTTGTGTATTTTGACTTGACTCTCAGCGAGTTGGAGAATTTTTTAATTTTGTTTTCATATCTATGTCTCACTCTGTCTCTGTCCTGAGATGAGACCCCAGGCCCAGTTGAAAACCGGGTCCTAGAATAGCACTTTAGGGCTCCCACTCAGCTGTGGTATGAGGACATCACGGACCCAGGCACATAGCCAGAGGGTGGCTTGGCTCAGCTCCTGGGCAAGAGCCTATCTTCATCTTCCCACATTTCAAGCCCCAGGCTGTACATGGACAGCAGGCTTTTTTTTCCCCTTGCCTCTTTTCACAAGCAGAGGGAGTCTCATTCCACCCCTGACTTCAAGGAGCCCGGCTATTGTCCCCTGTTTTAGCTTGCAGCCAGGAGCTATGCCTCTGGCAGCTACCACTGCTTCTAGACCCTGAGGCCACCAGGCTCTCAGGCCCACTCATCACACTGCATTTTTGATCTGCTTCTGGTACACAAAGATATGTATCTTGGTTTAGGGCCCAACTATGTCCTTTTGTTTATCATTTTTTCTATTTTATTTATTATGGTTATGTGCTTGGAACAGAGGGCGTAGGCCACGGCATGAACTCACCATGCCATCTCAGCTGGAAGTTGAGAATAGAGTTGTGTGGTTGCCGTCCATAAAAAGAAGTCTCATGTTTCATTTTATTAAATGTAAAAGAGGAGAGGTTTGTTTTTTTTTTTTTAATTCAGTAGGCTCTTGTGCATGGGGGCTTTGCTGTGAATAACTATCTGTGATTCTCAGAACACGTTGCTCCCTCAGGATAAAGGAGGTAGAGTGTGTGTGTTCCCGAGGCCCACTCCACACACATACACTCTGCAAGTTGTTCTTTGAAAGGGGAGGCCACAGGACCCGGAAGAGGCCTTATTAGCATCCACTCCTCTCTCCTAAGAGTGGAACTGGGCCTGAGCCCAACAGCAGTGGCCCTGGGACCACCAGCCGCTAAAGGGGGACCCAGGTATGTCTCCCCCTAGTGGCCACAAGAGGAAGCTGCTGCCCCCACAGCCAAGGAAATGCCCAGGGGAGTTAAGTTTTCCCCACATGTCCAATCCCAGCGATGGCACAGGCAGCCCCAAGGTCTGGCTTACAGTGGCCTCAGGGTGGAATTCTCTCTACTTTCTCTCCTGCTGTGCCAGAACATAGCCCACCCCACTCAGGCCAGTTCTGTAAAGGCAGCTACTTCCTGCCTGGCACTTCTGAGCATCAGAATTGACTCTAGGTACCACTTGGTCCAGATATCTATTGGAATGAATTCCTTAGCTCTAATGCCCAGCAGAGCCCCACCCTCACTGAGGCCACCCAGAGGACTATGGGAAGGTAGTCTGTGCAGGGGTCAAAAATGGGTTTGGGATTACATAGACCTGAGTCTGAATCACCTCTGTCACTGACTAGCTGTGTGTCTCTGGACTAGTTACTTAATTTCTCTGTGCCCCTGCTACTTTATCTATAAATAAGGGTAATAATTTCCTGCTTTAATAGGTTGCTGTGAGACTAGAATTAGGTAATCAAATAACTTCTTATCTCCCCTAGATGTGGCCCCTGTTTTGGAGGTCCCTGGGCTCTTAGAGCCCCTTCCTATTTCTGGGAACGATAAGCTTCAATCAGCCTCTTCTGCACCTTGGGTAGCAGCGATGGGGGGGTTTTTTTGGAGGAACCAGACCCCAACAGAGTCCATACAGCAGAGGAGGCCCCACAGGAGGGCCAAAGTTCTTCAGCCTAAAGCTGTCCCTGAGAATCACAAATTCACAAATATACCCTCTGGCTCCTAGGGCCTGGGACGCTCCTGTTTAACTATTTCCCATCCAGTGGCCTGTAGACCATACTCTCAGGGACCACACGCCTGCCAGAGTCATAATTCAAGAGCAGCCAAGCTGGGCATTCACCTGGTCAGTCTGTGAATTATTAGGTACCTGCTGTGTGCTCAGCACCGAGGTTCTAAGGGATCCCTGTGCTGAAGGCATCCGTAGCAGGTCAGGGAGGCTGAGTGCAGACCCTCTCAGCAGGCCTCTGATGATGTTGTAAAGAGAGGTTCAGCGCAGAGTAGAAGCACCGATCAGGGTCAGCCTGGGATCATCAGAGACCGCTTCCCAGAAGAGAGGCTGCTGGCTGGACTCTTGAATAGGCAGTACAAATGTGCCAAGAGCAAACTTCATCAATTCATTCAACATGTTTTTGCTCAGCCCTTGCCACCCTCTCCTCCAGCACCTGTTCTGTGCACTAGGGATTCCATGATGCTAAAGAGAACAGCAGTCTCTGCCATCCAAGTCCTGTCCTGGCATCCACACCTAGGCTGTGGCGCTCTCCAGTGGAATATAAACAACTCCACAGAACATCAACCTCAGACAAGGCCACTGTGTGACCGTGATGGATCTAGATATAAACAAGCCCAAACCCTGTAAGTCCTTTCTGACACCCCCACACTGAGACCTTGCCGCTCCCAGTGGTGTGTGTTCTCCTCCACTGCAACAATCAATAAACCCAACTTGCTCCACTGCAGGTGAGTTCCTGGTGGTCTCTGGGTGGAGGCTGTTACGGTAATGATATAGAGGTAGGATCTGAGTGGAGACATGGAGGAAGAATGTTCCAGGCAAATAGAATAGCCAATGCAAAGGCTTTGAGGAGAGAAGATGACAGACATGTTTGAAAAATAGCAAATGGGCCAACCTAGCTAGAGTAGGAAAGTCAGAGTAGGTATTCCAGGCAGAGGGAATAGAAGATACAAAACTGCATGTAAAAGAAAGTAGGGCAGGAGTTCCCAGGTGGCTCAGTGGGTTAAGGAGCTAGCATTGTCACTGCTGTGGCACAGGTTTAATCCGTGGCCCAGAAACTCCCGAATACCATGGGTATGGCCAAAAAAGAGGGAAAAGAAAAGAAAGTAGGCCATTGCCTGGCAAGTTCTATGTGGTTGAACAGGACACAGTCAATGTATCTTTGTGGGGCTGCATCCCTCAGGCCTGCAAAACCAAAGCTTTCCCAGCTTCCCAATGGAAGAAAGAGTCTAGAGTCAATGACAGAGGCATAAATGGGTTTTTTTTTTTTTTTTTTTGGTGTTTGCTTTTCTTTTTGCAGCCTCACCCGTGGTATATGGAAGTTCTTGGGCCAGGTGTTGCAATGGAGCCATAGCTGTGACCTATACCACAGCTTATGGCAATGCCAGATCTTTAACCCACTGAGCAAAGCCAGGGATCAAACCTGCATCCTCACAGAGACAACACTGGGTTCTTAACCTGCTGAGCCACAACAAGAACTCCTCAATGGTTAATCGATGGGGGGACTTATAGGTCTGAAACAAGGTCCTGCAGCAACACCCCACCATGTGTGGCAGACAGCAGGCAGGACATTTTCAGGGACTTTTTTGCGTTTCTAAATAGCTAATTCATTTTAAAGGAATAACAGTTACAGACAATAATACACATCATTCACTCACATGCACATGCCCGACTTTTAGAGGAACGGGAATCAGCATTCAAGTTAATCTTCCCCTCACTGTTAGTTCATCCTCTATGGACTTTTTTTTTTTTTTTGTCTTTTTGGGGCCACACCCACAGCATATTGAGTTTCCCAAGCTAGGGGTTGAATCAGAGCTGTAGCTGCCGGCCTACACCACAGCCACAGCAACATGGAATCCGAGCCGCATCTGTGACCTACACCACAGCTCACAGCAATGCTGGGTCCTTAGCCCACTGAGCAAGGCCAGGGATTGAACCTGAATCCTCTTGAATACTGGTCAGGATCATTACCACTGAGCCACAGTGGGAGCTCCACCTCAAGAACTTTTGAAACCAAGTCCCCCTAAAATCGAGCTCCTCTGCCAAGTTTATGACTAACCTCTCTATCCAAAATGTTATTCCCTTTCTTGTTCAACATTTGTTCCCCCCAAAATTTTTAAAAATTTTAAAAAATTTTCATTTTTAAAAATATTTTAAAAAAGAGGGGATTGAAACTAAGCAGGACCCAGTGGGGCCCTCCTGGGCACAAAACCCATTCCATGTCCCCTGTTCCCCTGTCTCTTTCTGTCCTTTTTTTTTTTTTTTTTTGTCTTTTTAGGTCTACACCCGTGGCATATGGAGGTTCCCAGGCTAGGGGTCAGATCAGAGCTGTTGCCACCAGCCTACACCACAGCCACAGCAACACCAGACCCAAGCCATGTCTGCGACCTACACCACAGCTCATGGCAACGCCAGATCCTTAACCCACTATTGCAAGGCCAGGGATCGAATGTGCATCCTCATGGATACTAGTAGGGTTTGTTACCCTTGTTTCTTATCTGCAGGAAAAAGGCTTCAGCCTCCTAGACCTTCCTGGTTACCAAAGAGCAGATTCAAACGGTTGCTAATCAGGGAAGTAAGGGAATGCAGAAACAAAGGAAGAGGAATCAAGAAACAATAGTTTAGCGCTTAAAGTGGGGTCCTAGTTCCTCCTCAAGGAATATGCAGAACAATATCTTTGAGATCTTCTGCAGGAACGAAGGCCCCTACCCAGGGGGAGGATGGTAACCTCAGGCTGAGCACCAGACTCCTGTTACCTCACCTCCAACCGATCAGAAGAAAGTCACACACCCTGCAGCACTCACCCCAAATTTTGCCTCTAAAAACTTTCACCCCCCCAAAAAAACCATCAGGGAGTTTGGGGTCTTGAGCAGGAACCACCTGTTCTCCTTGCTTAGCCCTGCAGTAAACATTTCCCTGCTACAAACTCCCATGTTTTGGGTTGTTTGGCCTCACTGTGCATTGGGCACACGAACTTGTGTTCTGTAACATGTTGGGGCTCCACGTGTTAGCAGACGGCCCCTGCAGGATGACCCTTGCGACGGTCATGCCCCATGCTAACAGCCAGCGCCCCCAACTTTCCACTCCCCGTCCCTATTTCCAGACATTGCGCTCACAGGCATTTCCTCAGTCTCCTGGCGGCTCCACCCATAGTTGGGCTGCACCCCGCAGGCCTACCAGCCCTGTGCTTGCCCAGCTTCAAGTTCAAAGAAAGAGACCGAGTTAGTGAGAGACATCGGTGGCTGAATGGATGGGGGAGCTTACATGTCTGAAGCAAGGTCCTGGAGAGACACCCCACCACATGCAGCAGGCAGGACTCAGTGGGGGTGGGCTTCACTCCTGCGGGGGGGGGGGGGAGGTTACCAGTTAGGGGGGAATTGACATCAGGTGGGCTCCTGCGTGACCTGGGAAACTAGCAGAAGGGCATGCCCCTCACCGCCCCTGGGATAAGCTCTCAGGTGGAGATGTTCTGATCTAAAGCTACAACAGTCACCGGCTGGGGCAGGGGCAAGGATGCAGGAAGGTCCATCAGGTGAGTAGGGCGTAGGCGAAGCAGGCACTGGGGGAGCAGGGGATGTACAGAGAGCAAGAGAACAGCCATCTTGGGGGGGCCAAGCCTATATTCTTGTTTTGAGGAAGAGGGACAAGAGCCTTTCCAAAGAGAATTTTTACAAAGTCACCATGGGTCCCAAGGCTCTGTTGGAGCCACTCATGATAGCATTTTTCTTTGCTATGATAAGAGAGTATAAATAGGTAGATATGTTCTGTCTCTGAGCATGGTCCACCAAAGGGAGACCCCCCCCCCACATTTGGATGATCCTGCCAGGTCACCCTGTGGATATATGTCTCTCTAACCATCTAGGGGAAAGCCTGTCCCTTTGGAATAGCTCTAATGGGCTAACATAGGCCAAGCATTTGTGTGGTCCAGTGTGATTTAAGCGTGCAGTGGAGTGAACAAAATTTTATCACCAGCTGCAATTTATGCCCCGGAAAGAATACCAAAAAAAGAGTCTGCCTCCTCATTGCTGGCAAAGTAAACCGGAAATTCCCTGCACCAACTCAGGGCTTCGGGCCACAGGTGTGAACACATACACACACCCCACACACACCACACCATCACTGAGCCCCAACCCCAGCCAGTTCAGGGCTCAGGACCACTCAGCAACTAAAGTTCCTCAGATAAAAAGGGCTTTAGAAGTTATGCAAGTAATAGCCAAGTACTGTTTTAGCTTTGGCATGTAACAGAGAACAAAAGTGAACTTTGAATTCTTTCTCTAGGTCCTGACACTTGTTTCATTAAAATTAATAGAATTAAGTATAGTCTAGTCCATGAGAAGAGTAAACTCAGACTTGGGGCAGAGCCTAAAAAATGCCATGCACTAGATTTCTATTTCTGAATTTGCGGTGAATCAGGAGCCATGGAAGTATTTTTGAACAGAAGGGAGATATTGTCTTTAAATGTTAGAAAGATCACTCTGGTAGCTTAATGGTGGTGGGTTGGGCCCACGCATTCAACTCCACTGCTTTTTGAAACCCTTTTTTTTAAAAAAACATTTTTAACTCAGTGGGTTAAGGATCCAGCATTGCCAGGAGCTGTGGAGTAAGTCGCAGACACGGCTCACTCAGATCTGGCGTTGCTGTGGTGTAGGCTGGTGGCTATAGCTCGGATTCGACCCCTAACCTGGAACCTCCCTCCATATGCTGCAGGTGTGGCCCTAGAAAGACAAAAAGACAAAAAAAAAATCTAGACGAATTTAGGAATGGTGATGACTCTATTGATGTAATATCTAAGACACACTTTGTGAAATATACAATTGATAAGCTGTATGTTATTAAAATTTAAAAAATAAAAAATATGTTAAATATTAAAATCCATAAGGAAAGAGAGAACAGGAGAGATGTCAAAAGCAGTATTTTGGAAGCTGGAAAGAACGAGGCAAACAGAAACCAATGCAGCAAAACAAAAAAAGTTCAATCCTGAGCTGTGGAGCAATAAAGAAAAAAATCCCTTGTATATCCCAGAACTGTCAGATGGCTCAGGAGTCACTAGCACCAGGTACCCTTGAAAGTGGAGAGGCGAGAGGGATGCTGGTGGAGGTGGAGCCAAACACAGGAGAAGTGAGGGTTGATTCCTGCCCCACTCCCACCCCATTCCACCTCTCATTCCAACAGACACTGGGGTGGATCTTGGGGTCTGAAAAGGTAACATTGAAGGCCTCTGGACTGGCATGCGAGGCAGAGGGAGGGAAGAGCCCCACACTGAAAATGGGATCAAATTTCATGCCTCGTCATCCACAGCCTCCTCACCCATCTGCTCCCTCAGCCTCTGGAAGAGCCACCTGCAGGAATCTGAGCAGCCCAAGAAGAAAGCCCCAAAGATCCTGAAAGCCACCCTGGTGAAGCAGCCCTGCCCAGCCCAGCCCAGCCAGCAGCACTTCCTACAGCAAGCAGGCTAGACCTGGCGACTCCCACAGTGGGTGAGGGACAGAGAAGCCCAGAAGGTGCCTTGTTTCTGTCCATCTGGTCCCCAAAGAGACAGACCCACACACCTGCTCACACCAATCCTGTCCTCCTGGCTTGTGACCTTTTCCTCCCTGCTCCAGGTCTCTTAGGCCATCACACATCTCTTGTCCCCTAGGTCCAGGGGGGGCATAGGGCCCGGCAGGCACTGAAGCCCGGGATGTGGGCCTTGGGTCCCGGGGAAGGACAGTGACCATCCCTCAAGGCCAGGAGAGATGGAGCTGCCCACAGGGGTGAGGGGGTGGGGCCCGTGGTCTCTCCAGTATCATCCAAGCCAGGACCTCCCCTGGGGGAGGCAGGCCTTGGACAAAAATTGTTGCAGAGCCTCATCAACCTAAACATTTTGACTTGCTCATGTATCACCGGAATTCATAGGCCCACACGAGCCACTGATGGATTGAAGAGGCACTTCTGTATTTGTTTATTGTCCACTCAGAGCACTAAAGACTCCATAATATGGACAGGCACTATCTCTTCCTGTCCAGTCTTGGAACCATCTCTTCAAGTCATCTATGGCCAAGGCTGTCATTCTTGGCTACCTTCATAAATTTCACCTCGAAGGAAAGGTAGCAAAGCTGTTATTACTCACAAAACCATGCCTCTTTGGAACCCATTTGTATTGAAACAAAATAGCCCTCCCTGACTCTGCGGTTCTCAAATAATATTTATTTAGTGCCAGTCCCATCTCCTACTCATGACATTGCACAATCCATGCTGCTTGTGGCCATGAGTATTGGCTTCCAGTGAGCCTCTCCAAAGTGGCAAAGATGCTTCCTTGATAATGATCAAAAATGCATGTCTTTTTTTTTTTTTTTTGGCTTTTTTAGGGCCGAACCTGCAGCATATGGAAGTTCCCAGGCTAGGGGTCAAATCAGAGCTACAGCTGCCGGCCTACACCACAGACACAGCAATGCAGGATCTGAGCCGTTTCCGAGACCTATACCACAGCTCGCCGGCAAAGCCAGATCCTTAACCCACTAATCGATCCCAGGGATTGAACCCGCAACCTCATGGCCACTGGTTGGATTCATCTCCACAGAGCCATGATGGGAGCTCCACAAATGCATGTCTTACCCAACGTATTAAAAAAAAAAGCAGGAGTTCCCGTCACGGCACAGCGGAAATGAATCCGACTAGAAACCATGAGGTCGTGGAGTCGATCCCTGGCCTCACTCAGTGGGTTAAGGATCCAGCGTTGCCATGAGCTGTGGTGTAGGTTGCAGACGCGACTCAGATCCGGCGTTGCTGTGACTGTGGCTGTGGCTGTGGCTGGCAGCAACAAATCCGATTAGACCCCTAGCCTGGGAACCTCCACATGCCTAGGGTGCAGCCCTAAAAAGAGAAAAGACAAAAAAAAAAGGCAATTATTTATTTTCACATTATGTTAAATTTACCCCTGGGGATTTTACAGTGTGAACATAGAACAGCACATTTTCTAACCGTGAGCCCTCTTTAGGCCATAATCATGGAATTTTTAGAATGTGACCTCTGTTGACCACACCTCTGCCGTTAACACACCAGGAAAGAGGAGGGAGCCCCTGGCCAGAGTGAAAGGAACAGTCTTGTCTTTTCCCCTTTTTTAGGCCTGCACCAGGGGCATAATAGAGGTTCCCAGGCTAGGGTTGGAAGCAGAGCAACAGCCACCAGCCTATACCAGAGCCACAGCAACGTGGGATCCAAGCCATGTCTGCGACCTACACCACAGCTCACAATAACGCCAGATCCTTAATCCACGGAGCAAGGCCAGGGATCGAACTGCATCCTCATGGATACTAGTCAGAGCCATTAACCGCTGAGCCACAACAGGAACTCTGAAAGGAACAGCCTGGTTCAAGCTCCCCATCACCTCATAGCAAGTGCAGACCCCTGTGGGAAAGGCCCCTTGTTGTGGAGCTGGTCTGAAACCCTCAGAGGAGATGGCTGGGCCACTCAGAGGATGGCCTGACAGGTGCTGGGAGGCCCCTGGCAGGGCAAGGAGGGCACCCAGGGAATGCTCACTGCCCCCCCAATTCCTCTCTGCTGCTGTGGCCCTGGAGGCAGCACTGTGATTAGAGTAAGAGCTAAAACATGGACACACGCAGGCCCCAGAGCTGGCAGAAGCCCAAAGCCTTTAATTTGTCCTGAGTCCTGGGTGACTCAAACTCATGTGATCCCACATGAAAATACAGTGCTGGTCAGCAGGAGTCATCCATTCCCAGGCTGTCCTCCGGGAAGTGGGGCCCATGAACAAGCCCCAGGGCCACACCATTGGTAAGAGTTCTGGAACTCCTCAGGGCCTCTGGTTCACCCCACAACCAGAGCAGGGGGTCAGAGACACTGCAGAGGAGAGAGACAGGGCCCGGGGCCCACATGGGTCCTGGTCCTAACTCATAGGTTCTGCCAGGAGGTAGCTCTGGCTGGTCTAGGTCACTGGAGTGAAACCAAAAAAAAAAAAAAAATTTTTTTCTTTTTAGGGCCACACCTGTGGCTTATGGAAGTTCCCAGGCTAGGGGTCAAATTGGAGCTGCAGCTTCTGGCCTACACCACAGCCACAGCAACGCCAGATCCAAGCTCTGTCTGCAACATACATCACAGTTCATAGCAGCACCGGATCCTTAACCCACTGAGCAAGGCCCACAGATTGAACCTGCATCCTCATGGACACTAGTTGGGTTCATTACTGCTGAGCCACAGTGGGAACTCCCTGACAAAAATTTTTGAGGGGAGTTCCCTTGTGGCACAGTGGGTTAGGTATCTGTTGTCGTTACTGTAGTGGCCCAGGTTCCTGCCATGGCTTGGGTTCAGTCCCTGGCCCAGGAACTTCCACATGCTATGGGATCTGCCAGAAAAAAAGAAATTTTTTTTTGAGGAATAAGCTTCTGGAGACCATGCCCCTCCCAGATATCCAAGTGGATTTAGAATAATCTTTTTTTTTTTTTTTTTGTCTTTTTGCTATTTCTTTGGGCCGCTCCCACGGCATACAGAGGATCCCAGGCTAGGGGTCACATCGGAGCTGTAGCCACTGGCCTACTCCAGAGCCACAACAACGCGGGATCCGAGCCGCGTCTGCAGCCTACACCACAGCTCACGGCAACGCCGGATTGTTAACCCACTGAGCAAGGGCAGGGACCAAACCCGCAACCTCATGGTTCCTAGTCGGATTCGTTAACCACTGCGCCACGACCGGAACTCCGGATTTAGAATAATCTAAGGAAAGCACTCAACAGTACTGGGCTAGGAGTTCCCATCGTGGTGGAGCAGAAACGAATCTGACTAGGAAACAGGAGGTTGCAGGTTCAATCCCTGGCCTTGCTCAATGGGTTAAGGATCCAGCATTGTCGTGAGCTGTGGTGTAGGTCGCAGATGAAGCTCGGATCTGGCGTTGCTGTGGCTGTGGTGTAGGCCAGCAGCTGTAGCTCCGACTGGACCCCTAGCCTGGGAACCTCCAAAAAAAAAAGCACTGGGCCCTCTGAGGCCCAGCCCAGGCAGGAACCTACTTGCCCATATCTAAGGGCCACACCGGCTCAAGGAGATGGTTCACCTCCTATCTCTCCTCGCAGCCTTGATTCTTCTGGGGCAGAGGCCTGTGACGTGCAAAGCCCTCCCTACCTCCCTCAACCCCCCACCTCATATTCCTTCTCCCACCCCACCGAACCCATGCTCTCCCCTGGCAGTCTCCCACCCCAGGGCCCAGGGCCTTCCCTCCACAGGAAATGTCCACAGCTAAGCCCCAGCAGCGACCTACACCACAGACTCTGTGCCTAGCTTGGGAACTTCCGTATGCTGTGGGTGCTGTCATAAAAAAAAAAAATAGAGTATGCATTGCATAAGGATACTCTGGCCCCTAGAAAGTACCTGAGGGTGCCTGCCTGGCTCATGGTGGTTCTCTCTGCCTGTGAATCCCTCCACCACCTACCTACCCGCCCCCCATAAAAAAAATAGAGTATGCATTGCATAAGCATACTCTGGCCCCTAGAAAGTACCTGAGGGTGCCTGCCTGGCTCATGGTGGTTCTCTCTGTCTGTGAATCCCTCCACCACCTACCTACCCGCCCCCCAACACACACACACACACACACACAACATGGGACCCAGGCAGCCACAGTTCTCCCATGTGACTCCCTTCTCTGGCCAAATTCCCTGTCCAGGGATCTGGGGTTCAATCCAGCCAGGAAGTACCTGAGCACAGCTGGGACTGCATATAACCCAACCCTCCCACCTCGGGCCGGTGCGTAGACCAGCTTATACTTGGAAAGGCAGCCAACACCAGTGACCAAAAGAGGGAACTGCAGCAGATGAGCCGCGATCAGGGGTTTTGGCCAGGTCTCGTTAAGAAACAAGTGACAAACCCAGATCAAGCCAGCTGGAGCGAGAGGGACAGCTCTGCGCGGCAGCTGCCAAGCGCAAGAGGGTCACGCCCCCGCGCCAGAGCTTGTTCTTCTCTCCACTTCTTGACTCTCCTTGGGTCTAATTCTTTCCCATCATAGGTGTAAAGGCCTTCAGAAATGTCAGGGAAGTGTGACTTCCTCCCCTCAGGCTCACGGCTCTGCCCACAGGAGACCCTAACTGACCTTGGACCACACCAGCGCTGAGGGAGGAAGCGGCCAGAGAAGGTCTGCGTGAACCAGGGGTAGCGGCTGGGAGAGAGGCCCCCGAAACGCTAGAAGCTGGGTGGGGCTGCACAAGCGTGGTGAGCTGTCCAGAAGCCCATTGACCTCAGTGCTGTTTGAAGCAAAGAGCAATGTCTGGCTCCAGCCTGGGAAGGTCAAGCACCATGTTTGGGTGGAATCTCTTTAATCCTCCAAACGCATTTTTTCCTTTTTGGTAATTCTTACAGAGGATGATTTCTATGATTTGTGACCAGAAAAGCCAGACGGCCCCAATCATGCATATCTATAACAGTGCAGGAAAAAGCTGGGTGGTTATACCAAAATATTAACAGGAGTTATTTCTGGGTATTGAGAGGATAGATTATTTTAGTTTTCTTCTTTCTATGCTTTTTTTCTGCTTTTTTTTTTAATAGCTCCAGTTCCCAGGCCAGCGGTCAAAGTGGATCTGCAGGGGCCGGCCTGCACCACAGCCACAGCCACGCAAGAAACTAGCCCCATCTGGGACCTACACTGCAACGTGTGGCAATGCTGGATCCTTAACCCGCTGAGCGAGGCCAGGGATCAAACCCACATCCTCATGAAGACAACATCAGGTCCTTAACCTTCTGAGTCACAACGGGAACTCTTTTATATGCTTTTTGAATTTTTCCCAGATATTTATTTTACTTTTATTATATAAGTACAAAATACCTGATATAGTAAAAATTGTAAAGAAAAATAACAGATTTTTTTTTTTTTAGAAAGAATCTTGACACTCATGGATTGTGATGATTAATGTTTTGGCCTCTTACCTTGGACACACATACATTCTGCGGCCTGTGGAGTGAAGTGACACCACCCTGGAGGTACCCTTGTGCCAGTGAAGTGGTCACAAAATGTTTGGAAACAGTAAGTGTTTTGCACCCCATGCAAAATAAGTTGAACTCTAACCACATTCAAGGTTCACACGTGTACAGACAGCAATAACGCACAGTTGGGGGTTGGTGAGGTGATCAACTGGGGCCCGTGATCCACACCTGGAACCCCAGGAAAGAAAGCACAGTGAGGGAGGAGGTGGTCTGGACTCAACACCACAGTGCGAATGTCGGGGCAGTAGTGAGAGGAGGCAGCTCCTGAATTCCAAACTCACCTCCTGCTGCATGCAAAGATCTGAAGTTTCAGAGGAGGGGAGAGGTAGAGCATGAGGAACTGACCAGCTGCGTTACTTTGGAAAATGACTTCTAGGTACCTGTTTGCCTCATCTGCAAAATGGGGATGAGATGAAAATACTAAGGACCTCACATGGTTGTCTGGAGGACCACGTGTATGCTTAGCTCTTACCATACGGCCCCTTGGTTCATGGTAAGTATTCAGTAATGGGTCATGATGCTGATGAAGGAGGCATGCCTCACGCAGGGGGCTACAGAGTCAAACCAGGGCCAGGGTGGCACAGGGAGGAATCACCATTAGGAACCCAAGCATGGGACGCATACATATACGCCCCCTTCAAAAGCTAAACTGAAAGAGGACTGCATGCCCCAGAAATCGGGGCAGGGGCGGGGCGGGGGGGGGGGGGGACACAAGGCGCTCTTAGGCATGGAAAGAAGAGTGAGCAGTGCCCATGACTCAAGGACAGAAGGTGAGGGTGGCCATCTCCACATGGGCAGCCAGCACCAAGACAGAGGTGCCCAAGGAGCCAAGAGCAGAGACAGAGACCCACAGCAGGGAGCAGGGAGACAGTGCACCACAGAGCAGAGAGGTGGTGAAAGCAGCAACTGGGACGAGGAAGTCCAAGCATCACAGGGCCGCTCTAATTTAAATGAGCCTCCCCCACCCATCTCTGTCTCCCTCCTAATCCTTTTTTTTTTTTTTCTCTTGGCCACATGTGGAAGTTCCCCAGGGCAGGGACCAAACCCGAGCCATAGCAGCAGCGACCCAAGTCACCAGATCTTTAACGCACTGCGCCACAAGAGAACTCTTCCATTCTCATCTTTGATTCCAGGACACCTAGAGAAACACAATATCAGGAAAGGCATGGGCCCTACCTTCTGGCAGGTGATCACAATTGACCTCTTGCTAAGGGAAATCAGTAATCTTACCCAGAACCCACAGGTGTGGAGGGTTTGGGATCCTCCAATGGGAAACCTCTGAGCCCTCTGGCACCATCGAGAACTATTTCCTCCTGGGCATGGATAACATCATGACCATGGCTCCCTTGACCACAGCATCCCTAAGTTGCTGTACCCTTCCAGGCCAGCAGCTGAGGGAGAGCTCTGTGCTGAGGAAGTGCCAGTCACATCTCCTGACCCCCGCCTCCAAAGCCTGCCCTTGTCCTCATCCCTCTCCTGCATCAAAATCCCCTGGGGCTTTTTAGCACTTATTGCCAGGAACCTCATCCCCAGAAATTCTGCTTTAGGAGTTGGGCATAAGTATTTGTAAACACCCCCAGGTCAGAGCTACTCCTCTAAAGAACCTGTACCTTGCAGACCTCTTAAAGAACTACTACTATGGGAGTTCCCGTTGTGGCGCAGTGGTTAACTAATCTGACTAGGAACCATGAGGATGCAGGTTCGATCCCTGGCCTCACTCAGTGGGTTAAGGATCTGGCATTGCCGTGAGCTGTGGTGTAGGTCGCAGACGCGGCTCGGATCCTGCATTGCTGTAGCTGTGGCATAGGCTGGCAGCTACAGCTCCGATTCGACCCCTAGCCTAGGAACCTCCATATGCCGTGGGAGCGACCCTAGAAAAGGCAAAAAGACAAAAAAAAGAACTACGATGAAACAGGTTTGACTTGCTAGAGTATGCTGTGAAGGATAAGGCCCCATGAGCCTTCCTCGAAGGGACCTGGCTTCTGGACACGGAGTCTGTGGACACTTCAACATCCTGTCCCCTCTCTTAAAACTGAAATGATCCCTTGAATCCATCTTCATGAGTCAACCCTGCATGTGAACCCTGGCTCAGCCATTTAGGAACAGTGTGTCTCTGTATGCCCTGCCTCTGTTTCCTCTTCTGCAAAGTGGGAAGAACCATACCTACCCTGGGGCATTGTGGATGAAATTAAGAATGCATGGCACAAGGCAGGCACTTAAAAAATGACAGCTGTTGGAGTTCCTGCTGTGGAGCAGTGGGTTAAGAATCTGATTGCAGCAGCTTGGGCTGCTGCTGCAACTCAGATTCTGTCCCTGGCCAGGGAACGTCCATATGCTGTGGGAGTGGCCAAAAAAAATAAAAAATAAAAAGTGGGAGTTCCCATCGTGGCTTAGTGGAAAGGAATCTGACTAGCATCCATGAGGAGGCAGGTTTGATCCCTAGCCTTACTCAGTGGATTAAGGATCCAGCGTTGCCCTGAGCTGTGGTGTAGCTCGAAAACTTGGCTTGGATCCTGTATTGTTGTGGCTGTGGTGTAAGCCTGAGGCTACAGCTCTGATTCGACCTGGGAACCTCCATATGCCTCGGGTGTGGCCCTAAAAGACAATAAATAAATAAATAAATAAAGCTGTTGTTGCTCTTTTTATCACTACCCCAGACCAGGAAGGACAGAATGAGCCCATTAGCACATCTGCCACAGCAAACCCCCCAGCATACCACCACCTACCTCCACAAAGCACAACAGCAGAGGAGCCAGATAACACTGCCTGCAGTGCGGCAGCATCAGGACCAAATTAGAGACCCTCCCTTTGAACCAGGACCAGCCTCCCTAAGGAGGGCTTGCCCTGAATTCTTTCCTCAGCTTTGTCCATCTGCCTCTACTTACTTCCCTCTTCGTATTCTTTCCCATCTTTACTTCTATTTTCCTATCTCCTCATTTCCACCTGCTCTTACTCTATTTGTATTATCAAGTTTCCTGAATTGCAAGCAACAGAAACTAACACTTGCCATTGTAAGCACACTAAGAATTGGTAGGATAGGAGGAGGAAGCAGGGAAGGTCTCCAGAGCAGTAAGAAGAATGCCAAGGTCCCGGCACAGGACCATCTATCTGTCCACATGCCGCTGCTGTGGACACAGCAAAACTCACCTGCCACCATCCTCAAAGCTTTTTGATCATGAATTCTCAAGATTCACTATCCCAGGAGAGAGTATCTGATCCATTGAGCCCTGATCAATTGCCCACTCACCGCTGTTCCAGAGAGAGGGACAAGTAGTCCCTTTGGTTTACACAACAAACTGTGGGCAAGTCTCTGATCAGGACTCCTGAGGGTGAAAAACTCAGACACGTTGGGTGATGTCTGAGAAGGGTGATCACCCGGCTGATCTTGGAGCTTGGGAGATTTGATTGGCAGCCTCAAAATGATGAGTGATCACTACACTATTGTTTTTTCCCCCAATTGGTATAAAGGTATAATTTACATACAATCAAATCTGCCCTTTTTATTTTTTATTATTTTTTTGGCCATGCCCACAGCACATGGAAGTTCCCCGGCCAGGAATCGAACCTGCCCCCACAGAGGCAACCAGAGCTACTGGATTCTTAACAGATAGGCCACCAGGGAACTCCCTTTTTAATATCTAGTTCCGAGAGTTTGTGCTAAATGCACACAGTCATGTAAAAACCACCACAATTCAGATATAGAATTGTTCCGCCACCCATAAAAACTCCGCTGGGCTCCTGTGTCGTTAATCTCTCCCCAGCCCCAGTCTCTGAGAACCACTGATCTCTTTTCTGTCCATATAGTTTTTCTTTTTCTAGAAGATCACATGACTGGCATCACACTGTAGGTCGTCTTTGGGGAGTGGCTCCTTTTGCTGAGTGGAATAATTTTGAGATTCATCCACACTGCGGCACCTCTTCATAGTTCATTACTCTTTATTGCCAAGCAGGTGTGGTTCCCTCGATGCTGTAGCATGGTTTGTTCATCTGTTCACCCGTTGCAAACATTTGGGCTGTTCTCAGTTGTTGACAGTTGTTAATACCTCCATAAACATTGATGTACTGAGTTTTGTGTAAATATAGTTTTCATCTCACTGGGTAAATACCTAAGGGGGCAATTGCTCAATTGGGTGATAAAAATATATGTTTAACTTTCTAAGAAACTGCCAAACTACCAAACTGCTTTCCAAAGCAACAGTACCGTTCTTCATTCCCACCAGCAATGAGAGTTCCAGTTGCTCCACATTCTCACCAGCGTGTGTCAGCAATCTTTTTTGGGTGTGTGTGCTTTTAGGGCCACACTTACTGTACATGGAAGTTCCCAGGCTAGGGGCAAATCAGAGCTGCAGCTGCGGGCCTACGCCACAGCCACAGCAACTGGGGATCCAAGCCACGTCTGCAACCTACACGGCAGCTTACAACAACCCTGGATCCCTGATCCCCCTGAGTGAGGCCAGGGATCAAACTTGAATCCTCATGGGAGTTCCCGTCATGGTGTAGCGGAAACAAATCCAACTAGGAACCATGAGATTTCGGGTTCGATCCCTGGCCTCGCTCAGTGGGTTAAGGATCCTGCGTTGCCATGAGCTGTGGTGTAGGTCACAGACGCGGCTTGGATCTGGCGTTGCTGTGGCTGTGGCATAGGCTGGCAGCAACAGCTCCGATTAGACCCCTAGCCTGGGGACCTCCATATGCCATGGGTGCAGCCATAAAAAGAAAAAAAGAAAAAAAAAAACTTGAATCCTCATGGATACTAGTCGGATTCGTTTCCACTTTGGCACAACAGAAACTCCCTGTCTGCAGTATCTTTTTTGTTCTTTCCTCACCGTATCCATAGCCCAGCAGCACTGTAGACAAACATTCCCTGGGCATCAGCTGAGTACAAAGCCCAGAGCCAGGCATGGGGCCCTCTCTTCTCACTCTTTACTTTCCCCTTCTGTCCAGGATGCAGCTACCACACCTCCACCAGCCCTGCCCAGTTAGCTACAAAAGCCTCATTTCGGAGCCCTGGGCAGGTCACGTCCTGAGGGCTGCCTGGAGGGGAGAGGGGACACTCTCCCCAGAGAGCCTGAACAAGGAGCATTGCAGCCCCTGACAGTTACTTCCCTATGAAATGCAGCTCCAAGAACTAATGATTGGCCAATGGGGACCTGCTGTATAGCACAGAGAACTCTCCCCAATATTCTGTGATGATCTGTGTGGAAAGAGAATCTGAAAGAGAGTGGATGCGTGTACATGTATAACAAAATCACTTTGTTGTACAGCAGAAATTTAGCACAACCTTGTGAATCAACTATACTTCAATAAAGCTTTAAAAAAAAAAAAAAGCAGAAGAAGGAATTTCCATTGTGGCTCAGCAGAAATGAACCTGACTAGGATCTGTTAGGATGTGGATTCGATGCCTGGGTTAAGGATCTGTCAGCTACAGCTCCAATTCAACCCCTAGCTCAGGAACTTCCATATGTCCCAGGTGCAGGCCTAAAAACAAAAAAACAAAAAAACAACAACAACAAAAAAACTCTAACCCTAATAAGCCAGGTACCTGCCTGGTTCCTTCTCAGAGTAGATTTATGTTTAAGAAGTAGAATTTGTGCCTCCTGATATGATCCAATGGGAAATATAAAGCACCCCTGTGAAATGTTCCTGTGGAAGGTGAACGTGAATCTAATCAAGAATGTCTTTCAGTTTACAGGAAATATAGGGGATAAGGAGGAGCACATTAAATGGCCCTACAGGGAGATAATACATAAATCTAGAATGTGGATCATTCTCTAGAGACAAATAATCCAGTTTCCCCAATAAGTCAATGTCATGAAATAAAGAGGGGGAGGGCCTATAACAGAGTAAGAGGATTTGAGAAACACAATAAGAACCAAAGATGCACAAAAGGTGCTTTTAAGAGGCAATCCTAGGTTAAACAATAAAATCAACCAGCAAATCCATTTCTAGATATATGCCCAAAGCAGGGACTCAACCAAACACTTGTACACAAAAGTTCACAGCAGCATTATCCACAATAGAACAAAGGTGGGAACAAACCAAATATCCATTAACAGGTGAGTGGAAAACAATGGAGAATATAGGAGTGGCTCATCAGGTTGAGAACTCAACTAGTATCCATAAGGATGCGGATTTGATCCTTGGCCTTGCTCCACGGATTAAGGATCTGGCATTGCCCTGAGTTGTGGTGTAGGTCGCAGATGCAGCTCAGATCTGGCTTTGCTATGGCTGTGGTGTAGGCTGGAAGCTGCAGCTCAGATTTGACCCCTAGCCTGGGAAATTTAATATGCTGGTAGGTTCAGTCCTAAAAAAAAAGGAAATGAAATTCTGATGCATGATAGTACATGAAAGACCTATGAAAACATTATGCTAAGTGAAATAAGCCTGACACAGAAGGCAAATATTGTATGATTCCACTTCTGTAACGTACCTAGAACAGGCAAATTCATAGAGACAGAAAGAAAGCCGAATACCAGGGACTGGGGGCGGGGGAATGGGGACTTATGGTTCATGGGTACAAAGTTCCTGTTTGGGATGATGCAAAAGTTCTGGAAATGAGTAGTGGCGATGGTTGCACAACATTGTGAATGTACTTAATGCCACTGAATTGTGTACCTAAAAATGGTTCAAGTGGCAAATTTTGTTTTTTATATTTTATAAAAATTCAATGGTTTTTATATTTTATAAAAAAAAATTTTCTAGGGAGTTCCCGTCCTGGTGCAGTGGTTAACGAATCTGACTAGGAACCATGAGGTTGCTGGTTCAATCCCTGGCCTTGCTCAGTGGGTTAAGGATCCGGCGTTGCGGTGAGCTGTGGTATAGGTCACAGACACGGCTCTGATCTGGCATTGCTGTGGCTCTGGCATAGGCCGGTGGCTACAGCTCCGATTCAACCCTGGCATATGGAGGTTCAGCCTGGGAACCTCCATATGCCATGGGAGCGGCCCTAGAAAAGACAAAAAGACAAAAAAAAAAATTTCTAGGAGTTCCCATCATGGCTCAGTGGTTAACGAATCCTACTAGGAACTGCGAGGTTGGGGGTTCGACCCCTGGCCTTGCTCAGTGGGTTAAGGATCTGGCATTGCCGTGAGCTGTGGTGTAGGTTGCAGACGCAGCTCGGATCCCGCATTGCTGTGGCTCTGGTATAGGCCCGCAGCTGCAGCTCCGATTAGACCCCTAGCCTGGGGAATCTCCATATGCCGCAGGAGCGGCCCTAGAAATGGCAAAAAGACCAAAAAAAAAAGGAAGAAAAAAATTTCTATTTTACCACACAAAAAAGAATTCCACTTTTTATTCATAGCTCAAAAAATATTCAAGGAAACCCAGCATATAGCAACATATGAGAATCTCTTTTCTGTGGTGTCCACCCCCCTTCCCCCCCCCCCCCTCTCAGCCCGCATGCGCGTTGCTGCACGCTCCGCCCCCTCACTCGCCCCTCCTCCCCCCTCCCCCGCCAGAACCCCCATTCTCTCACCAGTTGATTAGCTTCACTCCCAGTAAGAAAGAATGCTTCCTCTGGGCTGGGAAAGGAGAGGGAGGACTAGGCTGGGTACGAAGGGCTCTTTGACGGTCGGTGGAAGCCCGTGGACGCGTCTACAGTAATCATTTTCATCCCTTCCCGCAATGGAGACCTTAGCACTCCCTTTTTTCCCCTCCAGAATAACCTCACCCTTTCACAAGCACTCCTAGCATTTTCCACTCCCCTAGTGATTCTCACACCACCAGATCTAATGATAATGAAGTCATTGAGTGCCAGCTACGTGCCAAGCACGTTCCAGACCTTCTCTATACTGCTTATAACAATCATGACTGAGGCTCAGGTGTGTTAAATGACTTGCCCAAGGTCACGCAACCAAAACCATCAGGCCTTGGATTCAAACTACGATACTAAGCTGCTGCTAGTTGAGGATTGGCCACAGTTCCGGGATCTTTTCCAGGGCAAAGGACACTGAGGCGATGGAGGTCAAGTAACTAGGAGGGTTACTCACAAAGCAGGCTTTCCTGGCTCCCCAGGTCCCTTTTCCCCCACACTCCCTCAATTGCTCCCTTCTCCTCACAAAATGTCATCTACTGAGCCCACATCCACTCAGCTGAACATTCTTGGCAACCGAAATGAATACACACATTGCAAACTATTAAGGTGACCACAGCTATGCAGGGAGAGTTTGGTCCAGCTTTGGAGCTGCTTTTTTTTTTTTTTTTTTTTTTCCCTTGCTTTTTAGGGCATAAGAAGTTTCCCAGGCCAGGGGTCAAATCGGAGCTACAGCTGCCGGCCTACGCCACAGCCACAGCCATGCCAGATCTGAGCCGAATCTATGACCTACGTCATGCCACATCTTCAACCCACTGAGCAGGGCCAGGGATGGAACCCGAGTCCTCATGGATTCCTTACTGCTGAGCCACACTGGGAACTCCTGGGGCTGCTTTTGACTGACCTCGGGGAGCATGCCCCCCAACCCCACCCCCATTAGCATCCCTGCCCCCCTCTGACTGCCACCTTCCAGTGCCCTCCTGGCTACGGCTACCCCCCAACTGTAGGTGTCCAAACCTATTCCTTCCTCATCTAAGGCACCAAGTATCGCCAAGTACTTACCCCGCTGTTATCTTCCTGGACCAGGACCAAGGGCCAAGTTAATGCCACAGAGAAGGCGCTCAGACTGGGGATTTTCAGCTTATCCCTCGGCCTCTGTGTCTGGCTTCATCCAGATGTGACAAAAACAGGCACTGTCTCTCTTCAAACTCTGACAATCCACGGCAGGAGCTCATGAGATGTATGACATTTGGGCCAAGTGAAGAAAAGAGGGATAAGAAGCTATAAACACAGGGTAAACAAAGCCCACAGAAAAAAGACAATATTTCAAAAAAAAACTTTGTATTCTCTACAAAGAATTTCGCCTGGTTTTTTTCTTTAACCAAATTGTCTACTTCAAGCAAACATTATTTTTATAATTAAAAAAGAGAGTTCACTAGAAATACCATTTGAAATGTTCAAATAAATCATAGTCTATTCATGTGCAGGAAAAAAGATTTGGGGAAAAAATCTGAGGTAAGTGAGGGTTATTTCTGAGCTGGCATTTTAATTTTACTAAGTAATTAACATGGAATTTCCTCCATTTTATCCTGTTCTGTTTGCCAAAACAAAGCATTATATTTATGAAGAATGTAGAATCATTCTTGAAGAATCATTACATTTGATCAAACAAAAATAAAACACTACTTCATTTATTCCTGTCAGGAAGTCCTCTCATTCATCTCTGGAGGAGGGAAGAGAAAAAAAAATTTTTTTAGTGGCCACACCCACATCATATGGAAGTTCCCAGGCTAGGGCTTGAATCAGAGCTACAACTGCCAGCCTATGCCACAGCCATAGCAACGCAGGACCCAAGCCACAGCTCACGGCAACACCGGATCCTTAACCCACTGAGCGAGGCCAGGGATTGAACCTGCAACTTCATGGATACTAGACAGGTTTGCTACTGCCGAACCACAATGGGAACTCCAGGGAGGGAGAATTTAAAAGCTGCTTCTGGGAGTTCCCATCGTAGCTCAGTGGTTAACGAATCTGACTAGGAACCATGAGGTTGCGGATTCAATCCTGGCTTTGTTCAGTGGGTTAAGGATCTGGTGTTGCCGTGAGCTGTGGTGTAGGTTGCAGACGTGGCTCGGATCCCGCATTGCTGTGGCTCTGGCATAGGCCGGTGGCTACAGCTCCGATTAGACCCCTAGCCAGGGAACCTCCATAAGCTGCAGGAGCAGCCCTAGAAAAGGCAAAAAGACAAAAAAGAAAAAGCTACTTCTGAAGGTATTCTCTAGTGTCATTGCCAGGGGTACCTCGGTTGGAACCTATGAGAAAAAGTTCCTTCATGATGACGTCAACCTTGCTTTTCAAAAAAAAAGCCTCTAAAACTTATGAAAAACACAGTTGATGTGAATCATATGTCTGAGTGGCTGAGTTCCCGCTAAGCTGAGAGAGCACACAGATGTGCAGGACAGAAATTCCACCCTGCACAGCGACTACTCCTCCGTGGAGCTGCTGAAGGTAAAAACAGCCTGGCCCTTGTGAATGTCCCGCCTGAAAAGTGGGCTACGAAGTCCCCATTTCTCTACCTCCTCCCACTTCAGTTTACCTTTTTTTCTAATCTTCCCCTTGTCAAAAAGGAACAGGATTTGATGATAATCATTTACATTTGTCGACTGGTAGTTTGACTTTAGCAGGTGACCTAATGTCTTAACCAGTGATGTGCATTTTAAAAATCCCCTCTTTCAAAAACGTCTGCTAAAGGAATTTCAGGCATCAGCCAGCAGGTGCAGGGGGGAGGGGGATGAGTCCTGGATGTAAACGTGATTTCAACCTCCTGGAACCTGGTGACGTGGTCAAAAGGAAAGGCACTGGGCCTCCCCCCAGGTGGGCTCCCCATTCCTCTAGAAGATGAGCTAGAGCTGGTCTGGTTCCAGCTGCTTGGGGGAAATGAGGCATCTTTTGTCCTCCAAGCTCTGCAGCCCAACCTTCCAGGATGGGTCCATCAGATCCTGCCCCCTACCAGCCCCCACCATCTTCCCTCTGCTCCCCTTCCTTCATATCAACCCCTTTCCTGGGAGTTTCCTAGCATGGTGCTTCTTTAGGTGGCCTTCAGTGAGATTTCAAACTGCAGCCGGCCTCGTCTGCCAGCCTGAAAACCTCTTCATGTTTCGTATGGCATTTTGGCCTCTAACATTTCCAACCACAAAATATGTACTTAAATTGCAACCTCTTCCTTGGTAGAGATTTTTGCTGTAAGGAATCTTCTCCAAGGTGAATAGAAACCTCCTCCCTTCTTCCTCTTGGGCCAGACTCAAAAATGCTTGGGTGAGTTGTATGATGTAAGCAAACCCCGTGCAGGCAGAGCTGGCACATTAAGGTATGTGACCTAATTGTACCAGGTGGTAGTTATTTCTTTAACTCTTAGTCTAGTCGTACTTCCTCTTTATATAGCATATAATTCAAATGTTAGAAGAAGAGATTTCCTACCCCTGAATCAAGACCTCATGCTCTATTCTCGTGGAGGTCCACTTCTTAATATTCCAAGGGGGTCTTTTTCCCAGAATCCATTCTCTGAGTTTAAATATCTACCAACATATTTATTTCACTGTATCTCACAATTATGCAGGTCTCTTTTCTTCTTCTCTCCTAATAAGGAACTTAGGCCTACTCAGAATTGTTTTTAATTATTGCATATTCCTGGAGTTCCCTGGTGGTGCCGTGTGTTAAGGATCTGGCATGGTCACTGCTGTGTCACAGATTTGATCCCTGGCCCAGGAACTTTCGCATGCCACAGGTGCAGCCAAATAAAATAAAAATAAGGGACCAAAAAAATATATTACACATTCCTATGGTTCATTCCCTCCCTTCGCTCAAGTCTTTCTTCACATGTCTCCTCACCAGAGCATTCTGTGGTCATCCTTATTAAAACTCATTCAGATCCTCCTCCCCTAGAACACCCAGTTCCCCTGTTACTGCTCTATGTTTTTTCCATCTTTTCCCAGCACGCTATACACCTATTGTTATGTTTTGTCTGTCTTCCCCCTCTAAATTATAAACTCCACACAGGGGGGACTTTTAGCCAATTTAATTCACTGCTGAGTCCCCAGCACCAAGAACTGTGCCTGGCCAAAAAAAAAAAAAAAAAAGATGCTCAATAAATTAGTTGAGTGGCATGGCACATTTGCCGAAATGTGAAGTGATTGCCACTCACAGTGTGTTTCTGGACCAACAGTATCACATCCCCTGGGTGCTTGTCAGCAATGCAGAATCTTAGGCATGCACTCTAGACCTTCTGAATCAGAATCTGCACTTAAACAAGACTCCCAGGGAGTTCCCATTGTGGCTCAGCAGTTAATGACTGACTAGCAGCCACAAGGATGCAGGTTCAATCCCTGGCCTCGCTCAGGAGATTAAGGATCTGGCATTGCTGTGAGCTGTGGTGTAGGCCACAGATGCAGCTCAGATCTGATGTTGCTATGGCTGTGGTGTAGGCCAGCAGCTATAGCTCCGATTGGACCTCTAGCCTGGGAACCTCCATATGCTGCAGGCACAGCCCTAAAAAGCCAAAAAAAAAGAAAAAAGAAAAAAAGAAACAGCAACAAAAACAAAAAGACTCCCAGAAGATTCATATGCACATTCAAGTTTGAAAAGCCCTGATCTATATCACAACAACACAACTTAAACTTGGATCTTGGACAACCATTCTTCAGAGACTTTCTTGTATGCAAGAAATAGGTAACAGGGGGTCTCTGGAGAGGGGACCCACTTGGCCAAGGCATAGGGATGGAAGGGAGAAACTCTTCCCTAGGAATATTGGGCCTTTTGCATGCAATTAGTAGCTATTTAAAAGCGATTAAATTGATTACTTGTGAGATATATAGTGTGCAATAAAGGTCCTGCTGCTGCTTCTCCATGGGGTGTTTCTCCCTGACCTTCTTTCTTTGTAGCTTCTCATCTTGCTACTTACAATCTGCTCCCCCCGCCAGTACCAGTACAAAGAATATATCTCTGCCACTACCCACTTAGAAAGCAGAAAGGACTACAGAAGGTTTGGGTTTTAAAGAACAAGTTTAGAGAGTTCCCTGGTGGCCTAGCACTTAAAGATCTGGTGTTGTCACTGCTGTGGTGCGTTGTCACTGGCCCAGGGAACTTCCACATGCTGCAGGTGCAGCCAAAAAAAGAGACACAAACTTACTTCTGCTTTCCTCTCATCTGCCCTCATCTCCCCTCAGAGTAGGGCTGGTCAGGATCCCACTTCTCCATGGTAAGCACCAGGGCCACCAAAGCCACCAAAACCAGGGGCAGCAACAACAGGTGATGCACGTCGCTCTTGCTGTGAGGCAGAAATTGGCAGCATGGCCACCTGCTCCAGCTCATGTACTCCTTCATCAGCTACACCAGGCTCATGAGGTCCACCAGCTACTTGGCAGACTGTCTCCGCAGTCCCTGGACAGCAGCCTCACCACCGCCTACATGGAGAAGGACTCAGTAGGATCCTTGTCACAACCCCCCCTCACACCAGCACCTGCTACCTCCACCTGTCCCCCCTCTTGTCCCACTGCACAAATGCAGAGTGAAGAGTCTCTATCCCTCACAGTAGAGGGGAACCCAACCATGCATGAGGGGCTCTGAAAGAGGAGGAAAAAGCCTGGCATCTCACAAGGATGCCATGTCTCAGCCTAGAGTCCAGCCCAGCCAAGGCAGGTAGACAAAAAGCAACTGCGGGATTTCCCGTCATGGCTCAGTGGTTGACAAATCCGACTAGGACCATGAGGTTGTGGGTTTGATCCCTGGCCTTGCTCAGTGGGTGAAGGATCCAGCGTTGCCATGAGCTGTGGTGTAGGTCGCAGATGTGGCTTGGATCTGTTGTTGCTGTGGCTGTGGTATAGGCCAGCAGCTGTACCTCTGATTTGACCCCTAGCCTGGTAACCTCCATATGCCATGGGTGCGGCCCTAAAAAAAAATAAGAGAGAGAGAGAGTGAGAGACTGCGAATGACTGTGAATGACTCCTCCCAAGGGACACCTGGGGCCCTGGCCCACCAAGAGACAGCCCCCCTGGCCAACTTCCGCTGCCCCCAGAGGATGGGACAACACTCTGGCCTCTCCAACACCCATCAGCTGAGGACCTGGGACCCCACTGGTGGGCTCCAGTTAATTTGCTGATAGACAAATCACTGAATGCTAACTTGCCAAGGTCTCTGAGTTGGTGAGGATTTTTTCAAAATTTTGGCAGTATTGTCTCCCCTACCACTTTTTTTTTTTTTTTTTGGCCACGCCCGAGGTATGCACACGTTCCCCAGGCTATGGATCAAATGTTCGTCACAGCAATAACCAGAGTCATAGCAGTGACAACACCACATTTTTAACCCACTAGGCCTCCAGGGAATTCCCTTTGCCTGACACTTTAATTTTTTTTTTCTCTTTTTGCCTTTTTGTAGGGCAGCTTCCGCGGCATATGGAGGTTCCCAGGCTAGGGGTCTAATCAGAGCCGCAGCCACCGGCCTACACCAGAGCCACAGCAATGCAGGATCCGAACCGAGTCTGCAAACTACACCACAGCTCACAGCAACGCCGGATCCTTAACCCACTGAGCAAGGTCGGGGATTGAACCCACAACCTCATAGTTCCTAGTCGGATTCGTTAACCACTGAGCCACAACGGGAACTCCCCCCTGACACTTTAAATGCAGAGGGTCAGGGAGTTCCTACTGCAGCTCAGCGGGTTAGGATTCCTACTAGTATCCACACGCCGAGGGTACTGCCATAAAAAGGAAAAAAACGTTTAAATGCAATCTCCTGCTTTCCCTATTTATGCAGATTTACATCATACCTGCTTCACAAGTGGGAACAGAAGTGCTGCAGGACAGGACCCCGAGTGGGGCTGGGGCTGAGCAAACAAAAAAACCTAGGAGAATAGTGATTTTTTGATAGCCATTATCTAGGGGTTGGACTTCTTTCAAACAGGTGAATTTTTCTTTGTCACACATGTGTGTATTACCATAATTGTTCACAGCAATTTACTTTTTTCTTTTTTCTTTTTTTACAGCCACACCTGTAACATGTGGAAGGTCCCAGGCCAGGGATCGAATTGGAGTTGCAGCCACAGTAATACCCAGATCAGAATCACATCTGCAACCTGTGCTGCAGCTTGCAGCAACACCAGATCCTTAACCCACTGAGCAAAGCCAGGGATCAAACCCACATTCTCACAGAGACAATGTTAGGTCCTTAACCCACTGAGCCACAATGGGAACTACTGATCTACTTTTGTTAAGCAAAAATCTTTCTAGCAACTCCCTTTGCTCGTGAGATCATATATCAAAGCCAGCGGTTTCTTTGTTTTGTTTTTGGGGTTCTTTTTAGGGCCACACCTGCGACATATGGAGGTTCCTAGGCTAGGGGTCTAATCAGAGCTATAGCCATCCGACTAGGAACGATGAGGTTGCGGGTTCCATCCCTGGCCTCACTCAGTGGGTTAAGGATCCAGCATTGCAGTGAACTGTGGTATAGGTGACAGATGCGGCTTAGATGCCATTCTCAGAACACCATAATCATTTCACAATCCCTAAGGATTTTTACCCTTTTGTCACCAACAGCAATATATCTCCAGTATTTCAGAAATTTCTGTTTTCTCCCTTCGGTCATCCTCTTTGACTACCTAAAATCTGATAAGCTAAAATGTGCCCCCTTCCAGAATGCCTGGCAGACTCTCTTCTTGTCCCAGTTGTGTTACTTTATGCGACTACCCCACCTCCTGTCACTTTTGTTGCTGTCAGAAGTGTCACACTTTTGGAGTTCCCGTGGTGGCTCAGTGGTTAATGAATCTGATTAGTATCCATGAGGACACGGGTTTGATCCCTGACCTTGCTCAGTGGGTTAAGGATCCAGTCTTGCTGTGAGCTGTGGTGTAGGCCGCAGATGAGGCTCAGATCTGGCTTTGCTGTGGTTGTGGTGTAGGCTGGCAGCTACAGCTCGGATTGGACCCCTGGCCTGGGAATCTCCATAGGCAACAGGTACGGCCCTAAAAAGACACAGAAAAAAAAAGTGTCACACTTTTATTTTCCTACTTCCCATTCTTTTCATAAAAGACTAAAGGTGAAATGTGATGAAACAGTTGTTCTGGAAACTTCTCTCTTTTTTTTTTTTTGTCTTTTTGCCTTTTCCAGGGCCGCTCCCGGGTTAGGGGTCTAATTGGAGCTGTAGCCCTGGCCTACACCAGAGCCACAGCAACTCAGAATCTGGGCTGAGTCTGCGACCTACACCACAGCTCACAGCAATGCCGAATCCTTAACCCACTGAGCCAGGCCAGGGATCGAACCTGCAACCTCATGGTTCCTAGTCAGGTTCGTTAACCACTGAGCCACGACGGGAACTCCCTTTTTTTGCTTTTTTAGGGCCACACCTGCAGCACATGGAGGTTCCCAGGCTAGGGGTCAAATCAGAGCTACAGCTGCTGGCCTACGCCAGATCCACAGCAACACCAGATCTGAGACGCATCTGAGACCTACACCACAGCTCACAGCAATACCAGATCCTCAACCCACTGAGCAAGGCCAGGGATTGAACCCGAAACCTCATGGTTCCTAGTTGGATTCGTTTCTGCTGCACCACGATGGGAACTCCTGGAAACTTTTTTGAAAGCAACCAACTCTTCTTTAGAATACAGGCTCTCCTAGAAGCTGAGCAGCTGATGTGCCTTAGAGCAGCAGACCCTGCACTCCCCACTCCCAGTAAGCACCTGGGCTGCCTCTCTCCAGCCCTCACGTCGCCCTCTGCCCGGGGAAGGCAGCTTCACATGTCTATCCTCATCAATTACTCAAAACCAGCACTGACACGGACTTGGCCCAAAGTGAACTGGAGGCTGCCAGCAGCGCCACCACGCGATGGCTCCGAGTAGCTGTTTCTCATCCGACATACCCCCAATCCAATGTGTCACATAAAAGATGGCAAAGGGGAGCCACTGGAGATGCTGAAAGGTGGTTGACAAGTAAAAAGTGGCAGAGTGGAAGACTGCACAAGAAGGAGTTTTCTCTTCAGAGGCCAGGAGTATCAGACCCACTCCCATTTCTCCTCTGGCCAGAGCCCCTGTGTATTACCTTCTGTCTCTTCCTGCTAGAGAGGCTGGCAGGCCCAGTCCAATGCTCTGCAAAGTAGGAGGCCTACTCTGCAAAGTAGGTGACAAATCAAATTTTAAATTCTAACAGCAACTGTTTTGAGACTGTATTCTGCAAAAGTGCCAGCCATGGGCAGGCCAGTGGAAACTAAACTTGCATCCAAATGCTGCTTCAGGTTGCCTGAGTTCTTGCAGCTCTGTTTAAAGACAGCCCAAGGCCCTCTGCAGAATCCTGGCATATGCCGCCTGTTGCCAAATGCTGCATTGTCCCTATCCCCAAGGATCGGAGGGAAGCCCCTGTACCAGGGGTCATCTCTCTCCTGCCCACTTCAGACCCTTCTCCACGGGGGCCCACTCAGGCCCATGGTCACAAAGAAACAACCATGAGCCCAAAGACTGAAAAAAAATGTTTTAATAAATACAAAAATCTCCAGTAATGACTCTGCTCAGCTCAGGGGCAGCAGGAGTGAAGTGGAGGGACCCTTGGTGCTGAGTGAGGATAAATTAAAAATCCCAACAAGCCAGTGACATTATGTACAGAAGGAAAGGGGTTGGGCTTCCAAGGCAGAAGCCAGAGGGCAACAAGGTAGGAGCTGGAGTGGACATGGCCTTTGTCTGCCCTGGCTACCCCTCCCCCTTGTGGAGTTGTGGTTCCCAGAGGTAGTGGGGGAGGGAGAAGAGGCAGAAAAGAGGGGCCAAAGGCACTGGGTTTCCCACAGGAGCATGCGGGGTCCTCGGCACCACTCCTTCCCCCGACCCAGGCCCCGTCCTCTTGGTCATGTGGCCTTCCGACGGCTCCCTAGGAGCCTTCAGCATCTTTCTCCAGCTCTGGAACGGTCCTGGTCTCTGCGGCTGCTGGAGACAGAAGGGAGTGAACTCTGGAGGAGGGGAGAGGGAAAGGGTGGCACAGAGGGCACGGCAGCACATCTCTGTTCGGGTCCCAGCGAGGTCAGGGTTGTCAAGCAAGTCAGCTCGCAGCAGTTGTGTGACTTCAGTCTAACTGCCTGCTTCCTCTGAGCCTCAGAAATCTCATCTGTAAACCAGTGCACTAGGTTGCTGTGAGAGGGGGGGAGGATGGGATGACACACGTATAGCAGCAGATGCTGTCTGGGGACAGGGCAGGTCCCCCCTCCCTTTCCTCTCCACGTGTCCCACCGGCAGACCAGCCCAGAGCTGCCGCCCGAGCCAGAGCCCTCACTTACGCCGCCGGGGTGTGCAGTGGGAGCAGCAACGGCTTTCCTTCCCTGGGCCGCAGGACAGTGGTAGTGAACAGTCATCCCGCTCGCAGTGGGGCACCCCTGCCTGGTGCAGGACAGACCACATCCTGAGGGTCCCCAGAGCCACTGGGGCACAAATGCCTTCAGCCTCTTGGGGGAAGCCCACTCCCAGGGGCCTGCCCTCCCTAGGAAGCTCCCCGCCCTCAGGCCAGGCCCCCAATGCCCACCTCACATGGGCCCCCACTGCCCACTCACCCCACATCTGCAGGTGATGCAGCTCATCTCCCCAAAGGGGGGCACTGAGGGGTGCCAGCTCTGGCTCTCTGGGAACCACTGCCCTGCAAAACGGCAGCCCCGGGGGCCATCAGCCTGCATGGGGTCCCCCAGTTGGGGGTGGGACCCTGACCCTACTGTTGGAAGGGAGAGAAGGGAGGGAAGGAAGACAAGATCAGTAGATGAGAGCTCAGTAAGGGCCCTCCAGGTCTTATTTGTCTTTGAGTCTCCATCACCCAGAGACTTAGTAGGTGGTTAATTTGGATGGATGTGTGGCCGAATGGGGCAGGTACTGGATGCCGTCACAGCCCACTAACACACGCACATTCTTCCCGCCGTGTGCAGATCCTTGGCTCCAGGCTGGCACAGAACAGCACTGGATAAAAGCTGAATTAGCTGAGGAGCCCCTTCTATCCACCACCCCCCCGAAGCATCCCCTCACCACACACCCCCTGCCCGGGACAAGGCAGCAAAGAGCCTTCTCTGCCCCAAGAGGCCTCCGCGCCCACCCCCCTCACCTGGACACTGTTTGCAGCAGTCAGTGGGGTTGACACGGACAGGCTGGGCACAGGCCAGCCGGGGACACTGCACCTTCTCACAGTGCACCTCTCCAGTGCCCCCCTGGCGGGATCCATTGCATGAGGGGTGTCAGGAAAAATGAGAAGCACATAAGCCTCCTGCTCCCCACTTCTCCTTTCCCATACCTCCAATGTCATATGTCCGTGGGCTTTTGCTCAGAGGCCCTGGGCTGGGGCTTTATATTTCTGAGCCCAAATCCTCATTGTAGCCCCGCAAGGTAGGTGCTACCCCATCTGCTTATAGGAGAGGAAAGGGAGACTCAGGGACATACTGAAAGTCCCCAGGGCTACATGGAGCTAGTCAGCTGGCAGAGCCCAGACCCAGGTCAGCCCTTGCCCTTTTCCTACAGGAAGCCAACTCTCAAAGCGCAAAGGACTCCTCTCATTGTACTTTGATACTTGAGCCCTTCTCATCAAGGCAGGGCTTTCCTCTCCTGGCAGCCTCCTCCCCAGCTCTGCAGACCCAGCTGGGTTCCAGGGCCAGAGACGATCAGACAGGGGGTGGGGGGGCATACCTTGCAGGTGCAGACAGCACACTTAATTAAGCCAAATGGGGGCACGACAGGGTGCCACCGGGTGCCCGCTGCCCGCCAGCTCCGATCACCATCAAAATAGCAGCCTGGTGGGGGACAGTGCCCAGCTGCCATTAGCACCGAGCTCACTGGCAAGGTCCACAGCCAAGGATTGAGCCTCAGGCCAACCCCATGCTAGTTAACCCCAGGGCCCACTGGTGAGCCACTGACATTAGTGAAGCCTATCAGGTGTCACTTGTAACCTGTGCCCCTCAGCCTCCTTCCACCCCTCTATACACTTTGCTCTTCCCCATCCCTCCCGCTCTCCCCCCCACACCCCTGGCCTCACCCAACAGCATCTCTGGACTCCATACCCCTGCACGCACACTTCCAGCTCACCCTCTCCAGGGTCCCTGTTCCTCGGCATCCCCGGCAGGTCTCTAATATCTTGTTTCTCTGTGGATCCAAAGAAACAGTGAAGGCGGAGGGTGGCCCCCTTATCTCCTCCCCAGAGGCCTCATCCCCCACGGTGGACCTTCCATTACCCTCCCCACTCCTGCAGGGCACTCACCGGGGCACACAGGGCAGCACTGGTCCGGTGCCTGCACCGGGCTGGGGCAGCCGGGTGGTGGGCATACCACAGGGTCACAAATCACTGTGCGTCTCTGCGGGGAGAGGCTGGGGGTTGACCAGGGTCCTGCCCCAGAAGCCAGGCCCCGGTGTGCCGTTCCGGGGCCTCCTACCTGGCAGGTGCAGAGCGAGCAGAGCGGGTCATAGTTAGGAGCCCAGCGAGCCCCATGGGGGCGCTGCTGCCCCTCGAAGAAGCAGGAGTTGGGGTCTCGGAGCCGCCCAGGGCCACCAGGTTTGGCTGGCACTGGGGCATCCGGGCCTGGCACAGCAGGCAGCGCGGCCGCAGGGGCCACCATGGCATCCGGAGCCCCAGGTACCTGCACCTCCTCAGTTCCTGCTGCGGCCAAGCGCAGGCCGCCCACCTCGCACTGGTTGGCGATGTGCACCTGCAAGGAGAGGCTGGTTGAGATGAGGGACCCCCCTCATCTCCACCAGAGGCAGCCAGCCAACCCAAGACACCCTGAGGGCCTCACACCCCAGGAGGATGCTATTAGGCACAGCAATCATCCCGACCACCAAGGACAGGTGGTCAGCTGCCAGCTCATTAAGTACTTTGGCTTCACCCTCCCTACCAGCCAGGGAGTGTGATTCTGCCTCCCCTGGGATTCAGAGAGAGCAAGTGACTAACAGGGCACAGAGGGCTTAGGCCAATTCTGGACCATCCTCCCATGCCCACACCCTGGCCCCCTGGCCCACACTGCTGGCCCACCTGCCCTCGCAGCTCCCCTTGGGGGCTCCCCTTGGTGGTGATCAGCAGGGAAGCAGTGCCCTGTGCTAGGTGCCGCAACAGCTCAGGCTCCAGATCCTTCACCACACCCTGGGCCTGTGAGCAGACAGGATAAGGCACAGGAACAAGACACTCAGGCCTGAGCCTACCATTCCCAATTTGCAGATGAGGAAACTGAGAGCCGGGGAGGTTAAGGAAGGACTCTAGGATAGCAAAACCCATCAGCAATGGTGTAGAGCTCAAAAGCCAGGACTCCCTGGCCCCAAGTCCATGGCAACCCACCCCACCTCAGGAGCTTGGTCCATCCCACCTACCCCCCTGAAGGTCCAGGATATTACATATGATCCATGGGATCCCACCAGAGCAGGACACGGGAAGGAAAATGGACAATAAAGGGCTGAGTCAGATTCATACCCGGGGCTGTCTGCCTCCTGCTCTCTGCTTCCCCTGCCACAGGCCCACACAGCCTTTCATGGTCAAAAGCAGATATTCTTCAAACGGCCTCCCACCATCACGTCCTCACCTCTGGGCCATAGAATCCCTTCAGCAACCGCCGGGGCCCTGGCATCCCAGGGGGCCCGAGGAGGTGGGCAGTGATGGTGCCCTGTTCTGAGCCACCAAGCCCAGCTAGCAGCACTTCGTAGTGTAGGTGACAGTGGGTATCCAGGGAGAGCCAGGCGTGCCCGGCTGCCTGGCTCTGCACCGGGGGCAACACCAGGGCTCCTGCCAGGGGCACAGGTAGTGCTGGATCCAGACAGAGGAGAGGTGACAGATGAGAAGGCGGCCCAGAGCAGCTACTCAGTCCCACATTCCCCATCTCCCCCAACATGTGTATCTCCGCAAGCAGACAGGCATGGTCCATGGGCCCAGGGCAGAGGGAGCAGCAAGTTAAAGGCTTGCATCACAGTAACAGGGAGGATCTCCCCGCAGGGCCACCTTATATATCCCCACCCTCTCCAGATGCCAACCTGGAGTGCAGGCACAGAGAAAGACACGCCAGGCTCTGGCCCTCCAGCACCATCCCTCATGTGTTTGAGTCATGGGTTAGTGGATGCCGACGGGCAGAGAGAGACCCCCACTCACTGTCATGGCGGGCGCTGTGCCCACTGTAGGGCAAGGCAGCCACGTGCCCCCGCAGCTCTCCATCTGGGAAGTCCTTGGTGGCCACGTTTAGGAACAGCTCATTCTGCAGCAGCATATGAGCCCCCCGGGCACCCAGCCCAGGGCAGACACCCACAGCCTGGGGGGCAGGGAAGGGCGAGCCTTAGCTGCAGCCTGCCAGGTCCTAGACGAACACACAGCCCGAGATTTTGCCCCCACGAAACCCAAACACACTTCCACACACTGCTAGAGAAGAACCCGGTGGGCCCAGGTTCAAGTCCCTTCTCTGCCACCTCCTACCGATGCAACCATCCTGAGGAGTTACTTAACCTCTCTGATCCTTCACTCCATCATCTATTAAACGAGCAGTGGGAGGGCCAAAAATAACAAAAGCAAGGAAACCAGTGCAGTATGTGGCACATAGAAAGGCTTGATAAATGGCAACCATTGCTCTCACATTTATTATTATACCATCTGCTGCACTGGGCTCCCTGTGTAACTCCTCCCACTTGACATGAGCTTGCTGAAGATAGGAGTCCCATCTGATTTTCTTTGTACTGCAATCATTAGCCTGAGGCTCCCAAAAAATGCACCCAGTCAATCAATGTGTTCATGAGAGAGCCTGTCAGTGACTGAATGATGCTGAACACGCCTGCTCATCCAACATGGCTTCCCTCAGCCCCCGCGCTGTCAGCTGTGGTGCCTGGGCCCTGCAGGCCAGCTCTGCCCAAAGTACTCACTGTGTGTCCTCCCGGCTGGAATCCAGCCATGTGGCACAGGACAGTGTGCTGGTTCCTCCGCTGAGGCTTGGTCTCCAGCGTCACGGCCACCACCTCACTGCTCGTGCCGACCACCTGTACCTGGTGGGCAGGGCCAGGGAGGGCAAATTGGAGTATCAAAGAAGGCCTGGGCCCCTGAACCATTGCAGGGCAAAGCCCTACACCCCCTGCTGCCCTCCCACCTCCTGCATTCCCTGACTCTTACTTGGTAGATAAGGGAGCCGTTTCCTAGCAGTGTAAGGCTGGCTGAGCCGGCTGCACCCGTCTGAACTGGGATTAGGGCATCGGCCCCACAAAGGACACTTTGCAGGACTACAGAGGGCAAGACAGGCAGAGGCAGGGTTGCCCCACGACCATGCACACCCCCAGCCCCCAGGATCCCTCCAATACCCACCCTGGCCCCTCCTCTAGAACTTCTCTGTGCCTCTCAGTTGTGCATGCCCAAGGTGCCAGGCTTCAGCCTGCCTCACCATCACAGCTCTGCCTGGCAGCAATGTGTCCACTGATGCGCAGCCCTGGCCCACTTGCCCTCTCCAGGGCCATCTGCAGCTCCCCCAGCACCAGCCAGTCCATCTCCTGGGCTGTCAGGTTGGGCAGCACTTCAGCAAAGCCCAGCTCCTGGGGGCAGAGCAGGATATGGTGGGCACAGCAAGAGGCCAGAGCGGGTGGCAGCAAGAGTGAGACCCTCACTCACCTGTGCCGAGGCGTTGGCCTGGAGCTCTCGCAATACCTTCCCCTGGTGGAGAATCTGGAGCCGCAAGGGAACCTGGGCTGCTCCTACAATGGCCGCACATGTGGACTGTGCACCTCTGAGAGGCAGGTGTTCTCCCCAGCCTCCTCACACGTGCGCCCTCATCCTGCCTACCTCCACTCCTGGATTCCAGCAGCCCACGGAAGAGCAGCAAAAAATGCAAGGAGTCCTCTGTGTCACTGAGAGTGAGTAGGGCAATGCCCCCTATGCCCTGCTGTGGGGGGCCTTCCAGGGTCAGGATGGCGCTGAAGGTCTCTGAGGGAGGAAGAACCATAGGAGCCCACCAGAAATTTCCCTCCTCAGCACCCCTCCCATTCCTGGGGGAGAAGACTCCCAACTTCACTTCCGGGGCCTGTTTGCTCCCCTCACCTGCAGCCAGGGCCCGGTGCCGGATGAGAGGCCCCCAGACCTCCCCTGAAGGGTGAGTGGGTGTCACGAGTGCCACATGCAGCTGTTCTGCCCTAAGGAGCCGCAGAGATGACCGAGGCACTGCCCGCCACACCCCACAGACCTGGAGCAGAGAGGCAAAAAGGCCCTATTCAGACCGTATGCAGGACAGGTCTGCTAAGAGGTCCACCTCTGGTGAGGAAAGAATATGGGAAGATGCCCCCAGGCCCTCCTAGGAAGTTTAAGAAGGGGACCCTGGGGCCAGATGCCAGGGTCCAAATCCTGGCTCTACCACTTACTAGCTGTGTGACCATCAGCAAGTTACATTCTGCTATTGAGCCTCAGTTCCCTCATCTGTAAAATGGGCATCATAATATCAGTGCCTTTCTCGTACTGGGCTGTTGGGAGGACCCAAGGAGGCAATGCAGGCTATGCTCTCAGCACAGTGCCCAGACTGGATAAGCACTTATAAACGGCATCATCTCACCAAGCCATCTTGAGTAGGGGATGCAGGGTGTTCAAACAGGATACCGCCAGTGGAGTCTGAGAAGCGGATTCGGGTAGGGCGGTCCAGCCTGGTAATGAGGGTCTTGTGAGAAAGACTCTGAGCCTGAGCCAGAAGCAGCCCCTTCAGCCTCTCCCAATTCTGCTTCCCTGGCCCCCAGCTGACCCCTCCTCGCCCCCTTCCCTTTTCTCACCGCCGGTAGGAGATGGAGAACCTCAGACTAGAGCGCAGCAGCGACACTCGGGCCCGGGCCGCGGCTTGCGAACTTGGCCCCGTCAGCAGCGCCACGAAGTCTGCGAGGGAAGAAGGAAGATATCCCTAGTACCGCCACGCGCTGCTTTCGACCGGCCCCAACCAAGATCCCAGTCCCTGCCAGCCCCTGCCTACCCGTGTGGCCGTCTCCACGCGCCCGATCCTCAGCGCCCGGCTCCCCGCGGTCGCTGTAGCTTCGGTGCTCTGGGTCCCGCGGATACTCGAAGGCCAGGCCCGGCGCCTGCTTTTCCAGACCGCTGCGCTCTGCGCGGGGTGGGGGGAGTAGGGGGTTGGGAAACGGGAGCTTCAGCTGGGCACTGGGAGGGACACTTGGCTGCGCTCCGACAGCCCCTTCCGCGTGGCCCAGGTCCAAGCATCGCAACCCTGCTGCCCTCCCCTCACCACGGAGCAGGTCTTACCCGGGGGGCAGGTCTGACAGCAGTGTCCGGGCAGCTGGCGGGGCTGCCCGCAAGCCAGGGTTGGGCACTCAGGTTTAATGTTCTTGCAGCTGACTCTCGCCGCGCCCCTCGCGCGACGACCCCATTGAGGCTGCTAACAAAAAATGGGAAAAGAGTGAGGGCAATATGTCAGCTGGTGAGACTCAAAGGTGAGCCAGGAAGAGACATGGTCCCAGGGCAAAATCGCTCCAAGGAATCAGACTGCTCTGCTACTTACAGGCTGCTGACTCTAGACAAGTTACTTAACTTCCCTGGGCTTCAGGGTCCCTATCTGGAAAATGGGAGTAACAATGGTATTTATCTAGCATGGCTGTACTAGGAGTTAAGTGAGAGGAGAAAGGGAGCTGGCAAAGAGCCTGACACACAGTGGACGATCAATAATAGGCAACACCTGAGACTTGAAGGAGGCGCTTCCTACCCTCTTCCTCCGCCAGAAAAATATTCTAAATATCTGCAGACTAGCTTCTTCAGCAGCTCCAAGTCCACTCCGATAACCCAAGACCCCAGCGCTCCCCCAACCCGTGAGGGCCCTGGCCACGGTCACTGGGTCCACTCACCGCCTCGCAGGCGCACAGCACGCAGCGCATCACCCCGAAGGGCTCCCCCAGGTCCGGGTGCCACGTCTCGTCCAAGGCATAGACCTTCCCGCCGAAGGAGCAGCCTGCGGGGACGGGCTTGGCTGGCAGCCGCTGTCCCGCTCCTACCGCGTGCCCGCCCCGGGCGCTGCGGGCCGGGCCCGGGAGCCTCGGGCACCACGCGCCTCGCGGCCCCCGCCCACCCCTCCGGGCCGCCAGCCGCGCCGAGCCACCTGCGCCCGGCGCCCCCTCCGGGCGGCCGCGGACTTGCCCCGAGCCGGACTTCCAGACCGTGCCTCCCCCGGGGCGCCCACCTACCTGCTGCTCCCCGAATAGGCAGCGGCTCCTTCTCGGGCCGGATGGGCAGCGCAAGGGACTCGGGGCCGGCGCCGCGGGCCAGCCGGGAGCCGAGCAGCAGCAACCCGAGGAGCAGCAGCGGGGCCGGCGGGGCCAGGAGGCTCGGCATGACGCGAACGGGACAGCTGAGGAGGCGGGAGGGAGGAGGGGGCAGGAGAGGGAGGAGGGAGACGGGAGGAGGGCCGGGTCGGGGGCGGTACGGCGGGAGGGGGCCGGGGCCAGGGCCCGAGCAGTGCGGCGAGGGGCTCGTCGAGCGGCCGCAGAGTCGGCGCCGGGCCGGGCGGGGCAGGAGGAGCGGCCGGGAGGAGCGCGGGCGTGTGGGCGCTGACCCGGGCCGTACGCGACTCTAGTGCCCCGGGCGCCGGCTCTGGCCCGTTTTATGCCCCGCGCCCGGCGCCCCGGCCGGGGGCCTCCTCCTCAGCAAACGGGGCGGCGGCGGCGTCTCGGCGAGGGGCCGGGCTGAGCCCGGGGGGTCCGGCCCAGCAACAGCGGCCCGGATCGCGAGTGGGGGAGGGGAGGGAGGGGCTGGGACCGGGCAGGGGAGGAGGGAGGGGCTGTAGGGGAAGGGGGAGCGGAGGGGGGAGGGGGAGCGGAGGGGGATGGGAGGGGAGGGACCAGGGGGCGCGAAGAGGGGAGGAGAGGCGGGTCTGCCCCCCCCCCCCCCCCCCCCCGCGCGCTGCCGGCGGCCACAGGGTGGCTGGACCAGGAGGTGCGTGTCCGGCCCAGGATGGGAGTCCCAGGCCAGGGAGGGGCAGAGACTGGGCCTGAGGCCTGGGCCGGCCACTGAGCTAGGACTTAGTTCCTGCCGGAAGGATGAAGAATTATCTTTAAGGATGACAACGTGCAGGAAAGGCCTGTCAACTCATCTTACCCTGCCTCTGGGCCCACAACACCTCTCAAACCCACACCACCCTCCCTGCCCAGCCCATGTCCCTATCTCTTCTCTGACATCTTTTCTGTTGCACTGTTCCCCAGGATGGGGACTTAGCCAGAAACAGACTGTGTCCCCTTTCTGTCTGGTGACAGTGTTTCTCTTCCTCCTGTTACCTGTGCTCAAGCCCACCCAACCATCACTGTCTCCAGCCTGACATGCTCTCTCACTCTCTTTCATCACCCAGGGGACCCTCTGGCTCTCCACCCCACCCACAACCTCTATTGTCTTGGTTTTCTGATCATGACAGCCTCCCAGCCCCCTCCTACCCCCACACTCCCACCGCCCTCCCAACCATCCCAGCACCCTCCTTCCTAATCTTGGGAGGCATCTCGTCTGGCTGAACTGGAGAATTCCGGGATCTAGGCCATACTCCTTAGCAGACAGCCCCATCCTTGGGAGGAGGAGCAGGAGACAGCCTAAGGAAGAACAGGGAGGGGGCATGAGAACAAGGTCAGGCCAGGAGGCCCCCGAGGACAGACTATGGGGAGATTGGGACGGAGGGGAAAGCAAAGGAACTAGAGCCAGGGCCAAAGGAAGAGGGGGGCCAGTGGGAGGTATTTGCGGGGGAGGCTCAGCAGCTGTCTTTCCTAAGACAGGGACACATGGGCCTGGTTATTCCTCTTGTCACATGTGGAGTGGTAGGAGATGGAAGAGGGAGAAAGGGCAGGCAAAGGAGGGCACCAGCACAGAGATAAGCAGGCTTAGCCGTTGGAGCCACTGAGCTCCAGCAGAGGGGCACCTGAGCCCAGCTTAATCCAGCCCACAGACCCCTCACCTTGACGTCCTCTCAGACCGCCCAAACTCCTCCTGATAACACTGACCCCTGACAAGGTCTTCTCTAATACAGGCAATACCACATTCCCACTTATAATGGAGGAATAAGATGTGCCCCCCCCCCCAGGAGAGTTATCAGAGAGAAAAGCAGGAATGCTAGAGCCCTACTAGATTTTAACAGCAGGTGTGGTGTCCAGGGAAAAGAAATTTGGACAGCAAGGAACTGAAAGACCCACCAGTCTAAAACCAGACCTCTGTGCCTCTTCCTCAGGGACAAAAATGTCCTGCCAGATTCCTCCTGGAAAAAAAACCTGTTTCCCTTCCATCTCCTCCTCCAGCCAGGTCCCAGATTTCCCATCTCCTAGGAAAAGACAGACCCCCCTTTTCAAATCCTCCATGTGCTGTGCGTGGGTGGAGGAGCTGGGCTCTGCTGGTGGACCATGGTCCAGGAGGGGGCTCCAAGTCCTGCGCTGGTGGGAGGAGAAGGCGTCACTTCCGGGGGCCATCGCCAGTGTCTGGTGCTCCCTGCTCTGATTGGGCAGAAGTGGCCTGGGCAAGCGTGTGACCCTACTGCCCTGGAGGGGCTGTGCCCCAACGCCACCTGTCTTCCTACCCATCCGCTCCCGAGAGGGCTGCCCGCTCTGCACCTGAGTCCTGGAGCCCTTCTCCACCCGGTGAGTGGCAAGCAAGATTTGGAGTTAAGTGAGGGTAAGAAGGACAGGAGAGAGGAATTGGGCTCTCTGCTGGGGGAGGGGCAGGCAAACTGGAACCTACATGCACTGACCTTTGTCGAGAAGCGTGTAGCCTTCCCAGAATGGGAGGAGCAGGCCAGAGCAGGGTAGGGGGTGGGGTGCTGGTTCTGAGGGAGTGATCACAGACTTGGTGACCACAGACTTGCTGTAGCACAGTCCTGGCTGGCCCAAAGGAAAGGGGACATGGGCCCAGGGAGGAAATAAGAAAGGAAGTACCTTTCGCGCCTAAGGAACACAGCCCCAAGCTGCACACAGCCTCTATCCCTATTCTCACCCAGTCACGCCTAGGTAGCTTATGGGGTTCAGAATCCTGGGGGCTGGGGAAGCTGGGCCAGGCAAGCCGGGAGAGGGTAATGAGAGGAGGGCTCCTGCATGTTGACAGACCTACAGGAAATCCCAATATTGAATCAGGTGCAGCCCTCTTTGCACAACTTGTGAAAGGAGGAGGAAGCCATGTGGGGGGTCTTGCAAAGGAACCGGAAGGGGTCTGCGGAGGGGGCAGGGAGGAAGGTGGGGGCTATAAGAGATATGTGGGTGTCTAAGGTGGGGTAAGCCCTGTGAGGCGGACATCACCTCACCCAGCAAGTGCTCATTCCTGGGCAACTGGCTTCAGGAAGGAAGTTCCAGGACCGTTGGCCCATCCCTTCACCTTGGATAACTATTTCAGACCTTAGAGTGTGAAGAAAAATTCCAAGAGGCTTTATGTGTCGGGGTAAAGAGAAAAAGAAAGAAATTTCTCCCCCCACCACCTTCTTCTAATCTCAAGGTTGAGATCTTTTAATCACTGACCTCCAGTAATCCAGTTTTGTTTTGTTTTGGCTTGTCATAGTTTGTCATCGCTGTCATCATGCAGTGGCTTGATATGAGATCTCAGTTCCCAGACCAGAGATTGAACCTAACCCTGGTCTGGGAACTGAATCCTAATCACTAGACCACCAGGGAACTCCCTTTTTTGTTTAAGTCCAGTTTTATTTTTTGCCCAATTCCCCACCTCAATCCCACTACCCAAGCTACCCCTGAGCACATTGTGCGTGTTTGCTAGGTCCCCACCCTGGCCCTTTATGCCATTTCTATATCGTGTTTCCAGTCTCCAGGCTTGTGCCACAGTATTTCCATTCTCTACCCCCATCCGAGATTTTTCTCCAACCAGATAACAGGGGTTGCTCAGGCCAATTAAGATGTGTGTGTACATATCCTGTCCCATTTCCCTCCCCCCCCCCGCCCCCACTCTCAGTAGGTGGCAGGGGCACCAGACTTCCCTCAATTATATTGAGGAACCCTGACAGACCAGAGACACCATACACTACAATCACAAGAAGACAGGGGAGCAGTCTGAGCTTTAGCAGTTCTAGGCTGGTCAGCATCTCACACCCCCAGCACCTGTTCCCCCATCCAGGCAGAGTCTTTTCCTCGAATCTAGATTAAATGTTCCTTATTCCTGTCACTTGCAGGATAGATTCTACACCCTCTTCCTCACCCCACTTGTGCCCCACCCACTCTGCCCAGAAGTACAAGAGCCCAAGCCGCCTCCATGGCCCCAGGAAGGATTCAGGGGAAAGGCCCCATACAGGGAGCCATTCCAACCAGACAGCCTGGCCAGAATGGAGCTGACTGGTAAGAGGAGTTCCCTTCATGGCTCAGTGGTTAACAAATCTGACTAGCATCCATGAGGACGCAGGTTCGATCCCTGGCCTCCCTCAGTGGGTTAAGGATCCAGCGTTGCTCTGAGCTGTGGTGTAGGTCGCAGATGTGACTTGGATCTTGCATTGCTGTGGCTCTGGAATAAGCCAGCAGCTGCGGCTCCGATTAGACCCCTAGCCTGGGAACCTCCATAGGCCTCCAAACACCCTTGAGAGGCTTAGGGCCAAATGGGAAGTTGGTCAAGTGGGAAGAGAAAGGAGATGTGCTGTGGTGGGTGGAGTGGGGGTGGGGGTGCGAGGACACCCAATCTCCCAGGGATAGGGCCTCTGAGTGGGAGGTTCCCTGGATTTCAGGTCTGGGTCCTAAAGGGGAATTCCTGGACCACCGCCCAACAAATGATTTCTTCCTTATCCACCCCTTTCAACCTCACCTCCTCATCTAAGAATTGCTCCTCGTGTTCATGCTTCTCCTAACTCCAAGACTAACTCTGTCCAGCCCGGCTCCTCCTGCCTGTGACCCCCGGCTCCTAAATAAACTGCTTCGTGATTCCCATGTCCTTCACGGCAGACTGGTGAGAATCCCCGAGCACTCTCCCCTCTATCCACCTAACCGGTGAGATACCCTCCCTCCCATCACTTCCTCTCACTCCCTGATTCAGTTTCTACTCTTCCAATATCGTCTTGGGTAAGATCACCACCTCCCGATCACAACCTCTTGACAAGGATTATGGCTGGCAATCAAACCCTCTTTTGAAAGCTCCAGTCTGGCCATATTACTCATGGGAGCCTATCCTGGTCATTGGGCCACCATACCCTCTTTTCCTTCAGCACCCTCTCCACCACCTTCCCGCCAATCTTTTTCAACAGAGCCAGTGCCCAGACATTAACCCTTTGTCCACACCTGTCCTGCTGCCTGCTGTGGACTTCACCTTGGGAGAATGGAAAACCCAGACGGTAAGAAAGCCATCTTTTCCTTTGGTCTCCCTAATCCCATCTTCATCTATTTCCTACTGCTTCCCATAGATTCTTCAACATTCCTGAGCTCCCTAAAAAGATCTCACCTTCAGCTTGGCCACCCTAACCCAATCTACATTCTGCTATGGGGATATCCTCTGGACAAGATAATGGCTTGTGGTCCAGTATGTTAAACAGAGTCAAAGCTGACCACGATGAAGAGCTGGATAGAAGTCTCTCATGGCTATCCCTTTGATCTATTTCCATTCAGTCTTAAGTCAGCATGAAGAAGCAAGACTGATTTGTCATCCTCAGATGACACAAAACTGGGAAGCACAGCCAAAATAACAAAAAATAGAATTAAGGAGCAAATTGTTGGAGTTCCCGTTGTGGCGCAGTGGTTAATGAATCCGACTAGGAACCATGAGGTTGCGGGTTCGGTCCCTGCCCTTGCTCAGTGGGTTAACGATCCGGCGTTGCCGTGAGCTGTGGTGTAGGTTGCAGACTTGGCTCGGATCCCGCGTGGCTGTGGCTCTGGCGTAGGCCGGTGGCTATAGCTCCAATTTGACCCCTGGCCTGGGAACCTCCATATGCCGCGGGTGCGGCCCAAGAAATAGCAACAACAACAACGACAAAAAAAAAAAAAAAAAAGGAGCAAATTGCTAAAATCTAGGTCAAAAACAGGTGAAATTTAACAGAGATGTATGTAAAATTCTACATGTGTATAAAGTAATTGAATAAAGTCTTATTTCACTTTCAGGCCATAGTGCCACTGCTTCCCTTGTATAAACTTCTAGCCCAAGTACTTACTATGAAAAAGATCTGGGAGGGTTGGATTGACGCCACACTTAGCCTTATAACATTACTGAAGCAGCTACCTTAGAAACTAGGAATTCTAGGAGTTCTTGTTGTGGCTCAGTGGTTTACGAATCCGACTAGGAACCATGAGCTTGCAGGTTCCATCCGTGGCCTGGCTCAGTGGGTTAAGGATCCAGCATTGCTGTGGCTCTGGTGTAGACTGGCAGCAACAGCTCCATAGCCTGAGAACCTCCATATGCCGCGGGTGCAGCCCTAGAAAAGACCAAAAAAAAAAAAAGCAACTAGGGATTCTAGGTAGGTTTTGTTTGTTTGTTTGTGAGAATGTTTGTTTGCTTGCTTGCTTTTTAGGGTCTGGCCCGGGACATATAGAACTTCCCAGGCTAGGGGTCAAATCAGAATTACAGCTGCCGGCCTACACCACAACCATAGCCACGCCAGATCCAAGCCGAGTCTTCGACCTACACTACAGCTCACAGCAACACTGGATCCTTAACCCACTGAGTGAGGTCAGGGATCAAACCCACATCCTAGATTTAGAAGATTAACATCCACATTCTAGAAATATTCCTTAAAAATTCTGTTCCAAGTGGACTGCACTTGAACTACTGCACTGAGAACTAGCCACACTCTTTTAGACATGTGCTAATTTTTTTCAGAGGGACTATATTAAACTAGCATGTTCCCAAAAGGAGGAAGCAACCTGAACCATAAGAGCTTAGAAAATTTGTTATGTGAGGACTGGTTTTAAAAAATAATAAAGCTTGTGTGATTAGCTTGGAGAAGAGTGGCAGTCTTGTGCCACTCAAAGTGCTTTAGTCTGAGACACAGGAAACCTACTGGGAGGGAGCATTTCTTACAAAGTCAGCTCTCTTCTACCCTCAAGATCCCTAGAATTCCCTCCCTTCCCTCAGGTCTTCTGGAAGGAAGGAAGGGCAATTGTTAGGGATCCCTTGTAGTGCCAACTCTGCCATTTATCAGTAAGCCCCTTCCTTTCGTCTTCATAATCTTTATGATGGTCTCATCTTTTATTTTATTTTATTTTATTTTTTTGTCTTTTTGCCTTTTCTAGGGCTATTTCTGCAGCATATGGAGGTTCCCAGGCTAGGGGTCTAATCAGAACTGTAGCCGTCGACCTGCGCCAGAGCCACAGCAACTTGGGATCCGAGCTGTATCTGCGACCTACACCACAGCTCACGGCAACGCCAGATCCCTAACCCACTGAGCAAGGCCAGGGATCAAACCCACAATCTCATGGTTCCTAGTCAGATTCGTTAACCACTGAGCCACGATGGGAACTCCCACTCATCTTTTAAATTTTTAAAAAATCATATGATCCTAAGATTTTGTGGCAGAAAGAGTAGATGTACAGCACTAGAACCAAGAGGTAATAACTGTGATAGAGTAGATTTCACCATAATGTAAGGAAAAACAGGAGCTTTTCTGACTGAAATCAAGTGTAAGACCAGGCTGGGTTACCGGACACTAGAGTTATTGGAGTGGAGGCCAATGACCAATTGTCGGGAGACTGTGAAGGAATTCCTGTGCTGGGTGGGACCCAGGTCCTGTCCAGTTCTCAGCTCCTATGATTCATTCTGCTGGCTACTCCTCCAGGCTCCCCACCCGCTACCAGCATAGCCTTTGAAGCTGTCTGCCTCTTCCTTCCATCTCTTTCCCAGGAGCAGACCAAGGCACAGGACGTCCTGGGAGCCACAACCCTTCTGCTGGAGGCAGTGATGACAGCACGGGGACAAGTGGGACCCCCTTGCCTCTCATCCCTGCTGGTGCAGCTTTCTGGACAGGTTCGCCTCCTCCTCGGGGCCCTGCAGGACCTCCTTGGAACGCAGGTAAGTCCCCAGTCAAGAAACTAGAGAAGCTGTCCTTTGCTGACTTGGTCCCCTCAGAAGACCTGAGAGAAGAAAGGGGAACTCTAGAAATCTTAGGGTGGAAGAGATGACCTGCCAAGAAGCACTTCCTCCCAGTCACAAAGCCCGGGTGCTGGTACCTTATCTTTCCCACATAGACCGGGAGGCATGATTTCTGGCCCAGGTCTCTGGCCTCAGGCCCATCCTCTGCCCTCAGCTTCCTCCACAGGGAAGGACCACAGCTCACAAGGATCCCAGTGCCATCTTCCTGAACTTCCAACAACTGCTCCGAGGAAAGGTGCGTTTCCTGCTCCTTGTAGTGGGACCCTCCCTCTGTGCCAAGCGGGCCCCACCCGCCATAGCTGTCCCGAGCAGCACCTCTCCATTCCGCACACTGAACAAGCTCCCAAACAGGACCTCTGGATTGTTGGAGACAAACTCCAGTATCTCAGCCAGAACTACTGGCTCTGGATTTCTCAAGAGGCTGCAGGCATTCAGAGCCAAGATTCCTGGTCTGCTGAACCAAACCTCCAGGTCCCTAGACCAAATCCCTGGACACCAGAATGGGACACACGGACCCTTGAGTGGAATTCATGGACTCTTTCCTGGACCCCTACCCGGGGCCCTCGGAGCTCCGGACATTCCTCCAGGAACTTCAGGCATGGGCTCCCGGCCAACCTACCTCCAGCCTGGAGAGTCTCCTTCCCCAGCTCACCCTTCTCCTGGACGATACACTCTCTTCTCTCCTTCACCCATCTCGCCCTCCCCCACAGTCCAGCTCCAGCCTCTGCTTCCTGACCCCTCTGCGATCACACCCACCTCTACCAGTCCTCTTCCATTTGCAGCTCACCCTCATTTCCAGAACCTGTCTCAGGAAGAGTAAGGTGCTCAGGCCCTGCCAACTTCAGCATCACCTCCCACGTACAATCTCCTTACTTGGAGGAGAGGCCCTGGGAAATAACTGCAGCTATACAGGCGTACCTCGTTTTTATTGCGCTTCATTTTATTGTGCTTCGCAGATACTGGTTTTTTTTTGGTTTTTTTTTTTTTTTTACAAATTGAAGGTTTATGGCAACCCTGCCTGCATTGTCAGATGATGATTAGCATTTTTTAGCAATAAAGTATTTTTTAATGAAGGTATATACGTTGCTTTTTTAGACATAATGCTATAGCACACTTCAGAGATCACAGTATCATGTAAACATAACTTTCATACGCACTGGGAAACCAAAAAAATTTGTATGACTTGCTTTATTGTAACAGTCCCTTGATTGCAGTGGTCTGGAACCGAACCCACATCTCCGAGGTATGCCTGTACCAGATTTCCTGCTTTTACCTGAAACCCAAAGCACTAGTGAAGGGCGACAGGCAGGACAAAAAATTTTAATTTTTTGGAGTTCCCATTGTGGCGCAGTGGTTAACGAATCCAACTAGGAACCATGAGGTTGCGGGTTCGGTCCCTGCCCTTGCTCAGTGGGTTAACGATCTGGCGTTGCCGTGAGCTGTGGTGTAGGTTGCAGACTTGGCTCGGATCCCGCGTTGCTGTGGCTCTGGCATAGGCCGGTGGCTACAGCTCCGATTGGACCCCTAGCCTGGGAACCTCCATATGCCGCGGGTGCGGCCCAAGAAATAGCAACAACAACAACAACAAAAAAGACAAAAAAAAATTTAATTTTTTACTATATGTCATAAAACTACAAAACTTCAAAAAATTTTTAAGCCATTAATTCATTAGAGCAGTTAGTTATCACTGTTCTATTTTCTGCACAAATTTACAATTTACTAATTCTCTAGATGCTCCTTTTCATATGCTAATTATGCAAAGGCCTGAACTGGCCTGGCTTCTAAACAGAGGTAGAGACCAAGTTTATGTCAGAGAAAAAAGAGCTCTGGTTTTCTGCTCAGAACTAAGGTTAGTTTCTTTAACTCCTTTACTGTTACTCTTCTTTTTTTTTTTTTTTTTTTGGTCTTTTTGCCTTTTCTCCATATGCCTTTGCCTCGGCATATGGAGGTTTCCAGGCTAGGGGTCTAATCGGAGCTGAAGCCACCGGCCTGCGTCAGAGCCACAGCAACATGGGATCTGAGCCCTGTCTGCAACCTACATCACAGTTCATGGCAACACCGGATCCTTAACCCACTGAGCAAGGCCAGGAACCGAACCTGCAACCTCATGGTTCCTAGTCAGATTCGTTAACCACTGCGCCACGATAGGAACTCCTACTATTATTCTTAAAGGGGCTCTGATCTCCTTTTCTGAGGTGATCCTTACTCTTGAGAAATAAATGAGAAATTGTCAAAAAGAGCAATCCCACAATAGACAAAACAGAGCCTGTATAAATAAAGAATAAGTAAGACCACCCAAAAGCTACCTGAAAAGCAAGTGGAAAATGTGTTCTTGGGATAACAGATCCCCCTTCCCTGAAAAAAAGCTAACAGGAAGGCTTGGACAGCCTCACACTTCAGGTAAGGCTGTGCAGATGGGTCCATCAAGACAAGACCTAGATGTGACAGCTGAGCAAACAGCCAGCGCTTGAGCGGCTCAGCAGGAAGCTTCACCAGGCACGGGTTCCTGCCTCCCTCCTGTGGAGGTCAGGGGGAAGTGCAGGAAGTGGCAAGAGTCAGTCTCCTAGGGCTCACACAGCAGGAGAGCCAAGTACAAGTTGAAGGCTCATCTCCCAATTCCCAGAAGTGGACAGTATCTAAAATGCAACCCTGTGCAACCACCATAAACTCTGCCAAGGGATCTCTAGAAAAGAAGCCAGGCTTATGGGGCTTTGCAAATAAATGCCACCTTGGTGTTTAGGAAGAGGATATTTATACTGCCCCAAACAAAAATTCCATCGCAAAGGTCAATGCCACCTCCAGAGACTCCTGAAGGAAAACCAATGGAAGCTTTTTCTTTCCCACCTCAACCCCTCAAAGGAGAAGAAAAGCTACCATGTAGGTGGAGGACCAGAAACCTAGGGTTCCAAACACTGCCACAAATCCCCCAGGATCTTTTTTCTTTCCTTTTTTTTTTTTTTTTAGGGCTTCACACATGTCATACAGAGATTCCCAGGCCAGGGATCCAATCCCAGCTGTAGCTGCCAACCTACACCACAGCCACAGCAACACAGGACCCAAGCCACGTCTGCAACATACGCCACAGCTCACGGCAATGCTGGATCTTCGACTCACTGAGCAAGGCCAGGGATCAAACCCACAACCTATGGTTCCCAGTCAGATTTGTTTCCACTGTGACACAACAGGAACTCCCCCAGGACTATTAAAGCCATTCCAAAACAGAAGAATGAAAGCCAGTGCGTCAGGAACCTTACACACATCACCTATTTTAACGCCATACATCTCTATAAGATAGGTATTTATCATCTCTACATTGCAGATGAGGAAACAGGCTGAGAAGCCAGGGAAAGTCCCAGTGGTTTCGCAGCCTGTGAACAGGAAAAGAAACACCCTAGTCTGACTTAGTCTGGAGCCATACTCTCCCCAGTGTGGTGCACTGTCCAATATATCAGTCAGTGACTCTACTTATTAGGAAAGATTTCCAAGTCCTTAGGGAGTAACCACGCCAACAGTTAGAGTTCTGAGCAGAAAACCAAAGCTCTTGGTGGGGTGACCAATTTATACATCTCCAGGTATCCGTCTTTCCCCTCCTGGACAGAACAGTTGCCATGGAGAGGAAAAAAAAAAAATCAACAAACGCACACAAGCTCCAAAGTGCTGTCCAAATTTCGGATGGTGTCAGTTTCTGCATGGAAATGAATCCATTGATCCACACTACAAATTCCAGCACACAGTCAAGGGAATGGTAAGTGGAGATTTTAACTTACTGAAATACTTAAGTAGATTAAATCTAATCAAATGAAAAACTTTACAGCACACGAAAGCTAACATCCAGGACAAGACATGCCAAAGGGACCAGAGACAAAAGATTAAGGGTTCTTAGCACAGCCAGATAGAGACAAAGATGGTAAAACTGAATGAAGTACATAGTCAGAAAGTCCCAGGCTCCCAGCATTGGCATTTGACTTTCCACAGGACAAATGCAACAAACTCATGGGCTTTTCCAGTGTGCACTAAAAATGCCCTTATTAAGGATCTAACCTATTCCCAAATCATTCTATCTGGCTGATTCTGTCCCTTATTCCCTTTACAGAAGAGAAAAAAGAAAAAAAAATAAAACTCCGTTACAACAAAGATACTCCTATCTCTATCCAACTCTATGCCAGTTCCGTTTCTTCTGCCACCCCAAGGCACCTAGGACAGTCTGCTGTTACCCCACAAACTATTACTGGTAATTAGATTCTCCCACTCCAACCTAAATGTATCCTTCTCCAACCCCTACAAAAAAAAAAAAAAAAAAAAGTGTGATTGCACAGAAAGGTTCTAAGATTCCACAAAAATTCATCCCAACCCCAGCTCCATCTCCTATTTCCCTGTCCCCTCACCTCCACCCCACAGTAAAGCAAAAGAAACACCTCTTCCTCCCCCCTGCAGAGGCCATTCATTTTCAATCCATTTCCCTAAATACTATTTCTAACACCTTCCTAAAGACCTGAAAATGATGGGGAAGGAAATACCTTAGGCAACCCAGCAGGAGGACCCGCCCTCACGGCAAAACCACGAGATCAAAAGAGACCACTGCTTGCCACACACACTCACAATCTTTCTGGATTGTTATCTAGAGGGGAAATCAGGGTCCCACATATTTCTGAGACCTCAAATGCCTCTCTGAAGACCCAACTCCTTCGTTAGAGTCCTTGTAAGCTTCACCATTTCCTCGACTTTGTTCCTCCCCCACTGTTAAATGAGTGACTGCAGTGGGGCTCCTGTATTGTCCCAGGCACTGGCACTGAACTGCCAACCGCATTGGTATTGCTGCCTTGTCCACTTCACTGGTCTGGGCGGCAGCTCCCTCTTCAGCGTCACTGGTAAAATCCACCACCACTTATCCTCCTCCCAAGTTACCACTAGAATGTAGAGCAGAGAGCCAGCTCCCCCACCTGCTTTCATGACCACCAAAGCGCTCTTCCGCTCTTCTTTCGGGTCATTTCCCAAGTCTGTGTCTAAAAGCCTCAACTCAAAGCTTCCATAAAAATGATGATCAGGCTATGCAAGCAGCTCATTCAAATAAACGTGATCTGACTTCCTAAGAGACTGAAAGTGTTGGAAGAACATGAGCAGGGCTCCTTGTCTATTCAAAGTTCTATGCCAAATGGGTGGTATGTTCCGGGCCTGGGGTGCCCTCAGAAGCCAAAAGCACAACACTCTCTTTCCCAGATAGAAAATCACATTGGAGGATAAATGTTGAGGATAGTCAGCCAGGAGACTGAGTTCACCCTGAGCCCAAAGACTGAAAGGCTGGGATAGATCCTACATTGACATGTGATCATCTGGCTATGGGCCAGAAATATAAATGTACCATAGGCAAGTTGAAAAAAATAATTTTATTGTTACCATTTTTTTTTACAGCTGCACCTGTGTCATATGGAAGTTCCCGGACTGGGGTCAAATCGAAGCTGCAGCTGAGGCCACAGCCACAGCCACACCAGATCTGAGCCACATCTGTGGCCTACGCTGCATCTTATGGCAACACTGGATCTTTAATCCACTAAGCGAGGCCAGGGATCAAACCTGCATCCTCACAAAATACTATGGGGTTCCTAACCCACTGAGCCACAATGGGAACTCCCAGAAAAAATAACTTCAAAGTAAACAGAAAAAAAAAGGTTTTTTAAAGGAAGGAGAAGAGTTCACTGGTGTCTCAGGGTTAAGGATCTGGTGATGTCACTGCATGGCTTGGGTCACTGCTGTGGTACAGGTTTGATCCCTGGCCCAAAAATGTCGGCAAGCTGTGGGCATGGCCAAAGGGGGTGGGGGGAAGAGTCTGAAAAAGTAAAGTTTAATTTAAAAATCATATACACAGAACAATTTCTGATTCATTTTAAGCTTGCCAAAACACTGGGTCTTTCACAAACAGGTGTTTCCCACTGAGTCCAAACCTCCTAAAGATACACGCACAGTGACACAGAGCCAGCCCTCCCGAACAGGTGACCAACAGCAACTGCTACTCAGGCTTGAATTAATGTCCATGACCTGAGTGACTAAGCAACCAGGTAGGTTTCCTGGGTAGTTCAGAAGGCCAGTTTCTTCATCAGCAGATAAACTCTGGAATCCACTTCAAATCCATGCAGGTTGTTGGCATCACCCTGCAGCCTCATGAGCAGGCCACCATAGGACACATAGGCAGAGCTGAAAAAGACCCAGTCCCATAAGTCTGAGCACCAGAACAACTGATTCAGTGGGTCTCCATCCCAGCCCAAGAAAAAGAAACACCCTTTTAGAATTTTGCCATCAGAACCAAAATTCAAACAAAGATGAATGCATAGATATAGATATGTGCAAGGCAGTGTTCTTTATATTAGCAAAGGTAGAAAACATTCCATGACCAGAATAAGTGAAATGACCAAATGGATTAAGATATATCCATTTATTGAAATGTTATATAGCTATTAAAATGTCCCCAGTAATATTTAAAGACATAAAGAAACATGTTTTACATAACATTAAGCAAAAAGAACAGAACAAAACACTGTAATAAACAACATGATTTCAAAGAAAAAGTACACAGAAAAAAAACCTAGAATATTCAAGAATGTTTATGTAAAAAATTCCCTCTGGGTATAGAATTATAGGTGACTTTTTTCCTTTCCTTTCACATTACTCCTATGCTTTTCAAATTTCTTACAAAGGGCACATATTGTTTTAATAAGATTTTAAAGAAGAGAAAAAATAGTTGGGCAGAAAAACCAAAGAACTACTAGAGATTGGATTGCAGAGTAGCAAAACATACACACACACACACACACACACAGAAGCCTAGCCGTTTAATCACTTGTGCTGCATTTAGTTCTTAGAAAAGTAATCTTTCTTTGCATTTCACACAGCAAGATTACCAGCTTCTCATTTGGACCACCAGGCCCTGAGGTCCTCACAGAGTGCAAAGTGAGCAGCCTACATTCCACACTGAAAACTGTTCCCAGAACAGCTTTTCCAGGTCCTGCTTAGGTCTAAGGTGCTTGGGGAGAGAGGCCCAAGAAGCCTGAGCCTGGCCCAAATTTTCAGAGCATAGTCCAGATTCTCACAAAAGGGAAGGGGGAGAAGATTCTCACAAGACCATGGAACTTACAGGCGTGTTGCTGCCTCAGTAGAAGTTTCATCTCCCTCAATCCTGTACACTTTCCCATACATTACATATTCAAATTGGTCAGCCCTGTGGAACAATAATAAGAGACCCTTTAAAAATGGTAACTGATAACTAAGTGCCAACATCATAACAACAGGCACTTTCCAAACATCACGTCATTTAGTCCTGACAGCAACCCTGTGAGCAAGGTATAACTGTAGGTATTTCACTGATGAAGAAACTAAGGTTGAAGGAAGTCAAATGTTATTCAACAAGTAAGTGATAGAGATGAGATGTGAACTGAGTGGGGCTCTAAAGCCTTTCCTCACACAAAATTCCCTCCCAAGACACAAGACTCACACAGCCTACGTCATTCAGTGGTCATTTCCTCAGCCATCAAAAAGCTACAACTCGAGGTTTCCTGGTGGCCTAATGATTAAGGATCTGGCAATGTCACTGCTGTAGCAGAGGTTCGATCCCTGGCCCAAGGACCTTCTGCATGCTGTGGGCATGCCTCCCTCCCCCCCAAAAGCTACAACTCATGCTGTAATCACTGCTCTGGATAAACACCTGGATGTCTGAACTCTCCCTTTTATTTATTTTTTTGGGGGGGCCACACCCACAGCACAAGGAAGTTCCCAGGCCAGGGATCAAACCCAGGCCACAGCAGCAACCCGAGCCACAGCAGATCCTTAACCTGCTGAGCTCCCAGAGAACTCATTGTTTGTATCCTTCGTTGTTGTCTTTTTTTTTTTTTTTTAAGGGCCGCACTCAAGGCATATAGAAGTTCCCAGGCTAGGGGTAGAATCAGAGTTGCAGCTACACGTCTATACCACAGCCACAGCAACACCAGATCTAAGCTGTGTCTGCAACCTACACCACAGCTCACAGCAACGCCAGATCCTTAACCCACTGAGCAGGGCCAGGGATGGAACCTGCATCTTCATGGATGCTAGTCAGGTTCATTACCACTGAGGCACAACAGGAACTCCTGTTTGAATTAAGTGCGGCAATTTCCTTAAGTTTACATAGATTCTGTTCATAAACATTTATTCTATGAAGTAACTAAGGGTCTTTCTGTACTACTTATCTATTCAGTCCTCAGGCATATTTCATCTACTTCCTCACCTGGAAGGCCTATCATCCGTGGGGTTGTATTCACCATCATCCAGGGTACCATCTTCATACAAAGTACTGGCTATCACCAACCGGAACTTGTCACCTGAAAATAACAGCAATATCAGAGTCTGAAATGCAAAAACACTTGCTGTTATTGTTTGTGTTCAACACTTACCCAGGTCAACAGGATAAATCTGAATGTTTACATCTAAGATGAGGTCCATCTTGAAAGATTCACTCTCACAATGCAATCGAGACACTGGAGGGAAACAGAAAAAGAGCAGCAGAGGTAACTGCCTGGCCAAGTAGACCCTAAAGGGCAGGGCAGACCCCACTTTGAGAAACTGTATGCACAGAATACTTAATCTGTATCCAATGGCCTCTCATCTGCTCTCATAAAAGTGGAGGCTCAATAAGAACCACATATACAAGCAAAGGGGCAGAAAACTATGGCAGGTGGACAGAATGCCCAGAAAAGAATCAAAGGTCCTCTGGCAACAAATAATATCACGTTCTAGGCCTGCATGGGTGACTAAGAAACAACCTGCTCTGGGGCAAGTCAGTCATCCAAAGGTTTTGCCTTTCCGTGCCAGGCGCTGTGCTAAGGAGATTATCAAGAACTGCTGTTTGGGGAGGTCTTGTCCGTGGCTCAGTGGTAACAAACCTGATTAGTATCCATGAGGATGGGGGTTCAATCCCTGGCCTCACTCTGTGGGTTAAGGATCAGCTCAGGGGATTAAGGATCTGGCGTTGCTGTGGCTGTGGTGTGGGCCTGCAGCTGTAGCTCTGACTGGACCCTTAGCCTGAGAACCTCCATATGTCCTTACGTCTGGCCCTAAAAAGACAAAAACAAACAAACAAACAAACACCTGCTGTTTGTCCTGAAGAATATCTCAGTCTCTAAGCATAGGAAGAGACACCAAGGACAAACAATTCTTGATCAACGTCAGAACAAGGAGGTGTACACCAAGCAGTCAACTCTTAGAGAGGATTTCACAAAGAGCTAAGACTCTGAGGGCAACAGGCCCTGAGGTCGGATTATTTGCTGTACAGCCTTGGGTGGGTTGCTCAGCCTCTCAGAAGATGGGTAAGACACCACCTACCTCGTGGAGACTCTCGAAAGGAATAAGTAAGGCAATGTGTGTAAAGTGCACAGCACAGCGCCTAGCAGAGTGGGCAGCGATTAAAAAGATGCCAAGGAGGTTACCAGCACTATGAAGAAAGGCCACCCAGGCACCGGGCACAGCATGTGTGAAGCCAGGGAGAGCGCGAAGTCTCCGTTTTCTCATCTATAAAATGTTTCCTGAGAGAGGCCCCTAGGTCAGGACCTGCCGGTAGGGGAAGACCGCATGAAATGTGTGGACAAGAGGCCCAGGGGCGTGTCCCTGAGATCAGCCGCTTCTCCCAAACCGCCCCTACAAACCTTACTCACCTCGGTCAAACTTCTTGCCCTCTGGGTCAATGTCTTTCACATCAAAAATATCCTCGAACAGAATGCCCGCCATGGTGAGGGGGCCACGAGAGAAGCAGAGGTGCTGAGCGCGTGACGAAGACTACGGAGCAGGGCACGGCCCCGCGTGGAGAAAAAGGAGAGAGGAAAAGGCAGCGCCTGAAGAGCGGCAGCAAAGAAATAGAAGGACGCATGCGCACAGACCAGCATTAACGAGGCCACTTCCGCCGCCTAGCTCTCGGGGCTTCTTAACTTCCGCCCCGAACGATTGTTTCCGAGAGGCTTCAGTGTTTAGGGCGGTCTCACGTCCAGATAACTCCTCCCAGGGCGGGAACACGATAGGTCCCACCTCCAGTCGGGGGTGGCTTGGTGTCCGGCTCTCTCCGGAGGCTCTAGTGCGCCCTCTTCAGATGCCGGGTTAGGAAGACTGGAGTTCTTGGGGGCCTACCCCAGCCAGGGACCTTGATCCTTGGCCCAGAGAATCCTGGCCCTAGCCCTACCCTGTTGGTCCGCGGGTCTGCCGAGGGCACAGTCCGCGCAAAGGGCTAGCGGAGCAGAACCACGCCCCCAGGGCGATGGCCAAGCAGGGTGCCGTACCCAGTCCTTCTAGCTGGCACTGAGGAATCCCGGGCTGGCCCAGGCCGGCTGGGCCCAGCTGGATGTCACCCGACCCGGTGATATCCACTTTGGGAATTTGCCATGATGTCACCATGGGGAAGAGGAAAGTCTGCACTGTCTCCTCCTCTGGTACTGCACCCTCCCCACCCCTGATTTCTTACCTCGCACCGCCCCTTCAGCATGGTATTAACCCCATCACACTGCTCTCCTCAGTACTGCCCCTTCGGCTCGGTTCTGGCCTTTCCTCCACCACTGCGCTCACCTTCTGGACACGTTCTCCTAAGTGCTCCTTCATCCCGGCACTGTCCTCTCCTATGGATACCACCTCTTCCTTTACACTGCCCGTTCCTCTAGGGTGCTGGTTCTCACACTGTCCCCTTCCTGGGCACTCCCTCCTGGGAACCCCCTCTGCCTCCCACGTGCCCCTTCACCCTGGTACTGCCTCCTCCTGCACAATGCCTGTTTTCCTGGGCACTGGCCTGTCCCCTGACTCTATCTCTGACTGTGTTCACCCCACACTTGTTCACCCCACCCTTTGCACTTTTCTTCTCCGGAGCCTGATAGAGAACGCAGAGCCCCAGCAGGCTGTTCCCCCTTGGCAGCTAGACGTCAGCAGCTACTCGGGTTTCTTCTTCGGCCCTGCCAAGGAGAAGCGACCTCTGTCCCCCCACGCCCGCCTCCCAGGAGCGGCCTCCCCAGCACCTAGACCTCCCTTCCCTCCGGCTCCACCCACGCACAAGCCTCAGGCCAGCTAGCTCCAGGTGCACCTCCCCGGGAGAGTCGCAAAGAAAGGAAGGGGGATGAGAGAAACCGAAGTTTCCAGTTCCAAGCACCCCTCTTCTGGGCCTAGCGTCCCCCTCCGAGTCTCCCCAGTTCTGTTTCTCACCCCCCACGGAGCAGAGGGGCCTTGCCAGGCCGGTCTGAGCCGTCGGCCCCTTCAGCAAAGCAAGTGAGGGCACCGCTCTCGAGAGAGAGATTGGGCCCGAAAGTCAGCTTTAGACGGTTCAGCAGCCTGCAGCCCCAGGTCCTACTGAGCGCCGACCTCGGTAGCCGCCCCCGGCCGGACGCTGGGAGCCGCAGACACTGCCCAGCCCCTCCACGTGCCAGCGGACCCGCCCCCACCCAGGCCCGGACGCCCCTCTCAGCCACCCGCCTCCGCGGAGAGGGGACGCGGGCTCTCGCGTTGCAAGCGCCCCCTGCCGCCTCTCCAGAGCCCGGGAGGCGGCCCCAACGCGGACCCCAGCCGGGCTGGGCCGGCTCCGGTGGATGGGCCGGCGGGCGGAGCAGCACGGAGGGCACCGCCCTCGGCCCGCCCGCCGAGGAGGGGACGCGAGCGGGAGGCTGCGCCGGCGGCGCCCGCCCGGGGCCCGCCGCACTCTGCACTCGGCGCCCCGACTGCGGGGACGGGACGGGACGCGAGTGGGCGCGGGCTCCGCGGGCTGGGAGGCGAGTCCAGTTCAGACCCCGAGTCGCAGCGGGAGGCCAGAGGGCTGTGAGCGGAGATGGCGGCCTCGTCGGCGGCGGCGGCAGCGGCCACAGAGGACGGGATGGAGCCGCGGGCGCTGCAGTACGAGCAGACCCTGGTAAGCCGAGCCCTGAGGAGTGTGCTCCCGGACCTCTGCTCCTGGTTACCCTTCTCCCCGCGTCGGGCCTACCCTCACCTTGCCCCAGCCCTCTGAGCTGGGGAAACTGAGGCTCGAGGGCCTGAGAGGCTGGAGGGCTGGGGAGCTGGGGGTGGGAGGCTGCACGCAGGTTTCTGGCTGAGGCTGGGGGCCTGCGGAGGACAGGACTTCAGGTGCTAATCCCAGGTGTCCTTCCGTTTACTCTCCCCACCAACGTTTCCTTGCTCCTCCTATCATCACCTGGGTCCAAGCCTCAGCACCCCACTACCCCTTACCAGCACCACTCACATCCTTGAACTCTCTCTGTACTCCTGTCCCCGCCATCCAAGACATCACCTGTGTCTCCACTATGTGCATGGTACTGTGCTAGAGGGAGAAACCCAAACCCGGCCCTTACCCCTGGGGGCTGGTAACCCAACATTGGCAGGAGGAACCCCTCAGTCAATTTTCTGGAAAAATGTGGCCTGCCATCCTGGGGGACAGGAGCTTTACTGGAGGATGGGTCAAGCAGGAAAAGGTGTGGGAATTGGGACCTTTGTCCATGCTGACCCTGGGTATCCAGCCCCACCCACTCCAGGGCTATCCCTTAGCATCATGAGAAGCAGGGGTCCTTGGGATCGGAGCTGACTCTTGGTCACCATTGTAACTTAATGTTTGAGAAACCTTTTGCCTCTGTTTGTGTCACTGGGGTGGGGGAAACCAGACTCTAGAGAAGGGAGTGGGCCCCGAAGCCCCTTTTTTATCCCTGTGGCCTGAAATTTGCCCAGGAAAGAGGCAGGAAAGGAACTCTCCAGGAAGATGGGGCCCGGGCTGTAACTGAGACTGGGAGGGAACCAGTTACAAGAAAGAGTGACTGGATGAAACAGGATGACAGGGAGAGGTAGCAAGAGTGGGGGTGGAGCAAGGGTAGAGGGGTAAGCCTTTGCATAGGATTAGAAGTGTCGGTCAATCTGCACAGGCTGAGAATGGGCCATTGGTCAAGAAAGCCAGGCACCAGCCACCTCTCCATCTCCTTCGACTGGGTCTCTATCTCTGGAATGACTTCTCAGGGTCAAGTTCACTCTCTGCTCCCGTGTCTCCCCCTTGTCCTTTGGATCCTTTGTCTTTCTCTCGAACACTCACCTCCCCCTTCTATGCTATGTCTGCCTCTTTAGATGCTACTTTCTCTCCTTGCTCTTCCCTTCTTCCCCTCTGGTCTCCTTTCTCTTCTCTGCCCCCTCCCCTGGCCTCGCTTTTCCCCTCTTCTTCCTCTCTCTAGTTCCCTCTCCTCTCTCTCTTTCTCTCTTTCTCTATCTTTCCCTCCCTCACCCCCCCACCCCGGCCCCAACAGGAGCCCTTTGTGTCCTGAAGCTCTGCGGGTGGCAGCCGGAATCTACTCCTCCCCACCCCCCAACACATGCCCAGCTTGGCAAGTCTAGCCATGGCTCAGCCACTCTCCCGTCCCGTCCCATCACCCCAGCATCCACAGTCACAGCCCAGCCACCAGCTTCTGCTGTCCCCCAACCCACCACTGGTCTCAGGGTAGGTCCAGAGTGGGGCTGAGGCCACTAAGCACTCTCCACCCACCCAGAGAGACTTTCCACTCCCAGCTGGGCTGGCAGGCTGGTGGGGGGTGGAGGTGGAGAATGGGGACAAGGGGATTAGGGTGGGTGGGAGGGGTGCAGCTGAGTGGGTCACAGGCCAGAGGCCCAGCAGGAACGTGATAAGGATTGGGGCCCCGCCTGTTCCTAGGCCCAACTCAGCTGCCCCCAGTTCCGTGAAACCTTTATTGTTACTCACATGCCCTTGACCATCCCTTATTCTCTGACCTTCCCTCCTCCCACTTTCAGACTGCCTTAGGTTTTTCCATCTTTTCCTCCTCTGAAGACTTCCCTCCCACTCTGCCTCAGTGCTTCTCCCCCCTACCCTCCCCAGGCCTGTGAGAAGAGGACTAATTATTCTGCCACCCCCAGAGCTGTGTCTCTGTACCTTGGCTGTCCCCATCACTCTGGCCAGGACAGCCCCCACAGTCTGCACTGTGCATTGTTCCCACACCCCAAGCCAAAAAGGGAACTGTGGATTCAGGAGGGGGTATATAATGTGGGGGCTGGGAGGAGAGTTGAGGCCCCAGGAGCCCTCCCTGCATCCCCTCTCAGCCCATGTCTGCTAACCCCCATCTCCCTATTGCTTAGATGTATGGCCGGTATACTCAGGACCTTGGGGCGTTTGCCAAAGAGGAAGCCGCTCGGATCCGCCTGGGAGGACCCGAGCCCTGGAAGGGTCCACCTTCCCCTCGGGCTCCCCCCGAGCTCCTGGAATACGGACAGAGCCGTTGCGCCCGATGCCGCAGTGAGACCTGGGTTGGGGCGAGGGACTTGGCTGTGTGTGCCGAGCAGGACAGAGACCATTAGAGTTGCCCATGGGGGAGGGGGGCGGGGGGAGGAGCACTTTGGTGCCAACCTCTCCTTCTTTCCTCCCCTGCTCCCAGTCTGTACCGTACACTGCCACAAGTTCCTAGTGTCCAGGGTTGGTGAAGACTGGATCTTCCTGGTCCTGCTGGGGCTCCTCATGGCGCTGGTCAGCTGGGCCATGGACTATGCCATAGCTGCCTGTCTGCAGGGTGAGGACAAGGGCTGGCGGGGGAGGACTGGGAAGAACCAACCTGCTTCCCCTTGCCCCACTTGTCCGACTGTCTTGGCTGCTTGGCCACTGACCACTTCCCCCAGCCACTCTGACTGTCCCATCTTCAGGCATAGTCACGGCCACTCCCATGGGCCACAACTTGCCTCCCCTATCCAGCTGACCCTCTTACCTCTTACCTCTGTCCCAGTGAAGGCCCTCTAGCCCCCTCCTACCCCTCGCACCCTGGTTCTGTACGGCACTCCCTGGGGTAACTTGTCACATCAGGATGGCCACTGGCCAGGCAGGGACTGGATGTTTGTGCATCAGAGCTCCAGTGGCACGTCCTCTCTCCACAGCTCAGCAGTGGATGTCCCGGGGCTTGAACACTAACATCTTGCTCCAGTACCTGGCCTGGGTCACCTACCCCGTTGTCCTCATCACTTTCTCGGCCGGATTCACACAGATCCTGGCTCCTCAGGCTGTCGGTACACTAGGAGAGAACCGAAGGGTGGAAACGGGACCTCCTGAAACGAGCACATCAAATGACTGTTCCGGGCCTGTGGGTTTCCAGGGTCTGGCATCCCTGAGATGAAGACCATCTTGCGGGGAGTGGTGCTAAAGGAATACCTCACCCTCAAGACCTTCGTAGCTAAGGTCATCGGACTGACCTGTGCCCTAGGCAGCGGGATGCCCCTTGGCAAAGAGGTAACTGGGGGATGAAGAGGAGCCTCCAAATGGAGGGAGAAGCCAGGCCAAGGTCAGGGTGTGCACCTGAGTCACCACCTGCCCCCACCCCACAGGGCCCCTTTGTGCATATCGCAAGCATGTGCGCTGCCCTCCTCAGCAAGTTCCTCTCCTTGTTTGGTGGCATCTATGAGGTAAGGGGGACCCTGGGTGGGGAAGGCAGAGGGGCCGGGTGGGCTGCTGGGCTCACATTGACTTGCCTTTCCCCACACTCTCGCCAGAACGAATCCCGCAACACAGAGATGCTGGCCGCTGCCTGTGCCGTGGGAGTGGGCTGCTGCTTTGCAGCACCCATTGGAGGTAGGCAGTCAGACCAGCCCCAGCCCTGCCCTTGAGTCTGAGACCATAGGCCAGGCCCAGGCCTCAAGGGGCGCTCCCCTCTCCTTGCCCCCACAGGCGTGCTGTTCAGCATCGAGGTCACTTCCACCTTCTTTGCTGTGCGTAACTACTGGCGCGGCTTCTTTGCTGCCACCTTCAGTGCCTTCATCTTCCGCGTGCTGGCAGTCTGGAACCGCGATGAAGGTGGGGGAGACCTGGGGCAGGAGGGGAGCCTTAAGATGTCTCAGGTGGGGATGCTCAAGGCTACACCCCTTCCCTCTGTGACTCTGCTTCCCTACAGAGACCATTACAGCTCTCTTCAAAACCCGGTTCCGGCTTGACTTCCCCTTTGACCTCCAGGAGCTGCCAGCCTTTGCTGTCATTGGGTGAGGAGCTGAGGGAGCTGGGGTGGGTCAGAGAGGAGGAGGTAAAAGAGGGAAGACCTCCTTTTTTTTTTTTTATGACAAAGCCTTTATTTTTTTATTTTAGTTTATTATTTATTTACTTATTTTTTTTATCTTTTTAGGGCTGCACCCAGGGCATATGGAGGTTCCCAGGCTAGGGGTCCAATCAGAGCTACAGCTGCCAGCCTATCCCACAGCCACAGCCACTCCAGATCCGAGCTGTGTCTACGACCTACACCACAGCTCTTGGCAACATCGGATTCTTAACCCACTGAGTGGGGCCAGGGATCGAACCTGTGTCCTCATGGACACTAGTCAGGTTTGTTAACCGTTGAGCCACGGCAGGAACTCCAGGAAGACCTCCTTTTATCCAAGTACTTCTTCCCTTTCTAGAATCGCTAGTGGCTTTGGGGGAGCGCTCTTCGTCTACCTGAACCGTAAGATTGTCCAGGTGATGCGGAAGCAGAAAACCATCAACCGTTTCCTCATGAAGAAGTGAGTTGGTTCTGGGTTGTGTGCGGGTCACGGCCCCGGGGCGGGGTGGGGGGGGGGCGGCGTGGGAGGGAGATGACAGGTGAGATGGCAAATAGGGGCCCAGTCCAAAAACAGTTACTCGGTTGAGAAGAGTGTTTTCCAGACCGATTGAACATTTTGTTTTTTATTTAAATTACCTGAAAATTGACACTTTTGAATTTTTAGTCAGTGGCAGAGGGCTTTTTGGATCAAAGACTAAGGCTTCCTGTAGGCCCTTGGCCCGGCCCAGATAGCAGTGCTCCCTGGGGAATGTTTGAGCTTCAGTTCCTCTGCCATTCGGCACAGCTCTCTCAGTTGTAACCGCAAGGACTGGGAGTCGGGAGGCCTGAGCCATGACTTCTGTTGGAACCAATGTCCTTCAGGGAAAGAACAGTCAACTGAACCTGCTCTTTTGGCATTTTCAGTCAACTTCAACTTCATGAGTGACACCAGCTTCCTCCAACACTGACCTCTTAAGTACCACAGAGAAACAGAGAGAGGCAGAAACTTCTCCACACTCTCACACAGTGTGCCCTTCAGGCAGGCCTTCTGAGGGCAGGGGAGGAGTCAAGGCTCCAAAGTGTCCGAAGAGGGCTGGGGGGAATGGGTTTTCTGCTGCCGCTACCTGCTTAGGGAGTCAGGAGCCTGGGCTCATTATAACCTTGGATGGCCATCATCCTCAGGGTCGTCTTATCATGAATGGCAAAAGGGGCCTTCTCTTAGAACTGTGTTCTTTTATGGGAGTTCCCGTCAGTGCTCAGCAGTTAATGACCCCAACTAGCATCCATGAGGACTCAGGTTCGGTCCCTGGCTTCGCTCAGTTGGGTTAAGGATCCGGCATTGCCGTGAGCTGTGGTGTAGGTCGCAGATGTGGCTTGGATCCAGCATTGCTGTGCTGTGGCATAAACCAGTGGCTACAGCTCGATTGGACCCCTAGCCTGGGAACCTCCATATGCCAAGGGTGCAACACTAAAGAGAAAAAAAAAAAAAAAAGAAAGAAAGAAAAAGAACTGTGTTCTTTTATGTAAGAGCCAAGGCTCTGCCATGACCTCAGCCCTGAGATATGTGAGGGCACCCAAGCCTATCACCAGTCTGCATGCAGTAGGTGTTTGATGCTGTGAAACCTACCTCTCTAGACGCCTGCTCTTCCCGGCTCTGGTGACCCTGCTCATCTCTACTCTGACCTTCCCCCCTGGCTTTGGACAGTTCATGGCTGGACAGGTAACCCCAGGCAGAACTGGAACGTGTACTTTCTCTTGGGATGTATCCCTCCTAAAAACCATCAGCCCCTGCTGTCCTGTGGGCCCCTGCCCTTCATCTTGTCTGTCCCCCAGCCTGAGGCACCCTGTTCACCAATAGCTCTCCCAGAAAGAGACGCTGGTCACCCTGTTTGACAACCGGACATGGGTCCGCCAAGGCCTGATGGAGGAGGTAGAGCCACCCGGAACCTCACAGGCATGGAGCCCACCACGCGCCAATGTCTTCCTCACCCTGGTCATCTTCATTCTCATGAAGGTGGGGCTCCTCACACATGTACAGGCAGAATAGGACCACTAGGTGATGGGCACTGTTCTAAGTACTCTCCATACATTAACTCCTTAAGCCTCACGACAATGGTCTGAGAAAGGTACTTTTAGTATCCCTGTTTTAAAGATGGAAAGTTGAGGCCCAACAAGGTTAAGTAACTGGCCCAAAGTCACTCAGCTAGATGGCAGAGTGAGGACCTGAACCCATGTCTCCTGGTTCTGGAGTCCTTCCCCTTTCCTTCACCTCTGGGGGATTCCGAGATAGCTGGGATGCTTGTGCCCGATGGATAGGCAAGGTAGGCTTCGGGGTGGAGCTGGGGGGCCACCTGGGGCCGGGTGGCGCCTCCACCTGTTTGAACGACCTCCTGCCTGCAGTTCTGGATGTCTGCACTGGCCACTACCATCCCAGTGCCCTGTGGGGCCTTCATGCCTGTCTTTGTCATTGGTGAGTCCTCAGCTGCCTGTTCTCTCAGCCTGCACCCTCTGGCCACCCGCTGGCCATCCCTTCTCTGCCTGGGAGCGGGTTTTGGTCCAGCCCAGCCCCAATCCCCACCCCTGCAGGGCAGTCCCCTGCACTGAATGACCCACTGGCCCCCTTCCCCACCCTCTGACCCTCTCTCTTCCTAGTGTCCCTGCCCTCCCCCTCCACTACCTGTTTCTCTTCCCACACCCCTCCCTGAAGGAGCAGCATTTGGGCGGCTGGTGGGCGAGAGCATGGCCGCCTGGTTCCCAGATGGGATTCACACAGACGGCAGCACTTACCGGATTGTGCCTGGAGGCTATGCAGTGGTCGGTGAGTGCTCCAGGTCCCAGTCTGTCTTGATAAAGCCCTGGCGGGCCGCAGGGCCTAGGCTCTGGTGCCCCCTGCTGGCAGAAAGCAGGCTTCCCTCAGATGCAGAAGCCCACTCCTCAGGATTATACTGGGCAGCCCTGAGGACCTCTGCATAACTATGAGGGCTGGGAGAGGGGGTCATCTGGGGCCTGGGCACCCTGAGGAGACTGAGGGTGGCTGTCCCCAGGGGCGGCTGCGCTGGCAGGAGCAGTGACACACACAGTGTCCACGGCCGTGATCGTGTTCGAGCTCACAGGCCAGATCGCCCACATCCTGCCTGTTATGATCGCCGTCATTCTGGCCAACGCAGTTGCTCAGAGCCTACAGCCCTCACTCTATGACAGCATCATCCGGATCAAGAAACTGCCCTATCTGCCTGAGCTGGGCTGGGGCCGCCACCAGTACGGAGAACCGGGTGACAAAGGGGGCTGTGGGTGAGGGGCAGAAGGCATCCTATGACCCCCTCAATTCACCTCCAGCATGGTCCTTCGCCAGTGACGCTGGGAGACCAGCCATCCTGCTCCCTTTTGGCCACTGCCACCCTTGTCCCCTCCCTGCGGGAGCAGCGGATGACCCACCTACGTAGAACCAGGGCTGTGGGTACTCCCTGGCTCTCTGCCCTGGGCTCTGGGGCCTTCCTCATGGCCCTGAGTTGTAGTGCTCCAGGCTACCCTTCCCTTGCTGACCACAAACCAAGTACCTCTCTGTGCCCTCAGGCAGTACCGGGTGCGAGTGGAAGACATCATGGTGCGGGATGTTCCCCACGTGGCCCTGAGCTGCACCTTCCGGGACCTGCGGTTGGCACTGCACAGGACCAAGGGCCGCATGTTGGCCCTAGTAGAGTCCCCTGGTGAGACCAGGAGGGGGCCCAGGTGCTAGGGTCATCTCCCAGGGTTGCGGCTCAGGAGGGCGAGGGGCAGGAGCCAGTCTCCTAGGTTCCAAGGGCAGTAAGCCAGCAATCCCAGCCAGGCTTCCCTCAGATGTAAGGCATGTGTCCAGGGCCTCACCCCTGGCTCCTGAGTCCCCTACCTGCTCTATCCAGAGTCCATGATCCTCCTGGGCTCCATCGAGCGCTCACAGGTGGTGACATTGCTGGGGGCCCAGCTGAGCCCAGCCCGCAGGCGGCAGTACATGCAGGAGCGTCGGGCTGCCCAGACCTCTTCACCCTCTGACCAGGAGAGTCCCCCCAGCCCTGAGACCTCCGTCCGCTTCCAGGTGAGGGGGAAAAGCTTCAAAGCAGCATGCAGACCTCCGAAATGTTGTGTGGACTCATTGGCAGGGTGACATTGGGTGGTCCAGGGACACTGGCTCCCCAACCCCTTCCTGGCTGTGCAGGTGAACACAGAGGACCCAGGCTTCCCTGCAGCCCGGGGGGAGACTCACAAGCCCCTGAAGCCTGCTCTCAAGAGGGGCTCCAGTAGCACCATGAACCTCAAGGAGAGTCCCACGGGTGAGCCTATCTCCTGCCAGCATGGCAGGGCCGGGGCTGGGGCCTGACCCCTGAGCTCACTAGGGCCCCTGCCCAACCTTTTTACTGGAGCACGTCCTGGCAAAAAGGCGGCCCGGGTGGGCCCGGGGTAGAACCAGGACACCTCTCCCCTTGCCCTCGTCACTTCTCCTGGTCCTCTCTGGCAAAGATGACATTGCCCTCGGGGCCTTGTGTTTGGGAACACAGGGAACGTGGAGCAGGCAGGCATCGCCCTCAGAAGCCTCTTCTGTGGCAGTCCACCCCCCGAGGCTGCCTCAGAGGTGAGTGGTTGGAGCCTCTCCATCTGGCTCTTTCTTTCCAGCTCTCTCTCTGACGCCGAGACCACCTCTCCGTTAACCCTGCAGTGCCTGCCTCCATTCTCCCTGCCCTTCTGCCCTCCTGGATGTCAGCTCTGTCCCTGCAGTGTGCCCTTCCTCCTGGCCCCACCACTTTCCCTCACCTCCCTCCTCCCCATAACATCAACTCCTCTTCTCTCTGGTTTGGCTCTAACAAAGTTGGAGAAGTCGGGAAAATGTGACAAGCGCAAGCTGAAGCGGGTCCGAATCTCTTTGGCGGTAAGTGCTCACTTTCTTCCCGCAACTCAAGAGCACTAGACAGGGAGAGCCAGGGTCTAGGCGGGGTAAGCTTTCCCTGCACTGGGGAGATACACCCACCTCCTCCCAGCCTCTGGCTGCCAACCTTCCTTCCTCTCTCCTAGAGCAACTCAGACCTAGAAGGCGAGATGACCCCTGAGGAGGTAAGGTGTGACTGGACTCTGGACTCTGTTTCTTCCTGGGTGTGTTCAGTCATCATCTTGGCCACTGTCCCCATGGGAGGGACCCTGTGGGAGGGGGTAGGAAAAAGGGCAGGCCAACTTCCAGGGAGGTGAGAGCAGCTCTTGGCACGTGCTTCTTAATCCTTCTGGTCTTTCCCTCTCAGATTCTGGAGTGGGAGGAGCAGCAACTAGATGAGCCTGTCAACTTTAGTGACTGCAAAATTGACCCTGCCCCCTTCCAGCTGGTGGAGCGGACTTCATTACACAAGGTAGGGCCAGAGGCCCAGGGCTGCCTGGACTCTCAGGAGTGCAGGGTGGGGATCTAGGTCCTCCCACAAGTTTGGACTCAAGCCAGCGGGGAAGAAAGAGACAGCAGAGAGTGGGCTCTGAGTTGTTTTTCAAACACATTGCTACAGACGATGGGTGGCCTGGAGCCAGGGCCCCTTAGTCTGTTCCTGCCTACGAAGGAGCCAGGCATCATTTTTCCCCTGCTCAGGCTTGCCCCCAGGGAACTCTGGACCAAAGCAGCAACAAAGACAGGGCTTGAGCTGGGTGGAAGCCAGAAGGCCTCTGACCCTCTAGAGTCGGACCTAAGCGGGAGGCTGCCAGTGCCCGACAGGGCTGATACACCCATGCTGGAAAAAACAGGCAAGAAACAGGCAGGCTAAGAAAATCGAACAAACAAGCTAACAAGCATCCAAGTAGGGGTGGGGACACTGCAGAGAAGAGATAAACAAAGATGAGAAGTGCCTAGTGGGGGGCTTGGAATGTCAGACCCCAGAAAGTCTGACTTAATGTAGGCCAAAGGAAAACTGTAGGAACATAGGAAAATAGCTCAGCAGAAGGGCAAGACAGCCTGTATCACATATAAATGGGGAGAAAACTGGAGCGCGGATAGGTTGGTGCTGAGTGAGGCCGACGCTAACAGAGATGGGGACTCTCTTTGGAGGACCGCCTCAGGCTCCCCAGGATGGGGCGGCTGGCATCAGTGGGCACCTCCAGGCCTCTAAGTAAAGGCAGGGAGTATAGGCACACCCAGCAGGCTGCTAGGGCAGAAGCCAGGGGGTTTTAGCTAAATTGTTGACAGATTCAACATGCAAGCCTCTGAGGCACAAGGAAAGGGGGGGAACTCCCAAGGTCTGCAGCTTGGGCAGCTGGCTTAGATGCAGGCTATGCCTAAGAGCCAGCCTAGCACAGACCAACAGGGGCCAGGGCAGGAAAGATAGGGAACAGAAACCACAAAAAGCCAAGGTAATGAAGATACTTATAAGCCTTTGGGTGAAGACCTCGAATCAAAGTGGGCGGGGAACTGCAATGTAGTTGCAAGAAAAAAAAAAAAAAGATAGGCCTCTGAATAATACATTTGGCTTTTATTTAAAGCCTTTTCCCTAAGACTCTAAAGCTTTTCCATCATCTTACTTAATCCTCAAACATCGCAGGATGATGATGATAACACTGGCATTTTTTTTTTTTTTTACTGCCTGCTGTGTGCCAGGCAGTGGGCTAAGCTCTTCACATGTTTAATTTAATCTTCACAACCACCTTGTAAAATGGATATTGTGATACTCCAGTTTTTATAGATAAGGACATTGAGATTCAGAGAGGTTAAGCAGGTTGCACAAGGTCATACAGCTAGTAAGTAGCAGAATCAGGCCTGGAATCCAAGATGGTCTGACCCAAAAGTCTGTGGATTTAACCAATTTAATACCTGGGGAAACTGAGAAAGTGAGGCGGTCACTTACCCGAGTCAGGATAGCACCAGTCAGGCCCAGATTTCCTGGCCCCAATCCCAGGAGTCTTTCAGAAGGCCACACTGTCCCTCTCCCTGTCAAGTCACTGTTCCCAAGCCCCCAAAGTGCAGGCCCTCCAAAGGGCTCGCTGGTGTCTAATTAAATTAGAGTGAAAAAGAACAAAGTAGGTATTTGTTACAAACTTAAACAGAAGAGGAAGAAAAGTAGCCTTTGAGGTACCAGCTAACAAAAGTACAAAGATTTGGAACCGATAAGAACATAAAAGATGAGGATTCAGAATGTCCTTGCAGGCCTGAGGAGCCAGGAGTAAGTAGTAGCCCAATTAAGTCCAGGAAAGGAACATTCAGAAGGTTGTGCAGCTGGACAGCCCTGTACCAGTTCAGTGCCTCATTCATTCAGGGGCCGCCTACAGGGACATTCAGAGCAGCTGTGGGTGGAGGAGGGAAGCTGGAGCGTCAACAGGAGGCCAGTGGGCTGAACCTGAATCTTCATTCCACCACGTGGTGGCTGGCTTTTTAACCTTGCCACATTTCTCAGCCTCTGTGTGCTTCACTTTCCTTAGCTGTAAAATGGGATCACTGTACCTACATCAGAGGGTTTTCTGAGGATTAAAGTTGATAAGGTCTGAAGCACTCAGAACAGTGCCTGGCACATAATAAGTATTTGATATGTTAGGAATTACTATTACTACTTACACTGAGAGGTGAACAACAGGGGACTTTATTTTTTATTTTTTAGGGCCACACGTGTGGCACATGGAAGGTCCCAGTCTAGGGGTCGGATCAGACACGCGGCTGCCAGCCTACACCATGGCCACAGCAACTCAGGATCCAAGCCACATCTGCGACCTACACCACAGCTCACGGCAATGCCAGATCCTTAACCCACTGAGCGAGGCCAGGTATTGAACCCGTATCCTCACGGATACTGGTCAGGTTCATTACCGCTGAGCCACAACAGGGGACTTTAAAAGACGTGTCATGAGGGAAGTGCCGAAGTGTGGAAGAAATGGGTGTTTTCAGTAAAGGATGATTATGTGAGGCTGGAAGCTAGGGTGCCTGGTGACATCTGGGGCTGGAAAAACAGGCTGGAGTGGACTTGGGGAGGGATTCTGGAGTCTAACTCAAATTTGTGGGAAAGCTCTTAGAATGGCAGGGCCAAGTTGGAGGGAAGGGAGGCTAAAAGCAGAATCTATTAGAATGTTGCAGCCCTGTCCTGGTGAGGATGGTGAGGGAGTTGGAGAGAATATCCAGAATGTTCGGAAAGTACATCAGTAGGGTTTAGTGGGACAAGTGGTTTCCAAACCTAAAAAGCATATAGTCTGCCAGAAGCGTGCTCTGATTAGGATTGTGGAGAACAGAAAGTCAGGGGGAACTTATTTAATAGGATCCTTGGGAGATGAGAGGGACTATTAAACCATAAGCAAGTAAGGCTAAGGGATTTTTGGAACCGGAAATGTTCTAACAATGATGTGTTTCCCTCCAAAGTCAGATAAAGAAATTAAAGATAACTTGTAGCTCATGGGATTCAAGTTAGACATGAGGAAGAACTTGATAACATTACAGTTATGACATAGTTATCGGAAAAGCTTATGCTAAAACTGAACTTCCAGTTCCTTTTATAAATACTGTCATGTCTTGGAGAAAGTGAGGGAAGTTCTGGAAGTCCTCTCCTAAATAATTTAGCAACTGGATAAGAAAACCTTTTTTCTTGGCCACACCTGTAGCATGTGGAGGTTCCTGGGTCAGGGATTCAACCTGCACTGTAGTTGTGGCCTGCATCACAGCTGCAGCATCAGATCCTTAACCTGCTGCACTACAGGGGACCATCCAAGAAAAGATTTTTAAAATGTTAAGATGACTAGAATGAGTACTGAGTAAACTCAAAATTGTGAGATTAAAAACAATAGGCCAGGAGTTCCTGCTGTGGCACAGTGGGTTAAGGATCTGGTATTGTCTCTGTGGTGACGTGGGTTCAATCCCCGGCCCAGCGCAGTGGTTAAAGATCTGGCATTGTGGTGTAGGTCGCAGCTGCGGCTTGGATTCAATCCCTGGCCCAGGAACTTCCATATGCTGAGAGTACAGCCAGAGAAGAAGAAAAAAAAGGCCAAAAATTTCAGGAACTGCTGAGTCAGTAGTGTTTTTCAAGACAGCTGGCCCAAGAAAATCCACTTAGAGCACAAGGGGAACTGGCTGACAATTTCTGATTTAAAAGCTTGGGGGAGGGCCCAAAACAAGAAAAACACAAGGGGATAGGAGTGACTGTTGGACTGTAAGCTACATCTCAGAAGGACCCAGATGCTGCTTGGGCCCCAGAAAAGGCAGTCTATGAGGGATGTAGGCCAAAACTGCTGCAGACCAAAACTAGAGTATCAGAGCCAGGGTAAAGGGGCACCCAAACCGGCCAGCCAGTGAGGGAAGCCTGCGTCAGCCATGGAGATGAGTTAGAGGCAGGGGATTCAGGGCCAGTACCCCTAAGAGGGAGTGGGGTGCCTGTGGAGCCTCTGTCCTGAATATATCCATGACTAATCAGACAGCTGCACAGGACAACTGGAGCTCTGCTTCCTCCTATAGTGTGATGAAAAGTGGCCTGGGAGCAGCAAGGCCACTTCTTGCTCATGCCCCTGAGCACTTTAGCTCTGAGCCTCATGCTGCCTCTTCTGTAGAATGGGTATCTCAGGACACTAGTGAAATTAAATGCTAATGTATAAAAGACATAGCTCGGTGCCTGGCAAATTACCTACCACGTGTCGTACTTGAACAGTTGTTCTCTCCTCTGTCCTCCTCTCTAACGTGAGACAAAGAAGCCATCCCCCATCCGCTGCTTTCTCAACATAAGCAACATAAAGATTTCCACTATCAATTTTCTGAGGCCTGGATACAGAAACATTCTCATTCTTCTTCATCTTCCTCTAGAGGTCCTGTCCCCTTCCCCTCACCATCCATAGCACCCCTCTACTCCCCACTACCACCTTGTTCTGGGTCCCTCTGGCCTGTCATCTAGAGCTGTCCCCTCACACCTCAAGACCAATGTGTTTTCTCCCCATCCCACAGACTCACACCATCTTCTCACTGCTGGGAGTGGACCATGCTTATGTCACCAGTATTGGCAGACTCATTGGAATTGTCACCCTAAAGGAGGTGAGATGATAATGGCCATCAAAGCCACTTCCACTTCCAAAAAGGCACAGAGGCTTATGTCCAGTTCACCTGGGGAGGAGTCTGGGCAGGGAGCTTGAGTCCACACATCTGACCCTCTCACCTTTCCAGCTCCGGAAAGCTATCGAGGGCTCTGTGACAGCACAGGGTGTGAAAGTCCGGCCGCCCCTTGCCAGCTTCCGTGACAGCGCCACCAGCAGCAGTGACACGGAGACCACTGAGGTGCATGCACTCTGGGGGCCCCGCTCTCGCCACGGCCTCCCTCGGGAGGGCAGCCCTTCTGACAGCGACGACAAGTGCCAGTGATCCCCTTGAGGGACAGCCCTGGATGGCAGTAGCCATGGCTGTTGGCCCAGATCCTGCAGCTCTCCTATTCCTTCTGCCTTGGGAAGGCAGGAGCTCCAGCCCCACTTCCAGACCTGGAGTGCTAGCTTCTCCTGGCTCATCCTACCTGGAATCTGACCCAGTGCCCACCTGCAGCAAGTGTTCTAAGGGCAGAAAGATGAGCACTGCCCTGGTAGGATGGGAGTGGAGTTGCTTGACCCCTGCTCCCCCTGTGATGGGGGAAGGGGTAGGACTAAGATGGGTTTATACTGGAACCTCCAATGACCAGATGTATATAGAGATTTACAAAGATTTTTATATTAATTTAATAAAACAAATTCTTAAATAGAATAAAATAAACACCTAATGAGCCACTTATATATAGAATGCCTCTGCCCATCGGCTCTGTTCTTACCTTGGGCCCTCTCAACTGCTAAAGCCTACGAGGCACCAAATTCAGCAGCCACACACACCCCTCCCCCTGCCCCACCCCATGGCCATAAAACTCCAGAGCCTGCTGTCCATGGAATGCAGGATCTGCTGAGGCTGCCACCGCTTGCTCACCAGCACCCTGGCTGGGGCGCAGGCCCCCAGTAAGGTAGCTTTGGCCTTTCATTCAGCCAAGAAAGGCACCACCCTCTTTCCTCCCCACGGAGAGCTCCTTCATGACTATCACTCCTTGGCACAATTCCTGCAGACAACTGCCTGGCCACCATGTGGCCCCCTTGTGGCCCTCTCTGGAAGAACATCCAAATCACAGCTCTGTGGTAATCAGGGCCACCCCTCCCTCCAATTCTACTCCAAAGAGAACTCTGAGTGAATGGGGCAGCCACGGGCTGGGAGCCTCCAGGGCCCAGTCCCTGGGGGGGGGCAGGAAAAGGGCCAAGAATACAGGCTTTCGTCGCCCTGATGCCTCCCAGAGAAGATCCGACTGAAAGAACAGACCAAAACCCCTCTTTAGGAAAAACAAGATTTAGAGACGACGGAGGTGAAGCACAGCATGAGCCCAGCTGGGCAAGGGGCCCTTGGGGGACGGCTCAATCCAGAGGATCCAGGAGGGCCAGAGCCAGCCCCCTGGGCAGGGGTGATTCTGTCAAGCACTGCACATGGACTCGGAGGTGAGGAGAAAAGCGGAGAAGAGAGAAGCGGTGGCGGGCAGGGGAGGCAGGTCTCCCTCCCACTCTACCCCACACAGCCCAGTCACAGCCACCCCCTTAGGGGTTCACATCACCCGAGGAGGAAATGTGTATGTGGTGTTTTTGATTGAAGAACATGAACATCACTGTCTGCCACAGCTGTAGCCATGCCCCAGGGGCCCCGGGCAACCCCCGGCAAACCCCCGGAGTGGGGGCAGGACATGCGCCCCCAGCCTGGCCCCTGCCTCCTCTGAACACTTTCATGCAAACACACAACGAAGAAGTGAGTGCTCCCAGGAGCCCTCCAGGCTGTGGAGCTCTGCTGGAAGCCTTGCCCGTGCCTGGGCACAGAGGCTCTGCCCCCAGCAGCAGCCAGGGGACACATGCCACCACCGGGCATGATTTGGGTCACTGTTCCTCTGGCTCCACCTCATCCTCGTCTAAGGACACCACCCCAGAAGAAGCTACGTCAGAGGCTTGCCGCTGCCGTTCCCAGCTGCCCGCTGGCGGCGGGCAGAGCGGCTGGCAGTCCTTGCAGGGGGCTGGCTCCTCCTCGGCGGGAGAAAGGCAGGACTCTGTGAGGGGCGAGTTGTAGAGCGAGTCCTGGGCCTCCAATGGGCCCAGGCTGCGGAAGGCACTTTCCCGGCTGGGGGGCAGTTTGGCGAGGAGCAGCTCGTCGCCCAGCAGCTGGGAAGCCAGGCGGGCTGGGGAGCCCAGCAACCCGTCCTCCAGGCTGCACAGACTGGAGCACAGGGTCTCTGGGGACACGGTCTGCGAGCAGTCGCTCTCAGGTTCCACGGAGCCCTGGCGCATAGGCCGGGAGAACCGGTGGCCAGTGAAGAGGTCCTGGAGGTGGGGCCCCAGGGGCAGCTGCCCAGCCAGGTCTGCAAGGGGAGAGAAAGAAGACAGCCCTGCTGGCCTCATTTCAATTGGCCAACTGTCCTCCTCATTCCACCCTCATAGGAGCCTAGGAACCTTGGAGCAAGTCACTTAACCCCTCAGTGCCTCGGTCTCTTTGAAGGTGAAATGGGGTTTCCAATGTTACATGGTTGTTGAGAGAACAACACAGTCTGGCACCAAGTAAGAAAGCAATAAATACAGGGATGACATCCATGGTCACGCAGGTTGTTCACTGCACGAGAGCAGCCTGCCAAGGTGGTGACTGAGGGCTGAAATTCAGCCCACACTGCTCACCAAGCAACATTCCCTAGCAGGGGGCTATGCCCACCAGAAAAAGGGGAGTCTTTTTCTAATTTGCACAAAGATTCCACACGGGCTACTAGTGGCCTTGGATAAATGTTAGTTATTATCATTATACTAGGGATCAAAGCAGGCCTAGAAGTCAAAACAAAACCGATTGTGGTTTAGGGCTTCATCTTAGCCTCATACATCCAAATCAGTCCCCTCCAGACCACAGCAGCAGTCTCCAATGGGCTCTAATGTATCACCCACCTTGGAGAACTTGCTAATTAGCTGGAGGGGTCAGGGTGGGTGGAGGCAATCTTCAAAGGCGAAGAGGTGGGGGTGGGGGAGAGCCTGTGAGGCTTGAACCCAGAAGCTACAGAGAAAGTCAGCCATGTGGTTCAAAGAGTGGAAGATGAAAGGAGGGCCTTTGCACAGCTGCACGGCCCCCACGGGGTCCCCTCTGCAAGCCCCAACCCAGAGAATGGCCCACAGGCAAGCCTCGGCTGGAAGGCAAGGATGCTGAGCTGAAGCCAGCAGCCCTGTAGGTGGCCCAAGCCCAGCAAGCCTTCCTGTTTGCCTGGGCCCCAGCCCTGTGATGAGCTATGTGCTGCTACACTGTGCCTCCTCTGTGCTGCCGGAAGGCTGCCTTGAGAAAGGTAAGGCACAGACCCTCCCAGAGATCAGCCCCACAGAAGGTATGGCTGAGGTCTCTGGGATTTTTCTTGTGGAGGACTGCAAGGCACAACTGCACAAATAGGCAGAGAAGGCTCAGTGCCTGTGGGAAAGGAAGCACTCTATTTCCAACTGCTGATTGCCCACCCAGTGGACAACCCACCCTGGAATGTCAAGGACCGCCTGGACAGAGCCTGTCCCTCTCCTCTTCCGCAAGCTGAGGACATTCTGGATCTCCCCTACCAAAACTAAGGCTGAGCTCTGAACCACAAAGCCTATCAGGCAGTTCCAGCCCAGGTGGCAGCACTAGCAGGAGATGTCCCCTCACCTGAGTCAGTTCCCCCAACAAAGTCCTCATCATAGGATTCATCGGTGGAGTCCTCACCATCCACCGAAGACCACGCCCGGAGCTTGGCTTCTGCAATGGCAAACTGCTCGGCCACTCCTGACAGGAAGGGCACAGAATTCATTTAGCAGAGAGGGCGTGTGAAGACTAGGGCTCAGCTTGGACACACAGAAGGGAAGACACAGGGGTGTAGAAAGACTCCGACCCCCACATCAGGCCTGAAGAGATGAGCGCAAGCATCCCTATGACAGATGGGTGGCTTGACCCTCTTTCTGTACCTACCTGCTGCAAAGCGAGCCTCTTGTTCACCCTCACTGAGGTCCGAATAGGAGGAAAAGGCTGATTCCAGGGCTGTGGGAGAGTCACTGGGCTTGCTCCAGCCCTTCCACTCAATGAGGTGAGCCACGCGGCCCTGGGCCATAGCAGTGGGCTTGGTCACGTGGTCCTTCACCACCTGGGAAATACCTGGAGGCGGGGCAGAGTGAGAGAACTTGGTAAGGGCCCAGGCCAGGGAGCATCTGGGAGGGAAGTGGAAGGGTGGCGGTGGTTAGGGACCACATGTGCCTTTGGGTGGAAGAAAGGGCATGGGACTCATCTGAAAAAGGGAGTGAAAGGGTGATCCCAGCAAGAGCTCACAGGAAACAGTCCCCAAGGGCATGTGCAAAAGAGAGAGGAAAGGAGCAAATGGCCAGAGGCATGGGAGGGCATGCCTACCATGCAGGGAGGATCTGGCCAGCGCAGCAATCTCCTGGATAGTTAGGGCTCTCCGGGACTTGGGCAGCATCGCGACTGTGTCTCCAACATTCACCTTGGGGGACAGCAGCAGAGGGTAAGTGCCCCCCGCATGCCCACACTCCACCCAAGGCATCAAGGGGATATGGGAGCTGGGAAGAGATGCTAGGGCAGCACTTATGTCCCAGTGGCTGCTGGAACATGTAAGAGAGTAAGAAGCCAGGATCAGCAGACTGTGTCCTCCCAGGAAGCAACGGAGACTCAGGCAGGCCCCAAGGAGCAGAGCTGCTGCTAACCCGCCACGTCTCAGCTCACAGAGGGGAAGGCAGCAGGCTGGAAGTAAATGGAGTAGGGTCTTGGAGGAGAAGAGGAAGAGAGAAGGGAATGGCATCGGACACTTCCTCCAGGTCCTCTCCCCCTTGTCCCTCTCCCTCCTCTCAGTTTTCAGAACCCCATTCTAGCTATTTCTAGAGCCTACCAGGGCCACCAACTGAGCATGACAAAAACCAAGCCCAACACCTTCTCCCCACATCTGGCCCTGCTTCCAGACTTCCTTACTTCGCATCACCCTACCACTCTCCCATTCAGCCTGGCTCCAAACCTCAGCATTGCCATCAGTTCTCCCCTAAGCCTTGCTGACCTGCACCTGTTGTGAAGACCTACTGATTCCATCTCCCAAGTGCCTTTTATACTACCCTCCCTGCTTCTACTCCCGCCGCCACTGCTCTTCCTCAAGAGCAAGCCCTCAGTGCCCTTTACCCAGATTAGTGCAAGTGGTTGTCCCCCAGGCGCCAATTCCATGCTGTTTTCTCAGCCCAGAATGTTGGGTAAGTGTTCCCCTCCCCTCGTTCTATGATCGTCTGGCTCTTTCTCATCTTTTGGGTTTTGGCTGAAATAACATTCCCTCAGAGAACCCTCCTGGCCAGCCTACCAGTTGTCCATTCTCCTTCTGTGGTCTGTAACAAGTCACCATCCTCTATCAGCGTACCCTCTCTGTGTCATTATGGTCTATTTCGTGTGTTTCCTTACTTCTTGTTGGTCTTTAACTCTTTGAGGAATTCAGTCTCTTTTGGTCACTGTTGCAGCCTTGTGTTTAACACAGTGATGGTAGAGTGGTCTCTCAATATACATAGGCTGAATGAACGAGGCAGAGTATAAATGTAAAAAAATAATTTTCCTGGAGTGCAACTGGTAACAACACGTCCCTATTTAGGATCTTTTCTGGGCTCCTCCAATGCCCAATAAACTGCAAGCTTCACAGTCAGGCACTGAAGGAACCCACTCGGTGAGGCCTCGGCCTCTCCAGGCCTGCTTGGAATTCACCACTGATCTCCTCTGCCCAATAAAAGCCCACCTCTCCACCTCCCCTGTCAACAAGCAGCCCCCAACCCCCACCCGCCTCCAGGCAAAGGAACTCAGCTTTCTCCTAGGCTAAGAATACTATCCTTGCCTAACAAAACACCCCTACCTTTTAAGGCTTCAGTCCACAGTTTCTCTGTCTTGGATACCTGCAACCCCACCCCAGCAGTGCCCTTGAATCTCTCCTGCGGGATCTTGGGATGGCAAGGCCTGGTTCACCTTGGTTCCTACCACCACCCAGCACCTGCCTCAGTGTTCCCTGGCAGTCCAGGCAAACATTTTCCTCAATGAATGAACAAAATCAGGACACGCCCCTTCCCCAGCACTGCCTAGGCTCTCCCATATCACCTTCCCACCCTCAGAAAAGGGACTCCACCTGCCCCTCGAACTCAGGTCCACCCACTGTCCCTCCCCTTCAGTACCTGGCTGACAGGGCCCCTAGGGTGGCGCCGGCAGCTTCTGGCCAGGCCTGGGAGGAGGAGCACCTGCTGGGTGTTTCCTAGCTTGCTCTCCCTCCCTCCCATCACTTCCCCCAGCCACTGCCATCCTTGCCTGCGCTCTGCGCAGCTGCGGCCCAGGCCCAGAGAAAAGGTGTATGTCTCCCTGGCAACCCATCACCATGCAACAGGGTCTCCTGGGATACGGCCTGGGATGCGCTGACGTCAGGGCCCAAGGCGCAAGCAAGCCCGCCGTCTGGCACGAAGCCGAGCGGAGCAGACCGGTGCGGGGGCGACATTGCCCCCCCCACCCCCCGCCAAAGCCGGATAGCGCCTCCGCTAGCAGGAAAAGGGAGCTAGAAGCAGGCTGGGGAAGCGGAGGTGGGGCACACAAATCCCCTTCACGTGGATGCGGGTCCCCGTCCCCCTCCCAACACAGGGGCCCAGCACCTCCGGCAAGTCTTGGCTGTCCACGGAAGAAGGGCGAGAGGACCGGCTCCAGCCTCTGAGGGTCCGAGCAGATCCCAAGGAAGATAAAGAGAGGCCCCGAGGAAGTTCGATCCACTCCACAGCCCAAGCGGGGTCCGAGGCCACTGAGGGTTGGGGAAAAGACTTTTCAGCTGGACTCCCACTTCTGCCAAGATCCCCATTTTCATCAGATGTTGCCATATCATTTCTCCTCACCGCTTCCCCCACCTCCCAGATATAAGGACCCACCTGGTGCTCACCACAAGTCTGAAAGCCCCTATCCCACAGCCTTGCCCTGACCTTCAAGCCTCTGGGGCCATTTTGTGGCAGCCATTCCCCACTGTCCTCCTCAAGATATGTTCTGCCACCAAAACCCTAGGTATGAAACCTAAACTTTGACAAATTCTGAATTTTCTTGGGTGTCTCAGCCTCTCCTGGAAAGCATACCACATTCTTCCACTACCACCGTCGCCTCCTCCCCACAGTCACCTTGGAAGCTTTGCAGGCTTGCTTTGGTTCTTTTCCTCTCACCAGCCTCAGTTTGTATGAGCTCTTTACTCTTCTTTTCTGATAAACCAGTGATTTTTTTCTGACCTTTGCCCCAGTCCCCTAAGGCTTTTTCCAGATGCCTTGTCCAGCCCCAGCCTCATTGTTCCTGTTTAGCCTGGTTCCCAATATCTCAACCAGAGTAATTTTCCTCTTGCCACCTGAGCACCCTACTCCTCAGCTTCCCATCACCTCCCAAATCATATCTATGTCTCCAGTCTCACCTCTGCGACTTGTCTGACAAGTCCATCGTCCTCCAGGCCCTTCACGCTGCCACAGAAACATTTTGCCCAGCACAGAAATCATAGGCATGCTGGCTGTGTTGATGCAGAGAACCAAAAGCCCAGAACAGCTCCAGGCTCAGCTCCCAGTTCTATTCCTATTTTGGCTCCGGATGCTGAGCCAGTCCCCTCCCCACTTGGAACCTGTGCCTAGTCACATAAGGAGAACACTTCTGCCTCATGGCTTTGAGGAGGTGGGAGTGCTGGGGCCCAGCCGAGCTCTCTGGAGCTCAGGGAGCTGAGACCCATCCCTTAGACAATGCCAACAGGCAATGTACATCACAACTGACCTTTAGCTGGAGCAGCCGTCTCTGTCCCTGAGCTTCAGCCAGCTGGTGGTCCCCAGAAATGCTACCAACCAGAAGGAAGACACAAAGTTACAGGCCATCCCTGGCCCCTAGCTGGTACCTAATCAGGGCTCTCAAGGCCAATCATGAGGCCAGCGAAGCTCTCCTGACTACAGGAGAGAATGACTTCCTGAACTCCAAGCCTTAGCAGGACCAGAAGGATCAGAGCAGCCTGCTGCTTCTCAGCTTCAAAAGTCAGGAGATTAATTTAGGACTACAAATCCCAGAATTCCTCATGGGAACTCAAGTACAGCGTAAATCTCAGGAGTTCCCACCCGCACAGTGGGTTAAGAATCTGACTGCAGTGGCTTGGGTTGCTGTGGACACATGGGTTCGATCCCAAGCCCAGTGGGTTTTAAAGTATGCAGCGTTGCTGCACCTGCAGGGTAGGTTGCAGCTGCAGCTTGGATTCAATCTCTGGCCCAGGAACTTCCATGTGCAGCTGGTCCGACCGTAAAAACCTTTTTTTTAAAAAAAGAACAAATCTCAGCTAATGTCTCAGGGCCAAAGAACCTCAAGTAACAACCATACCAAGGCCTGTGTGACTGACCACCTGCCCTGAAAGCCCAGGACACATTCCAAACCCAGCCCTAATTATCACAAGTTCCTGCCTGGCCTTGAACTTGGGGAAATCCACGACACTAGAGTAAAGCAGGCTGGCCCACCTCAGACACACAGAATTAAGGCCAGGCAGGCCCCTGTGTGCACCACCATTCATGGGAACCAAGGTCCAAGCAGGAGTTAGCAGTTGTGGGAAGTATGCCCTGATGGCCTCTCTCTGGGCTCCTATTTCCCTCCATAGGGTATGGTGATGTTTTTTGGTGAGAGTAGGGTAAAGAACTAAAACAGTTTTAAGAAGTGAGAGGTGATCAGGTGCTCACAGGTGCCCCCAGTGGGGCTGCGGTCGCCTTCATCAACCGGCAGACTCTGAAGGAGGTAACGAAGCCAAAAACTCCGTGGAAGGATGCTTGGCCAGCGTTTGCAAGCTACCTCCTGAAGGGGGCTGGGACACTGCTAAGGCAGGTTCCCAGCATAGGGCCACTCCCAGGACTGTGAGAGAAGAGGTGTAGGCAGAGGGGGGTGACTGTGAGTGGGCGTGCAAGGGCAGTAGCCACGGGTTGAAGAAGGTTAACCAGCCCCTCCCTTAAGCTGTGCGCCTCCTGCCACCCTCAGCAGTGGGAATGCAGACAGAAAGACCACAAGTCCACCCTGCAAAGCCCAGAGGCAAGAAGGCCTTTGGAGCGAGCCCGACTCAGTTTAGCCCCCTCCCCGCTCGGGCCGCTCCCTCCTCTTGCCGGCCCGCCTCCCCAGTGCAGGCTCCTCCCTCTCCCAACACCGGCCCCCTCCTCAGGCCCCCCCTCCCCAACGGCCCGCACCCCCCGCCCCCAGCCGCAGCCCGGCTCCCCAACACCGGCCTCCGCCTCTTACCCTGACCCGCCGGGCTCCGAGAGCCAATACAGCCCATGGCCGGGGTACCTAGGCACGCTAGCCCGCACTCGGGGCCCGGGCCATCGCCTTGCAGAGGGTCGGGCCGCGGTCGCCGCACCGGGGAGGGGAAGAGTCGGTGAGAGGGGAGGGGGTGGGAGCCGCTCGTCCGCCAACGCTCCCGGGAGAGGGAACCGGGCCAGTGACGTAAGTGTGGGGGCGTGGCCTTCACGTCACTACCCAAAGAAGGCGGGGCGGAGCCGACGTCACAGCCACGCAGAGGCTGCCAGGGGCAGAGTCCCGCAGCAAAAAAAAACGCTCGTCTGCTGCTTCCAGACCCAAAGGCAGGGGAAGGTGGAGACTGGCAGGCTTGGATAAAGACTCACAGAATCCGGGCTGCCAGTCAAACTGCATGGGGTCAGAAGCCGTCGGTGCATCCAGGCCCCTCATTTCATAGATGAGACCTCAAAGCCAGAGGGCTTCGGCTATAAACACCTCGAAAACCAAGGCTTCCTCCACACACTGGGGTCTGCATCACATTTTGATAGGAGACCAAGACCAGGAAGTGTGTTCTGTCTAGTACTTCACAACTGTGTTCCCCTTCTCCCCTCAGCAAGGAACCCCCACCACGTCCACTTTGATTTCCTAGCCCTTGCAATCATGGACAGGGGAAGAGGCAAGAGGGGGTGCCAAGTTTCAGGGAACAGTGCTACGGTGCCAGCTCTGGAAAGGAGGCTGCCCACCTATCCAGACCCCTTCTCCAGAGGGAGCAGGCCATAAAGCAGAGAGGCAGTGAGTTAATTGAATTCATGTTTAATAATTACAGGCACCGTGCCCCCCTTCCCCCTGCCCAGGCAGCAGCAGGGGTGGTGCAGGGGCTGGGGCATTATGCCCCCAGCAGCGAGGACGGCAGTCCCAAGAGTGATTTTCAGAAAATAAAAAAGGACCCCAGGGGCAGGCGGTGGTGCCCCCCCCAAGACACACCAAATTTCAAGACTTTATATATAATATATCTCTGTGCCCCAGGGGGAGGAGAGGGACACCTGGCAGCATCCTGGAGGGGGGCCCCAGGCAGCCCCAAGCCATCCTGCCTCTTCAGCCACTTTATTAGCTCAAGACACATCGCACTACAGGCACCCACTGCCGCCGCCACTGCTGCCGCCGCCCCCCCTTGCAGTCCGGGCGGCTGGCTTGGCCATCCGAGTGTCCATGGGGCTCTGAGGCCCCGACCCCACCCGCTCTCAGTTGTGGTCAGACTCCTCCTCCTCCGCCTCACGAAGCCACTTGAAGAAAGCTGTGACAGATTTAAGGGCCACACCCTTGCCCTGCTGCTCAGCGGGGTCCTTGCTACTCTCCCAGCTATAGAAGGCGTCCTCCTTCACCACGTCCTCATCATACAGCGCATCAAAGAACGTCCGAAGCAAGTCTGTAAGCAGGCAGGACAGTAGTTAGAGGCATACTGCCCACAACCAGCCCATCCCACCCCCCAGGGATCCCTCCCCTAAGCTCCACTGTTGAGATAAGACCCTGACCCACTGTGCTGACATTTGTGTCTGGCCATTCCAGAGTGGCTAGGTCTCTGACAGGACGCTAACCTCATGATCTAAGAGACGGTGCACAAGAATGAGTCACTTGGACAAAACTTAGAAACCTTCCCAGCCTCACCTCAGCAGCTTCAAACTTCTCCATTCATGATATACTTAATGGGCAAAACTGTAGAGTTGGTACTCCTGAATTTAGGAAATCACAAAGGCCTCAGATGTATCTCTTAACAAAAATCAAGGGTACAACCTGGAACATTCACTGGCCCTCATTACAGATCCCAACAAACTCCCAATCTTCTCTTTACTTTCCACACATCTCCTAAACATACACACCACCTCTGTGCCTTAACACTTTGTGCTGTATCCACTGCCAGGAACATCCTTTCTCTTTCACCTTTTATCACCTTCCTAGTGAATTCCTTTAGGCTCAACTCAGGCACCCCTTGCTCTGACCCTCTTTCTCCTTCACCCAGAGCTACTCCAAATTCCAAAGCACCCGAATAACCCCTGAATATCATCTATTCCAGGAGTTCCCGTCGTGGCTCAGTGGTTGACGAATCCATCTAGGGACCATGAGGTTGCAGGTTCAATCCCTGGGCTTGCTCAGTGGGTTAAGGATCCAGCGTTGCCCTGAGCTGTGGTGTAGTTGACAGACACAGCTTGGATCCCACGTTGCTATGGCTATGGTGTAGGCTATGGTGTAGGCTGGTGGCTACAGCTCCAATATAGAACCCTAGCCTGGGAACCTCCATATGCCGCAGGTGCATCCTAGAAAAAGCCAAAAAAAAAAAAAATATATATATTCCACTACCAATACATCACACTGCCAGTCCTTCCAAAGCAAACATGATATATATACATGTCTTTTTAGGGCTGTACCCATGGCACATGGAGGTTCCCAGGCTAGGGGTCTAATCAGAGATGTAGCCGCCACAGCAACACCAGATCCGAGCTGTGTCTGTGCCTTACACCACAGCTCACGGCAATGCCAGATCCTTAACCCACTGAGTGAGGCCAGGGATCAAACCCGCAACCTCATGGTTCCTAGTCAGATTGGTTTCTGCTGCGCCACGACGGAACTCCAAACATGACATTCTTAAGAGCAAAGGGAGACTGAGTAGTGAATGCATTTCCTCTGAATAAAGCAGAGAATCTAGAGTCCAGGCCTGGGTTAAACAATGCCTGAGCCGTCTATGAGAAGCTGCAAGCCAGGACAGCTCCTCAGGGCACGCACACCCTCAAATACACAACCACTGTCTATGGGTAGCCTCCCACCCTCATTCTGCAGCAATGGCAACAGCAGATCATTTATCCCAAACCTGTTCTCCAAATCCCATGCAAACCAACCCCAAGGACCTTACACAATCATTTATCCACTCTACCGTGGATAAATGATGTATGTGTCTTCAAGCCCAAGTTTCTCCCATCTAAACACAAATGACCTCCTTTACAGACACTACTTCTTGACGGCCAAACAAAGATTTTATCAGCACTTACTGTTTTCTTGTTGATTCAGTGAGTATTAACACTGTCTTTTCCAATCCAGGTTCTGCCCCCTGCGCCACCAAATAATGTTCCTGCCAGGGTTGCCTCCGTGTTTTCACACTCTAGAGGCCCTAAATTACGTCGTCCTGTGGAACTCAAGCAGCATCTAGCACTACTGACCACCTCTCTCTCCTAAAAAATCACTCTGTCCTTTGTTCAAAGGGTCCTGTCCTCCTTTGGTCCCTACCTGTGGGACCGCTACCTTTTCAAGGCTCTATTCCTCGGACAATCCCATGCCCTCGTGTGTTTCTTTCCTTTCTTCCTTTTTTTTTTTTCCGCTTTTTAGGGCCACAGTTCAACATAGGGATGTTCTCAGGCTAAGGGGGTGAACCGAACTGCAGCTGCCGGCCTATGCCACAGCCACACAGTATCTGAGCCACACCTGCAACTTACACCACAGCTCACGGCAACGCCGGATCCTTAACCCACTGAGAGAAGCCAGGAATCAAACTCGAATTCTCATGGACACTAGTTGGGTTCATTACCACTGAGCCGCAACGGGAATACCCCCCTTCTTATGACTTGCACGTGTGTTGTCCTGTACCAGCAACTCAAGAGATGGGCCTCCAGCCCTGACCTCTTCCTCCTCCATGAATTCAGATACCACGTCATCTACCCAATTGACATCTCTGTTCACCCTCACCAAGGACTACAAACAACTCAACCTGACCCAATGTTCCCTTCCCACCAGGGAATGGCACCTCACCTGCTAAAACTCTCCTGGGAGTCATACGGCTTCCTATCTCACATCATGCCCTCCCCAGGCCAGTGTACTGTATGTCTAGAGTCTGCCCGCTCCTCCTCCCATCTCCACTGCCACCAGTAAGGCTAAGCCACTACCAACGTGCTCCCTGATCTGCTGATCTGCCATAGTCACACTCAGCCCACTCCAAACCACTCCTCCCACTAATGGCCAGGATGACCTAAAAATTAAAAAAAGGAGTTCCTGTCGGGGCTCAGTGGTTGACAAACCCGACTGGCGTCCATAAGGACACGGGTTTAATCCCTGGCCTCACTCAGTGGATTGAGGAGCCCACACTGCTGTGGCTATGGTGTAGGCCAGCAGCTGCAGCCCTGATTCAACCCCTAGCCTGGGAACCTCCATATGCCTCAGGTGCAGCCCTAAAAAGCAAAAAAAAAACACAAACAACAAAAAAACAAACCCACAAAAGGCCTTTTCTCATCCTTAGGTTAAAGCCCAAAATCTATCCCATGACTTACACTGCCCTGCATGACCTGACCATGTCCATCTCTCTACCCATGTTGCCTCACATACACTAGGTGCTGTGCTTCCCTAGGTGCTGAGTGTGACTATGGCAGATCAGCAGATCAGGGAGCACGTTGGTAGTGGCTTAGCCTTACTGGTGGCAGTGGAGATGGGAGGAGGAGCGGGCAGACTCTAGACATACAGTACACTGGCCTGGGGAGGGCATGATGTGAGATAGGAAAACAAACCCGACTGGCGTCCATAAGGACACGGGTCTTCCTCCTTCAACAGTTTTTACCTTGTGTCATATTTTCCACCTCAGGCACCCCTTTATACAGTTTTTTCCTGTGAAGTCTCCCCCCTCCCATCTATCATTTATCTCCCACGTGTCAATTTCCATTATTCTCTCTGACTCAGTATATTCCCCCAGAAGTACCCTACAGGACACATCTTCCAACATCCACCTGACTCATGCCAACAGAACTACACTTGACTTAAGCACTGCCACCACCCCAATGCCTTGGCGCATGCCTATTTGCTGAATACATAATCTCAGGCATGTTACATTAAGCCTCAGCCTCCCAAAATGGAAAAGGGGGCAACACCATCTACCCTAAACAACAGTTGTGAGAAGTAACTGAGGCAAAGAAAGAAAAGCAGCTCAGCCCTATTGTCAGGCAGAGGGCCCACACTAAGAAAATGTTACCATTTATCACCTCTGCACTTCTAGGCACAAAGTGGATGGTCAATTAACCTTCAAGGCTAAGTCTGACTCCTTTCACTTGTAGGTAAGGACACCAGTGTTGCAGGGGAAAGGGCTCAACCATCAGGATATTTTGCTCCAATGACCACCCACCTTTCTTGAGTTGAGACTCCTTCACAACTACCCCTACTATCTGGCAGTTCCTCCAACCCACTCCCACTCCTGTGGCCTGGCTCTTACTGGCGGGCTGTTCTAAGGTCACTACAAGGGCCTGGAGAGCATAGAGCGCCTGCAGCTCCTTCTGCTCATCACACAGGTATTTCTGTAGCAGTTTCGCTCGTGCTTTCAACACTGCAACATCCACCCGGAGAGGCGTCTCAACTAGAGAGAGGAAGACAGGGATAAGTGGAATAATGCACTCAGCCTGGTTCAGAACTGGAGGCAAAGACCAAAACCTCCCTCCCTCCCTCCACATGGCTGCTGGGCCCACCCTTGCCCCACCCACTCCCTGGCTTCTCTTACAGATAATTGCAGAATAGCAGACAGTTGTCATGAGGGCTCGAACCAATGTGTTGGATGCTACCTGCTGCTCACTCAGGTTGGCCTGTGCAGGAGAAAAAGCAACGAGCAGATATAAGTTAATTATGCTGGAAGGATCCATTCTTGCTGCCCCCACCCACACATCAATAACCATCTCTCCTTTATCCAGGAAAAATATACCTCTATCCAGTCAAACACCCGCTGGTTACTGCTGCCCTCCTTCAGCAGCTTCTCCAGCTGCCTGCTCAGCTCCTCAGAGGAGAATAACCTCTGGCCAGGGGCTTCTGACTCCTCTCCCAAGGTATACTCCACCTTCTGCAAGCAAAAAAGCCCAGAGTTGGAGGCAGGTAAGTGCATCTCATGAGATGAGGGAAGAGGTGTGGACTGGCTGGCCCCAGATGTGAGAGAGAACCTAACTGCAGCCACAAACCTGTGCAGTGATGAAGGCGCTGACATCCTGGCCTTCAGGTAGGAATTCCTTCCAGCTGAGTCCAGCCTCTCGCCACAGTGATCCCACCTTTTTGGGACCCTGAAAAACATAAAACATAAAACTCAGCAACTCTTTTTCTCTCCAAGAATACAACGGCTCCACAAATGTCAACAAATAAATACACACTGGAAGCCCACTAGGAGCCTGGATGCCACAGAGGCACTGAATGGGAACAGACCCTCCATGCCTACCTACAGTCTAGTATTGGGCACGGACATCAGTCAAATAATCACCCAAAGTCACAAGAATTCATCCACTACAGTGTTATGAGACCTGAAGGATGGCCTAAGAGCCTCCAGAAAAATGTCAATTAGCTGTCACAGGATTCTCAAAGAATGAATGGACCACAAAAAGGTCAATGACCAAATCCAAGTAACTCATCCTAGTCTTCCACACTTCTTTTCCTAAAATAGCTTTGTTTTCCATTATTCAAGTAACAAACACTTATGGGAGAGAATAACTTTTTTTTTTCTTTTTCTTTTTAGGGCCACACCTGCAACCCCACACTAGAGGTCCAATCAGAGGTACAGCTGCCAGTCTATACCTACAGCCACAGCAAATATCTGAGCCACATCTGCAACCTACACCACAGTTCACGGCAATGCTGGATCCTTAACCCACTGAGTGAGGCCAGGGACCAAACCCGCATCCTCATGGATGCTAGTGGGGTTTGTTACCACTGAGCCACAGCGGGGAACTAGAAAAGAACAACTTACACGTATGCTTATTTGGTTCCCAAATCCAGAAAATTTTAGAAGCAGATATAACTTCCATCCCCAACACAAATCAGAAAATCTTCACATACACAGCAGTCTGAGTTCATTTTCTGTAAGGGGCATGATATTCTGAAGGCATCACTGTTTTACAATAACAGATATTCAAACCCTTGACAAAATTACTATAACTCCCGGGTTTTAAGAATGCCCATCTTGGAGTTCCTATCATGGAGCAGCAGAAACGAATCCACCTAGGAACCATGAGGTTGCAGGTTCGATTCCTGGCCTCGCTCAGTGGGTTAAGGATCCAGCGTTGTCAGGAGCTGTGGTATAGGTTGCAGATGCGGCTCAGATACTATATTGCTGTGACTGTGGGCGTAGGCCGGGCAGGTGTAGCTCTGATTCAACCAGTGTAGCCTGGGAATTTCCATATGCCATGGATTCGGCCCTAAAAAGCAAAAAACAAAAAAAAAGAATGCCCATTTTAACACCACTAAAATTGAACTGTCTCACAATTGACACATCACATTTTAAAACTTTTTTGTTTTATTGACATATAGTTGTTTTATAACATTGTGATAATTTCTGCTGCACAAAAAGTACTTCAGTTATATACATTGTTTTTATTTCTTATTTTGGCTGCACCTGTATGTGTGGAAGTTCCCAGGCCAAGGATCAAACCCATGTCACAGCAGGAACCCAGGCCACTGCAGTGACAATGCCAGATCCTTAACTCACTGCACCACAAGGGAGCTCCTCACATTTTAAAAATATGACCACAGTCTCTTCTTTCTTAATAGTGCATAAATATGATATCGTATAATCTGTGGTACCTCAGGGTCAGTGAGAAACATAAGTAGTTCAAAATGTTTTTTCTTTGAAACAGAAATTATCCTGGCATATATTTCTACCTAAAAGAATTAACATGATACTAAAAGGACAATACTTCTCAATTCAAAGATTCATTCCTCCAAGTTCCATGTAGCTGAACTGCAGCATATGCCACAGCTTGTAGCAACATCAGATACTTAACGCACTGAGCGAGGCCAGGGATCGAACTTGCATCCTCACAGAGACAACGTCAGGTCCTTAATTCACCAAGCCACAATGGGAACTTCTAGCTGAACTCTTAAAACTACTTTCCAACAGCTCACCACCAAGCACCACACCCAACCTGCCTTTCCCATCATCTCACCTTTCTACTCACTAGTCAAAATTAACTTTCGGAGTTCCCGTCGTGGCGAAGTGGTTAACGAATCTGACTAGGAACCATGGGGTTGCAGGTTCGATCCCTGCCCTTGCTCAGCGGGTTAAGGATCCAGCGTTGCCGTGAGCTGTGGTGTAGGTCGCAGACGCGGATTGGATCCCGCGTTGCTGTGGCTCTGGCGTAGGCCGGCAGCTACAGCTCCGATTCGACCCCTAGCCTGGGAACCTCCATATGCCACGGGAGCAGCCCAAAGAAATGGCAAAAAGACCCCAAAAAAAAAAATTAACTTTCACAAAGCAGTTTGTCATGAACATTACCAAACAGACATCCTTTTGCAACCTCACAATACTTAAGGCACTCCATTTCAACTACTTTATTTCACACTTTACTTCACACTGTTGTTTTTATTACGCTGTCATTTATTTCTCACATTTTTCTTTTCTAACTTGTTTCCTGTTTTATTCACTGCTTTGTTTCCAGCACTAGTATGTGGTAAATGTTCTTAAAAAGTGCTAGTTGAATCAATCAATGAATCAAGGCCTAGGTTTCCATTTTCCTCCAGCCTTGGCCAGAACACATGACAGGAACTGGTCGGAGAGTGTGTGCTAGCCTCGACATTTCCTCTCCCAGGTACCAACGCAGCACTACCATCACCAGCAATGCCATCCCACCAAAGGGTCATGGGGCCTCAGGGTCACTGCCAGCAGCCCAAAGCACACAGTGGGAAGAGAAATCCTCAACATATCACCTCTGAAAGGCTCTCACTCACCATACTTTTACATAAGAGCCCCAGGATCTCCAGCAACAGAGAAGCAGCTTTGCCCAGGGGTCTGAGAGGTTTTGTAATCTCCCTACAAGAGAAAAATTCAGTGTTGATAGCCTCCCACGCCCTCTCAACAAACACACTAAGCTACCTCTCTAAATCCAGGGGTCTAACCTGCCACACCTCCCTTCCCTCTCCCAGGCTTTTCCAGTCTTTACCTCCCCTGAATTCCACCCAAGGGGCTTACCTGAACAGCTCCCCCATGGACACCCCACCTTCCTGCAGAATGGGCGTTACCAGTTCTGCTAGGTAGAGCCACACATGAGGGATGTCAATTTCCATGTCTTCGGCCAATTCTAGGATTTCATATAGCCTGTAAAGAGAGTTCAAAGTCAGGGCAATCTAGTAAAGCTAAGCTGCACTCCTACCCATCCTCTGGGACACCAAGTCATGGCTAAAAGATCAACCGTGGAGCCCCTCAAGAACATTTCCTAAAATGGGGCAATTATTTCAGGCACAGGCCACCTTCTCATTTTTTTTCTCTTAATAGCCACACCTACAGCATGTGGAAGTTCCCTGGCTAGGGGTTGAATCGAAGCTGCAGCTGCCGGCCTTCACCACAGCCACAGCAATGCCGGATCGGAGCAGCAACTTTGACCTATGCCGCAGCTTGGAGCAACCCACTGAGCAAGACCAGGAATTAAACCTGCATCTTCGGACACTATGTCAGGTTCTCAACCCGCTGAGTCACAGCAGGAACTCCAAAGGCCACCTTTTCCTTAGACGGCTCATCCCCCAAAATAGCATTGACCAGCATGGCTGAGGAGCCTACACGCTTATCCAAGGTTCCACAGGTGCTACGAAGGAGAGAAATTAGTGGGTATGTAAAAGCGGTCATACCCTTGGTAGTACTGAGCAGTGGAGAGGTGTCCAACACAGAGCAGCTGGTGCAGCAGCCTCCCCATATGCTCACGGGCAATGGCGCTTCGCTCTAGCGTGGACTCAATGCCGTGCCGCACAAAGATGAAGAGCAGTGAGGGTGAGGCCAGCTCCTGCACACACTGCACTGCCTCCTACAGGGCACAGGAGGGAGGACAGTCACCACCTGGTCCAGATCCTACACCCACACCTGTCAACACAGTCCCCTCCCCACCCACCCTGCCATCACTCAGACCACTCCACCATTCCCACTGCCTACCTTCATGTCATTGAGATGGAGGTATTCCTCAATGATGGCCTTGGATTTCTTCTCCAGCTCCTCTTCGGACAGTGCTGCCTTCGGGGGGCTCACAGGCGGTAAGGTGGCTTCTCGCTTCACTGAGAGAGGAAAAAATAGATTTTAAGATTTTTCAGACCAGACTTTCTAGCACAGGATCTAGAGCTCTGAAGACACTGACTGGGGGGACTGGCTAGTCCCCAAAGAGCTCACACCCTTCCTTTCCCCTTCCAGTCCCTTACCAGCATCCCGCCCCCGGTCCCGATCCTCCGTGAGGCTAGCTGCCTTGCGCAGTCCCTCAGGCTGGGAGGGCCGCTCTCTACTCCGCTCTTCCACTTCCTTGCTGAAGCTCCGCTTGGTAGCAGGCGTCCGTGCGCGATCAAGCCGGTCCCCACGGTCACCTCCCCGTTCACTCCGCTCTAGGCGATCTCCTCGGTCCCCAGCTTTCTCACCTCGTTCCCGGCTCAAGCTACTCCTAGAAGACAGATAAGCACATCCTCTCTTATCTGTACTGACGAGGTACCCTCTTATTTAACTATCCAACAAGCTGAGCAACTGTCAGGCCTTGGTCTTGGCATCAGGAATAGATCCCAATGTCAGTCAGGAGCTCTGAGCATTACAGGTGTGAGGATTCCTATGGCAACAGTCAAAATCCAATCAGGGAGTTCCCGTCGTGGCGCAGTGGTTAACGAATCCGACTAGGAACCACGAGGTTGCGGGTTCGGTCCCTGCCCTTGCCCAGTGGGTTAACGATCCGGCGTTGCCACAGAATGTGGTGTGGGTTGCAGACACGGCTCGGATCCCGAGTTGCTGTGGCTCTGGCGTAGGCCAGTGGCTACAGCTCCGATTAGACCCCTAGCCTGGGAACCTCCATATGCCGCAGGAACGGCCCAAGAAATAGCAAAAAATAAATAAATAAATAAAAGGCAAAAAAAAAAAATCCAATCAGTATTCAGTGTGAAGAACAAAGACACCAAGGAAACCTCACCTCTGTACCACACGTCTGTTATCTGTGCTTTCTGTAGGTACTGCTTGTTGAAGGGCTGAGAAGCGGTTCAAGGTACTAGTAGCTGGGCGAGCAGCTTCTGATGCTAGGGAGGCAGAAAACCCAGATTAAAATCTATTTCCTTACATCCCATATCCCACTGGCCAGTTTAGGACACCTGGTCCTAGTCCTGACCCTAAAGCAGTTCAGTCCCTAATTCTAAGTATATACTGCCTATGTTATCGAACCACTTCTGTACGGAAAGCCTCCTGCATAGAGAAGGCTCTGCCCAGAGTTCCCGTTGTGACTCAGTGGTTAACGAATCTGACTAGGAACTATGAGGTTGTGGGTTCGATCCCTGGCCTTGCTCAGTGGGTTAAGGATCCAGCGTTGCCGTGAGCTGTGGTGTAGATTGCAGACGCGGCTCGGACCCCATGTTGCTGTGGCCCTGGTGTAGGCTGGTGGCTACAGCTCCGATTAGACCCCTAGCCTGGGAATCTCCATATGCCGTGGGAGTGGCCCTAGAAATAGCAAAAAAAAAAAAAAAAAAAAAGGGGAAAAAAAAAGGCGGCTCTGCCCTCTAAAGAGCTGATCAATAACCACCCAGCTCTTTTTTGGGGAGACGAGGGTACTGCAGCATATAGTGGCTTGATGTGGGATCTGTTTCCAGAACAGGGACTGAACCCCGGCCACACCATTCATTGAAAGCAGCTGAGTCCTAACCGCTAGACCACCAGAAAAACTCCTAATACCCACCCGGCTCTTTACAGTGGCCTCCATACCTGCATCAGAGGGCTTGGCTCCTGAGCCTCCACTGCTGCCCTTGCCCCAGCTCAATCGCCCTCCAGGTGCAAACAACTGGTTGTTAGAATCGATGGAGCCAGGCTGAGGAAGAAAAGGGAGTGGAGAGTGGGTCTAATCTAACCAAAGCTCCCAGCCAGCCTCTACCATACATAGCTGCAAGTAGCCTGGACCAGGACCAAGCAGACGTTTTCCGTAAAGGGCCAGATGATAAACATCTTAAACTTTACAGATCACTAAGTTTCAACAACTCAACTTTGCTGCTATGGTAAAAGAGCAGTCACAGACAGCACATAGAAGGAATGAACATGGTTGTTATGTTCCAATAAAATTATGGAAACTGAAATTCAAATTTTACATAATCTCTTGTCACACAGTTTCACTTTACTTTTTGATTTTTCTCAACCATTAAAAAACATAGCAAACTTTCATTCTTAGCTGGTGGGCTATACAGAAGCAGGGAATGGCTGGGTCTGGCAATGCATGCCAGGGTGCTGACCATTAGTCCAGACCAATGTGAACACACCCCTTAAAATCGGCAGTCCCGTCTCCAGCAATCTAACCATCAGTCTAAAGGGAAAAATCAGCTGTCACCTTCCCAACCTCAGCAAGTAAGGGAACAAAGATCCAAACCTGTGCTTAAAACCCACTTGACCCCTCCCATCATTGAGGTCACCCCCTCCAACATGCACGCGCGCACGCGCGCGCACACACACACACCCACCCACCCACCTTTGTGATCTTGGTGAGTCGTGAGGTGTCAATAGGGCGGCTGCCCTTGCTGATGGGGACTGTGTTCCAGCCACCATCATCCACAAGTGGAAGGCCACGGCCTGGGAAAAAAAAGGAACGCATGATGGAATGATAAGTAAGTCCCAGCAACCGTGTTGCTTTGGGATTTTCCCCAGATCCCTTCCTCAGATCCTCAGTTCCATCATGGGGTCTCAGTGGCCCAGACACGTGGCACTAACAAGAAGTCATCAGTGGAAAGCACAACTCCTCAAACTGTCCCTCCCCAGTCCCAGCCTCAAACTCACTGATGGGTGGGCCTGGAGGGCCACCCCGACGCTTGTCGCTGCCCTTGGCCATTAGCTGCTGCACTTTTATGTGCTCCCGATGCTCCTCCATCTCAGCTTCCTTGTGGATCTGGTCGATGGTCTTGGGACCCTGGTCCCCTCGGCGCGGGACCCAATTGCTCTGTGGGGACAGGCCAGTCACAAGGGAGGTAATGACATCAGAGCAGGCTATACAAACCAGTGTCATGAGCTGTGACTGTGGGGTCAGAGGCAGTAGACTAACAGTAGGATAAAGGGGACACGTACTCGTCGCAGATCCAGCACATCTTGCAGCATAAAGCGGATTCGGGATGAAGTCTTCTTTTCCTTAATGATTTTCTCCATCTGGTTGAAATACTGATCCATTCGGGGCTAGTAAGAAGCAAAGGGATCAGGTCAGGAACTTCAAAACCTCACCTCCAGCTGTGGGCCCTGCTCCTCCTCTGACCCTTGGCTCCACCGCTGCAGCTCAGTGGCACACAGTGCCACTCAGACAGCAGACCCGAGGTGCTTTAGCCTGTTCTCTGCCATATCCCAGGACCCCATATCCCAGGACCCCTACCTTGGCCTTTTCAAAGTCCAGGTCTTTGCCAATGGTGGTGAGCAGACGGCAAAGGCATTCGAGAGACTCTTCATCATGGTTCTTAAGGAGTTTAACCACACAGTCGTGCATGATTGCCTCTGTTAACATCTTCAGTTTGAACAACTCTCCGATAAATTTGATATTCCCTAAAGAGCGCCGCCGGGCTGTGTCTCGAGCTTCTTCCAACTCTTCCTTCAGGCGTCCCCGTTCTTCTGCCTGCCAGTCATGGGACAAGGATCACATCAAAGGCACCCAGCCACTCAGCTCAAACCCTTCTCTCCTCATCTAGATCCTAAACCTAGCAGCAAGCAGTCCCATCCAAAAGCAGAACTCTCAAAACACCACTATCCCCCTACCCCGCCACTTCTGCAGCGGAATGGCATCTGGGTGAGCAGTGGTGTTTTTTTCTCACCGTGGCAGCTTCATCCATCTCTTTTTGCTTCTTCTCAAAAACCTCATCATCATCTTTGTCTTTTTCAAACTCCTTCTGACATCGATTCAACAACAGTTTTCGAAAATTCACAGTCACTGTTGGCTTTTCTGTAGTGGGCACTTTCAGCTGTTGTGTCAAAGAGAATGTCACATTCAGACCAGTCCAGGGCAGGGTAAAACCCTCCAAGAGTCTTCAACTCCTGGCTCAGGAACACCTCTGGCTGGCCCTGGCTCTGCCTCCTCCTGGCTGCCCCCAACAGCACAGGCTGGAGGAGAACCAAGAAACTAGACTCAAAGCAGCTCAGGAAGACAAGCGGGAAGCTAGACCACAAGGTTTAGAAAACAGTGGAAACTAACCGCCATGAGGCAGCGGCACATGTTGGCATAGGCCACGGAGAAGTTGGGCTCTGAAATGGCCTTTTCAAAGATGAGGTCAATGACCCCCTTGAGCCGTTCCTCAGTGTCGATGGCCAGCTGCGTCACCTGCTTCATCAGCTGCTGGAACATCTGGGGTGTCAGCTTATTTAGGATGGAGCGCACTCTGCGGAACAGGTCCTAGAGGGGAAAGGAGAGAGAAGACAAAGGATCCAGTGAAGTTCTCAGAAGAACAGGGGCTACTGGGAAAGATGAAGAGGGTGGTAGAGACTTAGGTGGTAGGGATGAGAATGGACAGAAGCAAAGAGGGCAGACCTTGAAGAGAAGGAACGGAGGCTCATAGGACTTGGAGGTACCTGGGTTTTACTGCCATCAGCATCCTCTTCCCCTCGGTCCTTATCGGCTGCCGTCCGCTTGCTGCTGGGTTTCCAGGCCTTCTCTGCTTTATTCAGCTTTATGTCTTCAGTCATTGATACTGTGGCAATGATCTTGCGTGGTTCCTTTCGGGGACCCTGCTGAGACCGCCGGGGTCCGAGGCCAGCCTGCTAAGCAAGGAGCAGGGACAAGACACAGAATGAGTCAGCCAACCTGTGACACCATCACCACACATCTCCAGGGCTGACTTCTTCCTACTCCACTATGAGATACAGGGACCCAACTCCCTCACTCCCCTTGCCAGTCCCACTCACCGGCCCTCGGGGCAGCTCCCCACCTGGCCCACCCCTTGGGGGCCCACGGTTGCTAAGGGCTGGTCGGCCAAGGTTGGCAAAGGATGGAGTGAAGTCTGGGCCACAGTTTATGCCTTGAGGCCGAGTGGGATCCAATGGTCGCAATGGTGTCTTATTGGCCTGCAAAAAGGACAGGAGAAGTATCAAAAACAGGCTAGTTAGGGCTACAGACGACTCTTTCAGGACCTCTGGCTCCTCTCCAGCCAGCCAACCAGCCCAAACTTAACCTCCCCGTCAAGCCTACCAACCTTATCCAACACCACATCACTGATATGGGGCAATCCCTCAGGCTTCTGCATACTGGCAAAGATGAACTGAAAGCCAAGCAGGAACTCACGGTCATAACGCTTTTTCTCTTCAAGGTTTAGAGGCTTCCACTGATCTGCAAGGAAAACAGGATGAACTAATCCCAGTGCTCTCTCCTGAGGCCCTGATCAGATACTCAGCCCTTTCCATCCCCTCCTTCGGCATACCTGACTTATATTCATACTTCTGTTCAGCGGGCTGGATGTTCTCAGCATTTTGAATCTTGTCCTCCTTTGAGTCCCAGGTCTCATCCGTTTCCGCAGGCTGCAGGGGCACACTGTTGCCCTCAGGTTCTGGGCTGGGATTATTCTCTAGAGGAGGCTGGTTTTCCACCTCTGGTACTCCTGGGTTCACCTGTAACCATTGTTGGGACATTCCGTTTTGGTTGCAGTGAGACCACTGTTCCATACCCAAACTTAGCCCTTCTCCCTCTGCTACTTTCTGTTCCCTTACCTCCTTGAAGGCATCTAGAAGGTCTCCTACAGTCTCCTTTTTATTGAGCTCCTTAATTTTCCGTCTCCTCTTTGGCACAGATACTGCCACTATTTGGGGGGGGGGGGAAGGAGTGAGAATAACTTAAGAAGCAGTTCTAACCCCTGGGAAAAAGAAAAGGCAGCCACTGTACAGTATTTCTTACGTCACTCCCTCTCTAGACTTAAAATTCCTAAATCTAGCCCTTAGGTTCCATTACCAGGGCCTCTAGGACCCAGACGAAATGGCACCAATGGGAGGTCACCAGTGAAGAACAAGAACCACACCCTCCCAGTCTGCCCCACCTCTACCACTCAGCCACACCTTACCTTGGGTGGCTGCTGCTGCCTCCAAATTCTGGGACAGGTGGGCTGGAGCAGGGGTGCTCTCTAGGGGGAGTGGTTCCTCTCCTCCCTTCTCACCCTCAGCTTCTCCTGCTTCTCCTTCCTCTTCCTCTTCTTCCTCTTCCTCCATGTTCTCCTCCTGAGCAAGGGAAGCAGCTGGAGGAGACACAGCTGAAGTGGCAGAAAGGATGGTGGGGGGAGCCACTGATGCTGAAGCCTCCTTGGCCTGTTCCTCCGGCTCACTGACTGGGCTTAAGTCCACAGCTGGTGGCGAGGGGGCTCCGTTGAGCAGTTCCTCGGGTTGGGCAGTTGGAGCAATGGGCATGGGGGATTCAGAGGGGCAAGCTGGGGAAGGGAGAGGGGCAAGCTCCGGGCTTGACTCCACCTCTGGTTCCAAATTCTCAGATGTGACTGTGCCATTAGGCTCAGGAAGAATTTCCACCTTGTGAGATGCCAGGGGGGTGGGAACCTGGAGAGGACTGGAAGAGAACTCAGATTCCAGAACTGGTTTGCTAAGCGTCACTTCTACTTCCAGTATGGGTTCAGCCAGGGGAGTGGGTTCTGGAGAGAGACAGTATGACTCCCCAGTTTCACGGGTTATGGGAGTTGACTCTTCCACAGACATCTGCATCATCCCCGCTGTCAGAGTGTCCCCAGGAATAGAGAGGACTGTAAGATCAGGCTCAGACCCCGGTTCCAAGATTGGAGGTGGTGATGGGGTCGGAGAAGGTGATGAAGGCTGGGATTCTGAAGGGCTGTGCTCTGGGCCGGGCAGCCCTGACCGGTCCCCAGTGCTTGCTCCCTGCGACCGGTCATCTGCAGCACAGGAAGAACGAGTAATTAGAGGCAAGTCCTTCACTGCTGTTGTTCTTCCTCCTCCCAGCCTAGCATTCCCAACCTAATACCCAGCTGCCATGATCCAGATCACCACCATACCATCCGTCTTCTCCTACCCAGGTCTTTTCCATTCTTACTCGAAATCCTACTGCCTAAAACCTACGTCATTCTCCTGACACCCGGTTCAAGTCACTCCACTTCCGTGGCATATTTTTACCACCACCCAGGACATGCAGAAGTTCCTGGGCCAGGGATCAAACTCACACCACAGCAGCGACCAGAGCCACAGCAGTGACAATGCTGGAACCTTAACCAGCTATACCACAAGGAAACTCTTTCCTTGGCATTTTTAAGTCACACTCCTTTCCCCCGTTAAAGCTCTGCCCCACTTACTTACCTGGCCGGACTACAACAGCAACCTGGGGTGTCTCCCCATTAGCCTGAGGCTCCAGACCGCCTCCCATCTGCAGGACACAAAGGGTTACCAAGTTTGCCCTAAAAGGGTCCCGCACCCCTTCTTTATTAGAGTCGCTTCTACATTAGCTGCCTAGAAATCCAGGAAAGCAAGGAAATAAATCCCTTAGTTGAAGAAAAGATAAGGGACCTAGGAGTCCAAGGCATCACTCAAAGAACAGACAGTACCTGGGGAGGGGTGGGTGTGGAGGCAGTTCGGGCCCCAGACATGATTTCCTCCGTGATATCCTTCCCTCCTTGGTTTGGGTCTCGAATTCGGATCTGGGGAAAGAAAGCTAAGGGATGAGTGGGAAGCTGGAGGAGCCCACCTCTCTACCCTGCCCCACTCCTAAGACTCTAGGCCAAGCCCCCACCCCCCACCAGGAAGCAGGTGGGTGGGTGCAAGAAATCCCATGAGTTCTACTGTCAACCCATCGGCTGCTCTTGTAGTCCCTGCCCTAGCCCCCACCCCTAAGACATCACTGACCTCACAGAGAAGAGACAGAGAGTACATCACAATGCCCCTCCCTCCCTCATCCCTGCCCCACCAGCAGTCCCCAAGGCAATGGCTGCAAGCCCTGGGGCCCAAGACCCCCATCTAGCACCCATCCGGCTCACTTGTGGCTAGTCTGTCTGATCTCTGGGGGCAGGGCCCAGATCCAGTGGGTGGAGCCAGGGTGACTCAGCGGCTTCCCCAGCCCTGGCACCCTATTCTGGGCACCACGCCCAAGGCTTGAGGATTGAGCAGAGGCGGAGGCCTCAAGAGCTTCCAGGACTGGGGGGTGGGGCCACAGAAAACAAACCATTTCCAAGGCAAGCCACCAGAAACCCCAAACCAAACTTCTATCTTATGGACCACAGAACTCGGGTCTCTCAGAAATTTCCCCAGCAGGCACTTCAGTCTTTCCTATAAACTTCTTTTACACTGGTACCTTTATACCTTACAAAGAACTAGAGCACTTCATAGACCCCCATTCTCTGCCTTCTCTCAGCTGAAGATCTCCCTCAACTTCCTGCTCCCTGACCTGCAACATGCCTGACCTTGACTCTCCCTTTCCCAGATGTCCTAAAGCCCCTTGCTATTACTCACAGTCTTCCGCTCCCTCTTGGGAGCAATCTGGGGTGGCTGGTTCATCAAAACTGGGGCGGGGGCCACACCAGTGGGAAACTGCTGCACACCCTGGGCTGGGTAGTAGGCGCCAGCTTGAGGAGGGAAAAAACACACAGGGAAAAGAAGAACAGTGGCAGGGTTAGGGCCCAACCACACAACAAATGTCTGCCTAAACACCTCCCACCCCTTCCCCACCCACCTCTCCTCTCCCACAGCCCGCCCCTTGCCCTGCCCTACCCTCCTCCCCAAGGGAATTAGGTGTCTATCAAAGCTGGGGAACCAGTCTGAACGGCGTTTACAAGCATTCCTAACACTGACACACACACACCCCTTATAGGCAGGCACTCGCTCCCCACCACGCTCCAGCCAGACTATGTCTGTTCCTCTTCTACTCCATAAGGTACCATGTATGCACCCACCAAAACATACACATACACTCAGAGAGCAGCTACTACTTAACCTGAAACAGAATCAGGTCTTTGGCTGGGAATGATAAAACATCTGCCAGCCCTGTTCCATTCAACCTGAGTCCAGTTCCAGTCTCCAGCCCTTTGCTAAGGGGCAAGGAAACAAAAAGTCACATTATGAACTGGGCCCAGGATGTGGAAAATTCCTTAAAGCAATGGTCTCCAAAATGAGATGCATTCTTTAATATCATCTATAGCTTCCAGTTGTTTCTGACAAGCAACATAAGTGGTATTTGTTTAAATGATGCATACATATAAACAAACAGAAACATACCCGTATTAGAGGTACATACTCAAAATTTTTCCTGATGATCAAAAAATTTTGGAAACCACTGCCATAAAGAACAGACTAATCCTTTCCTAGAATATAAATGAAAAACAGCTACAAAAACTTCCCAAATCCATGTTACATGGGCTCCCCCCAAGCATGGAATGAGTGTCACAGGGAATATTTACTCAAAGGCCCTCAAACTGGTGCCTGAACTATACTCCTTGATGTGGGGAGGATTCCCAACTCTCAGCGATACTGTAAGACCCTCTCCCGCCACCCCCACACCAATTACATATTAAGCACCAATCCCTACTACCTCTACCATTTTTAGACCAAGAGACAAACCTGGGAAGGGTCTTAGGAATTAGTAAGCAAGTTTAGATGTTCCCTGGGACTCACTCTCACCTAACTCCCTCCCCTGCTTACCGTAGGTCCCAAACTCTGTAGGGTTTGCACCTGGATAGAAGCTTGGGGCTCCCGGCTGCACAGGATACTGCTGTGTCGGGACAACATATGTGGAACGCCCCTGGTGGAGGGGAAAGGGGAGGATGAGAATGAAGGAGTTAAGGGAGCTATGAAGACCATATCAGACTACAAAGAGAATGTAGGACAAGACAGGACAAGCCAACTCTAGGCAATGACCAGAAGGAAGTCCCACCTCTGGAGAAGAGATGGGACTGGAGGGGAGGGGGGGGAGGGGGGGAGGGTACAAGGTTCTGTGGCTTCCAGCCCCCAAGCCTCCAGCCTCACCTGTCCAGGGATGTAGTAGGCCCCCTGGGAGGCTGGGTAGGAGATCTGGGAAGGGATCATCATTACTTGGGATCCAGCAGGGTAGACATGGGCAGCTGGGCCAGGGCGGGCGGGGGCTGCACTCTGCACTCGGGAGGCTGCACTGCTCGGGGGCTGGGCCCGGCTAGGGTAGAAGTGCTGTCAGGAGGGAGGAAGGCAGTTGGCAATGGGAAGGGGAGGAGGTGGACAGCAAAAGGGCCATTCCACTATGTCTCTAGTCAGGAGAGAAGTACCAGGGGCTTTGGAGCATGAAGACCAACACTTCCAAGACTCACTTGACCAAGTGATGGCTAAGTGCCCTCTTGTACTCACATACGCCCTCCAAACTCAGGCATACACTTGGCACTCTGTATATTTACTCCCTCCCTGCCATGCATACTCAGATCACCTCACCAGGCTATCCTTCAGCAGAGGCTTCCTAACACCCAGATGCATCATGCCTAAGTAAAGCCTTTTTCAGCAACATACTCCCCAGCATGCACTGCTCCACCCTAAGGTACTGAGGAGCTCACCGCTAACATGCAACAGTCTCCCAGTTCCCAGATGTGAGCTACACAAGATTTAGCCCCTAACATGCATCGGTCAGCCTCAGACTGAGGACCCAGACTGAGTCTAGCCCCTGACTAGGGCAGAGTGTAAGGGTGAGACCCGGAGAGAGTTCAGGATTAGCAATGGGGTATTACCTGCAGAGACCTGAATCCTCCCTGAGAGCACATGGGGACAGGAAAGAAAAGAATTATCCCCAAGGTGATGAGGAGGGAAAGAAAATGAAGGAATCAGGACAAGAATCCTCTTCCACTTAGTGAGGAAGAATTTAGGGAACAGAGAAAGGCAAGAACTAGCTGGAGTGTTTATCTTGCCACAGTCCAAAAGAGAAAGATGGATGGGGAATGGAGCAATGGCAACCTCCCAGTAAAAGAAGGAAACAGGAAAACAGGAGTTGGCAGCAGGGCCCAAAGCACTGCCCCCAAGGCACCAGGACCCCTAGGAATGCCATCCCCACCAACTACATACTCCAAGGGGCCAGCCACCGTAAGTAATCAACAGTGCAAAGTGCAGAACCGCATGAAAGCAACTGTCAGGAAGTTGGGGCAGGTACAAGGCCTCCATAGTTTCCATCCTAGGCCCAAACTGGCCTAAGCTTCACATGGTTCCCACCCAGGCCCCCTACTCCCCTCCCCACAGCCCCTCACCTGGCGGGGCTGAGAAGGCGTGTTCATTTGTGTCGCTTGAGGCGTACTGAACACCACCGGTGCTGTCTGCCCCGGGGGAAACGCTGGCTGAAGGGGGGAGACCAGAATTCAGCAAGAGGGGAAACCCAGGTGGGGCAGAAACTCAAGCTGGTGAAGTAAGGGGAGCAGAGCTGTGGCAAGAGCCTCAACAGTCCACATATACCCTCCCCAAGACAGCCCCTAGGAACAGCCCCGGGGCCCTGCCTCAATTTGGCAGCAGGAAGCTGCACTTTGCCCTGACACAGAAGGGGGTGGGAAAATCCAGAGGTTGGAACCTGTTCCTGACCCGGCTGCCTGGTCTCCCCCACCCCCACCCCAGTTGCTGCTAATTCCTCCCTAATTACCTGTGGGAGTCCAGGGGATGGGGCAGGTGGGGGGCCTGTGGGCTGTGGAGCTTTGTTCATTTCATTTGGTGCCACATCAGGGTCCCCCCAGCACCTGTTGGGAAAGAGCGGAGCTCGGAAAGGGGAAGGGACCCAAGCTTAAGGCAAATGGAGTGGGGGAGGGATGAAGCAAGGTCTGAGTCCCACAACAAGCCCCGGAATCGCCAAAAAGGTGAAGGAGCATAAAACCCAGCCTATGTCCCCACCGACACCTTGTCAGACCCGCAGCTCCAACCACCCCCCCTGATCTGCTGAAACAGCCCCTCACTCACCCCCTCGGTTAAGAATAAATCCACGGTGCGGCCTACAGGTTCTGGGCATCCGAGGGCCTGGGGTTGGGAGGTGGGGGGTATCAACCTGGCTCCGCGGGGCCCAAGACCAACCAGACCGGAAATTCCAGGTCTCGCTGGCACCAGGCTCCCGGATCACAAACGGAGCTAGCAGCTTCGGCCGTGGTGTCCCCACCCCCCCACCCGGGGACACCGGGTTCGGGGCCTGGCCCAGGGGCACACAAGGCACGCCTGCCGCGCGGGTGGCCGCGGGTGCACCCGCACGGGGCTAGAGGCGAGGCCTGCCGCCGCCCAGGAGTGGAGGGCAGGAAAAGCGGCAGTCGGGCCGTAAAAGGCCAGGCGGGTGGCGGCCGAAGAAGAGCCGGTTTGAAGCAAGTGAGGGTCGGCCTGGAGGGCGGGCGGGGCCGGGGGCTCCTCCCTGCCCGCCGCCGCCGCCTCCCTCCCCTGCGCCCTCCCTGCGCAGCGCCGGCCAGTGCCAAAGAACAACGTGTCACTTCCCGGCGGCCGGGCCGCAAAGGGGGGAGGGGGCGGCGGGCCGGGAGTCGCGGTGCCTGCGCCCGTGGGGCCTCCTCGGGTCGGGCCGAGGTGGCACTTAGCAGCCGGGAAACCCGGCGCCCTCCCAGCCCGCGGGGACCGCATATTCCGGCCCCGCGCTCCCCCACCCCCACCCAGCAGCCAGGCCGGGCCAGGCCGGGCACACGTGGGCCCGGGATCGGGCCTTGGCGGCCCGGGGCCCGGGCTTGGGCCGCGGAGCCAGGGCGCCGGGGAGGCGGCGCAGGGTAGCCGGTCCCGGCCCGGATGGCGGCGGATGCGGGGGGAGGGGATGGGGGGGCCGGGTCGGGCCCGGACATGGCGGCTTTACCTTCAGTCTCCTTCAGTCCGCGCGGCCGAGCCCCACGCAGCCGCACAGACGTAGTCCACAACCATTTCCGGCTCCCCGCACGGATCCCGCTCGGCGGCCACCGCTTCTCCGCAGGCGCAGCCGGCGCCCCCACGTGACCGGCGCAGAGGGCGGAGCCTTGCCCGGTGCCGCGAAGCACATGGGATTTGCCCCGCCTAGTCATGTGACAGCCACTGCCCGCCCCCGTGTCCCCTCCCGAACTTTGGAATTCCCAGACCGATCCCCCTCTGCGACTCTGTTCCGCGATTCTTTAGTTCATTCATACTTTGAGCAGGCATTTATTGAGTGCATACTGAATGCTAGGCTAAGTGCTGGCAGGGGGCTGAGAATACTGAAATTAAAGACTCAGTCCTGCCGAAGTAAATCATGGTACAAATGCGGAAAGAAACATACGTTAGGCAGCCTTTGAAAGTAATGTAGATTAGATCAATAAAAGACTTATTAAACTGAATGTTTATATGTTTAATAAGGATTGAAACATTCTAACTAGGGAATTAGTAAATTTGTCTCTTTTTTTTTTTTTTGCCACATCTTCCAGCATATGGAAGTCCCCTGACCTCGGATGCAACCCGTGCCACAGTAGCAGCCCGAGCCGCTGCAGTGACAACGTGGGATCTTTAATAAGGGAACTACTAGATTTGTCTTTTATAAAGAATAAAAATCGGCCACTCCCAGGGAGGAACTAAAAGCAATCACAAACTTCAAATAGTGGTGGAACAAGTAATCCCAAGACCCCTCCCTGCCCAGTAGCCAAAAGATTTTAAACTGCCTGAAGGGACATACTAGAGTCAAATCTACTTACTCCTAGTCAGCCCCAGAATTTAATCCAAACTCTACTACTTACTCCTGATGATATACCTACCCCCCCACCACCTAATTAATAGGTTGTAAAATGGAACTATTTGGAGTTCCTGTGTGGCTCAGCCGGGATCCAATGTTGTCACTGCATTGGCTGGGGTCACTGCTGTGGCACAGGTTTGATCCCTAGCTTAGAAATTAGAAACTGCAGGAAGCCATGGGCATGACAAAAAAAAAAAGGAAATACTTGAAACTAGGCAGTCTAGCTCAAGTTTGAGCTTTTACCCACCATTGTGAGGATTTAAAGGAGTTAATTCCTGTGAAAGTGCTTAAAACAGTGCCTAGGTGCCTAGCAAAGGCTATTTCTTCTCTCTCCTCCACATCTGCCCCCTTCTGTATCCAAACACATATAATCTCACAGGAAAACAATTTCTTTGGCACCAATGATGAACTGGTCATTCTGAATATATGACCCTTGTGATTTCAATCCTTACAACTTCTTACAAAATGGATTGTATCATTATTCCCATTGGATGAGTAACTGATGCTCCAAAGAAAGGAGAGCAGAATAGACACATAGAGGAGGAACCATAGAAAAATGAAAGATCTAGAGTGTTCTCTGTGACGCTCTTCATTTGAGTTCTGTGACTTTATCATGTCTGACTGGCTGGCTCCCTTCTCTGGTCTTCTCATTTCTCTTTCTCCCTAAGCAAACTTATAAATAAAAATCAATTACTGCCTACATGCCAATTCGTTCCCAGCTCAGAAATCACTCTTGAACAACAGTCAGAACCAAGGTACTACCAGAGATCCCTTGTGGCAGAGCAGGTTAAGGACCCAATGTTATCACCTCAGTGGTTTGGGTTGATACTGTGGTAAGAATTTGATCCCTGGCCCAGGAATTTACACATGTGGTGAATAGGCGGGCCTAACTAGGAAATCTGGGATTCACCCCTAAATTCTTTCCCATCCACATGTTACATCATCTCAGCAGACATCAGTTCCTATTGATGTTTGGATCAAAATCAAGTCCTGTTGATTTCATCTTTAAAAATTCTTCTGGGAGTTCCCATCGTGGCACACCAGAAACAAATCTGACTAGGAATCATGAGGTTGCATGTTTGATCCCTGGCCTTGATCAGTGGGTTAAGTATCTAGTGTGGCTGTAAGCTGTGGTGTAGGTCACAGACTCAGCTCAGATCTGGCATTGCCATGGCGTAAGCTGGCAGCTGTAGCTCCAATTAGACCCCTAGCCCGGGAACCTCCATACATCTTGGGTGCAGCCCTAAAAAACAAACGACAACAAAAAATACATATATATATACAACTTGATGAGTTTTGAGATATATATCATCACTACCACTACCACTGCAAATCAAGATACTAATTCCATCACTCTCAACTTTTACCCCTTTCCTTTGGAACCATCTTTCTCTCCACTCCCATCCACAGACAACAACTGACCTTGTCACTAGAAATTGTATAAAAGTGAAATTTTGTATGAATTAACAGTGTACTTTAAAAAACTAGATTCTTTCATGCAAAATAATAAATTTGAAATTCATTCACGTTGTTACTTGTGTCACTTGTTACTTTTTATTGTTGATGAATGTTTCTTTGGATGGAAGTCACTTTCCAATTTGTTTTAACATCACCACCATTAGAAATCAGGTAAGGCAATTACTATAACCCTACTATAATAGAGGCTCATCATTCTTAAGTGCTATATGCTTAAGACTATGGCAGTTCCCATTAAAGGGGCTTTACAGGTCTGTTGACTCCCAAGTCCAGCATTTCCACCTTTTATAAAGGTTTTTACACAGGCTGCCAAGTGAGAGCAGAGAGAAGGCAAAGGAGACACTCAATCCAAAGCCGCTGTTTCTTTTCAGCTAGCCAAAAGTTTGGACTGCAATAGGGTCCACAACTCTTCAAGGCTACAGAGGCTGATAGTGAATAAGGGAATGTGTTTTGAAGTCAGATGGACTTAGATTGCTATCCTGGCTCTACTACTATGCGACTTTGAATAAGTTATTGAACCTCTCCAAACTTTACGTTCCTCACCAAAACACAGGGATAATACTGACCTCTCAAAGTTGTTTTGACATCTCAGAAGTATAACTGTTCATTCAACATTTATTGATGATCTATTAAGTAATGGTCACTGTTCAGAGGTTAAACCCACATTGTTTGTTAAATGAATGCCAGCAATTATCTGACAGGGCCACATGTTCTCCTCTGCTGTATGGAGGGGGTCCATGTCCCCAAGGGCAATGTAGCTATACTCATACTAGCCCTACCAGGAAGGAGTACTACAGATCAAGAGTGATTATATTCCAGGAAAGAGGCCATTTCTTTCTCATTACTAAGAGGAAGGTCAGGTTCAAGCTTTCTTGCACCTTTTCTGCAAGGATATAGCCCAGAGGTAGATGTTAACATTATCGAATCTCAAATAGCAGCCTCCCAAAAAGGACAAGCCAGTCATAAGAGGTAAAAATGTCCCTTTCACTTAACACCACAGAAATTAGAGAGTGGGGCTAACTCTGATGCCCCTTAAGAACACAGTCTAGGAGTTCCCGTTGTGATGCAGTGGTTAACGAATCCAACTAGGAACCATGAGGTTGAGGGTTCGATCCCTGGGCTTGCTCAGTGGGTTAAGGATCCAGCATTGCCATGAGCTGTGGTGTAGGTTGCAGACATGGCTCGGATCCCACGTTGCTGTGGCTCTGGTGTAGGCCGATGGCTACAGCTCCGATTAGACCCCTAGCCTGGGAATCTCCATATGCCACGGAAGTGGCCCTAGAAAAGGCAAAAAGCTAAAAAAAAAAAAAAAACCAAAAAACAAAACAGTCTAAAGAATGATGGGCTTGAGGAAGTTGTGCACTGGCAGGCAGGAATGGGGGTGTATGGGACCCACGAGCCCCTTGTAAAGCTACTTGTAAGAGTATGTGTAAAAATCCGTGTACACAGAGTTTCCCTTGTAGCTCAGCAGAAACAAATCCAACTAGTATCCACGGGGATGCAGGTTCAATCTCTGGCTTGCCCAGTGGGTTAAAAATCTATCGTTGCCATATCACAGATGCAGTTTGGATCCTGTGTTGCTGAGGCTGTGGCGCGGGTCGGCATCTGCAGCTCCAATTCAATCCCTAGCCTGGGAACCTCCATATGCCGCAGATGCGGCACTAAAAAGACAAAAAAAAAAATCTGTGTACTTACATCTCCTAGAAAGACCTGTTATATTTATCAGCTTCTCAAGGGCTCACCCACTAAAGACGAAGCATTGTTTTTATGATTAGCAAGGAGGGGAGAAGGAGAAGGGGCTTAGTTTTTTCCATTCAGGGCAGCCTCCCTGCTAGCCCAGACTCAGAGTTGCTACAAACAATACCCTCTCACATCCACTCCCCACCCCAGTCTGGCCTCCAGCCACAATACCCCAGAAAACAGACACAGAGGAACCTCGGGGATAAAGGTCTTTATTCAACAAATTTATCTCATTCAGTAACAAAAGAACAGGAGGTAACAATTCCCCCAAAGGTCTGGAGCAGTATCCACCCGCGGCAGCAGGAAGCATGGCCTGCTGACATACCAGCTGCAGCTCAGAGTCTTTGGTGGCCACTTAGAGGTCATAGTTGGGGTTCTTCCGAAGGATAACAAAACCTTCCAGGATGGGGGTGACGGGAAGAAACTCCTCAGTGGCCAATTCTGCCCGCTCCCCATGAGCCAACAACACTGGGGTTGTGTGTGTCTGGAACCCTGTGATGGTCTTAGGCTTGCCGGCCTGGCCCACCACATCTACTGCCTGTAGGGTAAGAAAACTAAGATGAAGGGACTCTGGATAGAAGTGCAGCAGCAATCCAGTGCCCGCACCAGTTTCAGAGAAATAGGTACACACATGTTCTAGAAGTTCTAAAGTACAGCCTAAGCTTTTCCCTCTGTTCAGCCTCTCACCTGGCCCACACGGACAGACACTGGCAATGGCCGCAGCTCCTCATCAAATGTGACCAGCATTCGGGGCTGCATGGCAGCCACCAGCCCATATAATACATAGTGTGACTTGCCTAGAATGACTGAGGAAAGAACACAGGACAAGTATATTTTAGAGGCATCAGGGCAGCCCTGGCTTGAACCTTAGGACCCCACTCCAGCCCTGAATTTTTTTATTTTTTTTGGCTGTGCCTGCAGCATGCAGAAGTTCCCCCCAGGGACTGAACCCATGTCAAAGCAGAGACCCAAGCTGTTACAGTGACAATGCTAAAGCATCCTTAACCCACTGCCCCATTAGAGTCCCAGCCCCTTTTTTTTTTGGCCTTTTTGTCTTTTTAGGGCCGCACTCACAGCATATGGAGGTTCTCAGGCTAGGGGTCTCATTGGAGCTGTAGCTGCCAGCCCACACCACAGTCACAGTAGCACCAGATCCTAGCCGCAACTGCGACCTACACCACAGCTCACAGCAGCACCAGATCCTAGCTGCAACTGCGCCCTACACCACAGCTCACAGCAAAGTCACAGCTCATGGCAATGCTGGATCCTTAACCCACTGAGCAAGGCCAGGGACTGAACCCACGTACTCATGGATGCTAGTCAGGTTCGTTAACTGCTGAGTCATGACAGGAACTCCCCAGCCCTGACCCTTTAACCCCTCAGTTACAATGCTGAACCCACACACCTTCCCTCAAATAGCCTACTACAAACTGGAGATGCCACCATCTTACTCTGCCTATAGCCTACAGACTTTTTTCTTTTTACAGCTGCACCTGCAGCACATGAAAATTCCTAGGCTAGGGGTCGAATCAGAGCTACAGCTGCCGGCCTACGCCCCAGCCACAGCAATGCTGGATCCAAACCACATCTGCAACCTACTTCACTCATGGCAACACCAGATCCTTAATCCACTGGGCAAGGCCAGGGATGGAACCCACATCCTCATGGATACCAGCCAGGTCCTTAACTCACTGAGCCACAGTGGGAACTCCCAGCCTGCAGACTCGATAATCACTTTTCTCCAGTCACTCAGGGACAGAAACTGGGCTCAGTTCTTCATCTTCAAAAGAAAATCTCTTTGGGTCAGTTCAAAAGTGTGGGAGATGCAAGTCTTGTGATATTCAAAGAACCTCAGGAACCCAGAGTGGTACAGAGTTAATTTGGAGTCTGGCTCCCAAATCATCAAGGAGGCCCTGATAGGGGTGGAGAGAGGGCACCATGTGCCACCATGTAAGCTTCCTGACAGGAACTCACTGTTGCGAACATCCAGGAAAGAGACAAGCACGGTGAGCAACCCCGCCACAGCCACTTGACTCATAAGCTGCCGGTCACTGTGGTAGGGGCAGAGGGTGAGTGTGCCCTTCCCCAAATGTGTCAGGCCCTGAAAAAACAAAACAAAACAAAAAAAGCCAAAATAAAACAAAAAAAACCCAAGAGAACTGGAAGTGAGGAGTTGCATCTGAGAAGAAATCACCTAACCCAGCCACAAAGAAATCCCACAACTCATTCACATTGTCCCTTCTAGGCTAATGGTCCCCTTCATGGAGCCTCATGTCTCCTCCCTTCCATCACACAGACACCTCCCTTGGCACACTCACTCTAAGGAGGAGAGTTGTATTCTTTACCTGTGCCAAGCGCACCATGAAGAGGTTGTTGGGGTCCTTGGCATGATACTGGGCTAACTGGCGAAGCATTGCAGCCAGACGGGCATTATTGGTACCTGGAAATATTAACCATTACAGAGGCTTGAAAAAGGGACCTCAACTTTTCCCCTAAGATGCTCATGATGTCTTTCTGACTGATACTCACCACTGCCCACCATGCCCATGGCAAAGATTGAGTTATAAGAGACCTCCGGGTCAGCATCATGAGAGAATTTGCTCAGGGTATCCAGGATGTTGAGTCGCGGATTTGAAACAGAGATTAAGGCCAGTGCTAAAGGCACAGCCCTTCGGAGTGTTGGCTCCCCGTATCTCAGCTGGCGATTAAAGAGGATAACAAAGGTATCATAGAAAACAGGAAAAACAAGCTCGGTTTCAGGAATAGACTACTGAGCAGAAGGAGCCTTAATTTTTTGTAGAAAGGGCACAGCAAAAACACCATTTCTCCACCAAAAAGAAACTCATCAGGGAAGTCTCTTAAGGGAAGCCCAGACATCAAAACCAACACATTCCAATTTTCTCCATGTGATACTCACCAGGTGGCCAAAGGTTCGCAGTGCCATCTCTGCACCAATCTCCTCCCCCATAGCAATAAGGGCAATGCCCAGCACAGCCACTCCCTGCAATTGAAGAGGTAGCAGAACTCAATAAGCTCAAGGAACAAAAAATTCACCCTTGACTCAAGTCCCACCTAAGAAGAAAAAGCTGTCCTGTGAGGCACACGCCTCAAGCTCTCATGTACTGTACCCAGTCTCGTGCTATTTCAATACAGTGATACAAAGAGGGACTCTAAACCAAATCCAAAGCCATGCTTATCTTTTCTCCCTCGGAGTGTGCCCAGCCGCCCACAGAACCTGATGTGCTCCCATGTCAGCAGGGGCTTCCTTCTTGTCCTTGTCCTTCTTTTCCTTCTTGTCTTTGTCTTCCTCCTTTTCCTTGGAGTCAAAGTGTTCACTGCAAATATGGAGCAGCTGCTGCACCTTGAGTACATTCCCAGAGCCTGGGACAGGGTGTTAAGGGTGAGAAAGGGTAGAAGTGAGAAGGCACCAAGGAAAAGCCTACTTTAGAAACTGAGGCAAAAGTATCTAAGGCAGTTCGGACAATCTGAGAAAGGAGAAATGATCTGAAGCAAGGTCCAGGAGAGAAGTGAAGAGTCACTGGAGAAGATCAAAGACACAGACCTGCATAGGCACACACATCCACCAGTGTGTTGGCAAAACTGCGGAACGGTTCTGACACAACCTCTAGCGCAGCCAGGATGGCCTCGATGGCCTCTCCCTTCCCTACAGGAGAGATTCAAGAGGTCAGAGGATACACAGTCCCTTCTAGCACAGCCTGATATATTAACTCTTAACTCTCTCTGTTGCATCCAGTCACTACCAGTCTTTTACCCAAATAGACATCCGCTCACCCAGGTGGTTGAGGCCAAGTCCAAGAGGAAGCCAACGAGCATAAGTGTCCTTAAGCTCAGTCTCTGACTTCTCCATGATGGTCTGAAGGATAGTGGAGGTGACATCTCCATTGCAGGATCCTACTGCTATCATTCCACAGGCTAGAGCTGTCACACCTGCTACCTAAAAATAGGGAAGAGCAGTATTACACATGGTAAGTTATTAAAATAGTTGTTTACTTATCTTGAGTACAGATAGCCAATTCCTACAGTCCAGTGAAATCACATTAGGTGATTTCTTTCTAAGGGTAGGTCAAAATAACAGCAGCAGCATGGGGGAGTTCCCATTGTAGCTCAGCAGGTTAATCCCTGGCCTCACTCACCTGGCCTCACCTGAAAGCTGCGGTGTAGGTCAACAACTGCAGCTCCAATTCAATGCCTAGCCTGGAAACCTCCATATGCTATAGGTGCAACCCTTAAAAGAAAAACAGCAGCAACAACAAAAAACAATAGCAGCATAGCCATGGCTCAGTGGGTTAAGAATCCAACTGCTGGAGCTCCTGTTGTGGCTCAGCAGAAATAATCCAACTAGTATCCGTGAGGATGCAGGTTCAACCCCTGGCCTCACTCAGTGGCTTAAGGATCCAGTGTTGCTGTGAGCTGTGGTGCAAGTTGTAGACATGGCTTGGATCCTGCCTTGTGGCTCTGGTGTTGGCCAGCAGCTACAGCTCCAATTTGACCCCTAGCCTGAGAACTTCCATATGTCACAGGTGTGGCCCTAAACAGAAAACAAAAAACAAAAAACAAAAACAAACTGCTGCAGCTTGGGTCACTGCAGAGGAGCAGGTTTGATCCCCGGCCCAGCACAGTGGGTTAAAGAACCTGGTGTTAGTAACTGCAGCTGCGGCATATATGGTACCTGTAGCTCAGATTCAATCCCTGGCCCAGTATGTCGTGGGTATAGCCATAAAATAAACATAAAAATTAAAAAATAACAATAGCAGTAATCATTCCAATACTTACTACATGTCAGCCACTATGCCAACTGCTCTGTGTACTACTAACATTTAATTCTCAAAACAATGCCACAAAACAGGTCTTGTTGTTATTCTCCTTTTTACTGAAGAGAAAAATGATGCCTGAAGAGATTCTGTTATGTGTCCTAGATCACACTGCTTGTAAGCAGAGGTGGCAGGATTTAAACTGAGGTCTTTCTTACTCAAATCCATGCTTTTAGCCACCATATTATATTTACCCATCACTAAAACAATTTTGCACAAGTAAGAAAATTTAAAGTTGGCTAATGACTCGGAATTCCTATTGTGGCTCAGTAGTAACGAACCCGACTAGTATCCATGAGGACATGGGTTCAATCCCTGGTCTCACTCAGTGGGTTAAGTATTGCTGTGAGCTATGGTACAGGTCATAGATTCAGCTCAGATCCTGCTTTGCTGTGGCAGCTGTAGCTCCGATTAGACCCCTAGCCTGGGAACTTCCATATGCCACGGGTATGGCCCTAAAAAGACAAAAAAACAAAAAAATAAATAAAGTTGGCTAATGACTAAAACAGTGAGTGAGAATAATCCACCCCAAGCCAGGTCAAGTTACTCCCCACTCTAATCTGGTACTTCCTATGAATCCCATGGGCCAGAACTCAATACCAAAATCACCTGAGGCTGAGAAGCCCAATTCCAAGCAATTTCACTGAAATGATACACCTCCCCCTCACACACACACATTTTTTCCCCACCATTTATCAGAGACTGTTAGAACTCAAAACACCTCTCACTCTCCCCGAAATGACCAACAGCCTCTACTCACCTCCATACTAGATTTGGAATCTCCCATCACAGGTAGCAGCAGTGTTAGAACATCTTCGCGATTGGAGCCGGCATAGGCCAGGCCAAGCCTGCAAGCCAGGGAGAGGGAGTCCCAACACACATCCGAGGATAAGGCAAGGAAGAAACAAAAAGAGGACTGGTCATTTCAACAATAACCAAGAGCCAAATACTCAACAGGCACAGTGGTTGTCTTTGGCAGTACAAAGGTAAAGGGGCCTGATTCTGTTTTCACAGAACTTACAGGCTGAGCACTACCAGAACGAGAAGCAAGAAGCCTTACCCAAAGATGGAACCAAGTCTCATAGTGTTGCTATTGTGGAGGACATAGTCTGAGAGCAGTGCTAGAGCAGGGTCACACTCATTTCGGACACCAGAGTTCACGATGCCACAGGCCAGGAGGGCTCCTGACTACAAAATGCAAACAGATTCTTCACTCAGGCTGCTCTACCTTCCTGACCACAAAGGATGCAACACGGGCCTCATGAGAGCACCTGCCTTAAGTGGAGTTAAACCCAGGTGGACTTTATCAGTGGAAGGGAAGCCCTGAGGGCCCTAAAACATGGGGGACGGATGTCTGCATTGGCAGGCTGTGCCCAGACCAACCTTGATATAGTCCTCAGAAGAGTACAGGTACTTATCGATCTGGGTAAGGCCACCATCCACATCCCACAGCAGAATCATGCCAAGGGATGCAGCTGCACTCAACATTCCTATACCAGGGGGGGGAAAAAAAAAATCTATCAGTCTTAAAATGGCCCTACCATGAGAAAACTTACAAAGAGCTCTCCAAGAAAAAGAATGTGTATATATGTGTGTGTGTGTGTATATATATGTACAGCAAAAACTGATAGAACATTATAAATCAACTAGAATTAAAAAAAAAAAAAATAAAGCTCTTGAAAGAATTGCAGTGGGGATCGTCAGGTAACATGTGAACCTAGAAAGGAAACAACAGTGACTAAAGCTACATAAAGGTAGAATAGGAACAGAATTATACCATGGTCCTTGTTCTTATAAAGCCATTTGTTGCCATCATCAGTCAGCAACTTGTCTTGGCCAAAGGCTGCATTCACGAAGCCGTTCACAAAAGAGGAGGCCAGGTTCATACGGGCAGAGTCCACTTGAGAGCCACTGCCCCCAAACCCTGCAAAGTAGGGAAAGGAGGAAAGGGAGGTTTAGAGTACACAAGAAAGGAACGCAGCATGGCAGCTGGACTCCGATTCTGAGCTGGCCCCTTAAGATCCTCTATCTACAACCACAACAGTGACCAGAGAAAAGATATGTTAAGAATTTGAGCTCTTACAGGACAAGCATGTTTAGGCCAAGCCATCATTCCCAATACAAGGGGCATAATTAACAATCCCCAATCCCCACATACATGAGATGGCTACTTACTGTTGTTCTCTAGGTGGGTTTTATAGATGTCATCAGGCACCTTGGGCTCCATGATGTCCAGCTGAAGAGAAGTCAGAGGGTCATAACTGCTTCCCCAGTCCTCCCCTAGCTGTCCCTTCTGTTATCCCATTGAACAGCAATTTTAACCAAGGAGAGCCTAATCAGAGGCGTAATCGAGAAGGTGAAATGCCAAGTAGAACCACAACCAAAAAACCCTGATGAGGAGTTCCCGTCGTGGCACAGTGGTTAACGAATCCGACTAGGAACCATGAGGTTGCAGGTTCGGTCCCTGCCCTTGCTCAGTGGGTTAACGATCCGGCGTTGCCGTGAGCTGTGGTGTAGGTAGGTTGCAGATGCAGCTCAGATCCCACGTTGCTGTGGCTCTGGCATAGGCTGGCGGCTACAGCTCCAATTCGACCCCTAGCCTGGGAACCTCCATATGCCGCGGGAGTGGCCCAAAGAAATAGCAAAAAGACAAAAAAAAAAAAAAACCTGATGAAAAAGGGGGAAGAATCTCACCTCCCGAGCTAATGCCAAGAAGTTGCTGTTGAGCTGTACATTGGACATGATCTCTGTCAGGTCCTCATACTCCTCCACATCTTCACTCAGCTCTAAAAACACTCCATGCCGGCCTAGCATGAATGCCATTTGCTTCTGTACAACCCTGAGGGAGAAAGTGAACACATCTGCTCAGCCCCCATCCACCAAAGGTGCAGAAAAGCCCTTCAAGCCCTAGTCAGAAACTACAAGTCTCAGCACTTCATGTGAATGTCCCATCCAAGAGCTTAGCTCTTTCTTTGCCAACTTTTTCCTTTACATACACATCCTTGCAGGAGGTGAAAATATCTTCTACCAGCTCCATGTCATTGAGCATCAGTGCCAATCTCAGAGCTTCAGGGAAGCGACTGAACTTTCGGAACACACCCAAGGCGCAACGTAGTAGGGCGGAGTTCTCAGGCTCGGGCACATAATTCACACAACTATAAAGATGAGAATAATAAAGGAATCAGAAAGTACCAGACCTTCATTTGCCCAGTTTAATTTACTTACCCAAAATTAAACACTGAATGCCTACTATATACCAGGCATTATGCTAGTTATTGGGACCAGTAGGGAAACATGATGTCTCTGCTCTCAAGAAATTCACAGATGCTGGGAGTTCCCGTTGTGGCTCAGCAGTAACAAACCCAACTAGTACCCATGAGGATGCGGGTTCAATCCCTGGCCTCGCTCAGTGGGTTAATTAAGGATCTGGTGTTGCCGTGAGCTGCAGTGTAGGCTGCAGGCACGGCTCAGATCTGGCACTACTGTGGCTATGGCATAGTCCAGCAGCTACAGCTCTGATTTGACCCCTAGCCTGGGAATTTCCATATGCCGTGGGTACAGCCCTAAAAGTACCAAAAGGAAAAAAAACCACCCACCCATACAAAAGAAACACACAGGTGTCAATGAATTAACTACAGCCTAATTGACTGCTACCTTTGAAGCAGATTCTCTCAGAGAATAAAGAAGACACAATTGAGAAAGAAGTGCTGGGAAGGGTAAGCCTGCCACCATTCCCAACCTTGTTCACTCACCTAGTAAGATAGAGGCAGACTTTTGCATATGCATTTTCATCAATGTCTTTCTCCAGCATATCCACCTGCTCAATTTCCATGAGCAGGTCACAGGCCTCATGCTCTGCATTGTGGGCCATGTTGTACGGGACAATCTCCTTTACCAAGGTCAGCAGTGGCTCCCGCTGAGTCTTCTCCGCATCATCCAGCTCCTGCCACTCCTTAGCCACCTCTCCTGCCAGATGTCTACGGATAAGCCCAGACTATTAGGGGAGCACAGCATTAAGGGAAGCATTTTTCTATGGGTCAAGGAATTCACTGTATGGGAAACTAAATATACTAGTACTCCATGACAGAACTCAGAACTATACCTCAGAACCCCTTCAGATTCCCAAGAAAAAAAGGTCTTACCTGACATATTCATGACCCCATGATGCCAACTCCTCCTGGGAGCCCACTAGACGATATTTGAGGCACTCTCGCTCCCCGCTCATGGTCATGGCCAAAACAGAGATGATGTCAGCAGCAAAACGCTATAAAGAAAGCAGTCCTTTTAAGTCAAATGCAGGGTAAGGGGAATGTTACATTATGGAATCAAGATCACTGTCCCTATCCTCCAAATTAAATGTTAATTACATTACCAGCCTCCGTACTAAAAATTTAAACATGTTATCTCAGCCAAGCCTCATAATAACCCTAAGGTTACCTTTGCAACCTCCCTTTGAACCAACTGAAGGGTAATACCAAGGGGAAAGTGGAGAAAGATGGAAACTTTGATTTCTTTTTCTGGCTGCACCCATGGCATAAGGCCAGGGATCGAATCCAGAGCCACAGTTTGGCAATGCTGATCCTTAACCTACTGCACCACAGCAGGAACTCTGAATCTTCTGGGGTGGGGGGCCGTGCCCATGGCATGTGGAAGTTTCCGGGCCAGGGACAGAAACTGTGCCACAGCAGCAACAACCCAAAGTGCTGCAATGACAATGCTAGATCTTTTTTTTTTCTTTTGCCATTTTAATCTTGATTGTCTTATTCTGTACATATTTTTAGATATTAGCATAATATAAGCTAACAAAAAATTATGTAATAATAAATTTATATTAATTTTATATAATCTATAATTTGTATGAAACATGTTTTCAATAAGGCTCTGTATAAGCTTGTGTGTTAGATACTTTTTTTTTTGTCTTTTTGCCTTTTCTAGGGCCTCTCCCGCGGCATAAGGAGGTTCCCAGGTTAGGGGTCTAATCAGAGCTGTAGCTGCCAGCCTACACCACAGCCACAGCAATGCCAGATTCTTAACCCACTGAGGGAGGCCAGGGATCGAACCCGCAACCTCATCGTTCCTAGTCAGATTCGTTAACCACTGAGCCACAACGGGAACTCCTTCTTTTCTTTTTTAATAGTTATTTCCCCAATACAATTTTTTTTCTACTGTACAGCATGGTGACCCAGTTACATATACATGTACACATTCTATTTTCACACATTATCATGTTCTATCATAAGTAACTAGACACAGTTCCCAGTGCTACACAGCAGGATCTCATCACCAATCCATTCCAAAGGCAATAGTTTGTATCTGTTAACCCCAAGCTCCCCAACCACCCCACTCCCTCCCCCTCCCCCTCCCCCCTGGCAACCACAAGTCTATTCTGCAAGTCCATGATTTTCTTTTCTGTGGAAAAGTTCACTTGTGCCTTATATTAGATTCCAGATATAAGTGATATTATATGGTATTTGTCTTTCTCTTTCTGACTTGCTTCACTCAAGTTCCACCCATGTTGCTGCAAAAGGCGTTATTTCATTCTTTTTTATGGACAATGCCAGATCTTTAACCCACTGCACCACAAGGTAACTCCGAGATTTTGAATTTTATTCCAATCACAATAACAATTTTTTAAAAGCTTTTAAGCAGAAAAAAGTCACTCTAGAAAGATCACTATGGCTGCTGTATGAAAGACAAACTGTGTAAGAGGTCACAGACAAAAGGAAAAGGGCCAATTAGGAGGCTGCTACAGTGGTTTAGGTGAGAATTGAAAATTTCTTGGGTAATAGTTGAACCAACAGGCAGAAGTTATGAGCTGGAGCTGTATTTTAGAGTTAAAACAAATGAAAGTGCAGGGGATATAAAGAACAAAGTTAACAATAAAATAAGTTCATCATAAATGATAGAAACAATGTCTTTTCTGAAGACAATACTCCTACAAGCTCTTACGTAAGCATTTTGATTATGAGCTCCCTTCAACTAGCTCAGATCTCACATCATCAGGTTTCCTGAAACTCACCATTAGCCCCATGTCTAGATGGAAAGGAATTCCTAAACTAGGCTTCCATCAGCTTCCAAAATAGTTTTACCTTATTCTCCCCAGGGGCCATGTTCTCATAGATCTCCTTCAGTTTGCCATAGTGTGGACGCAGAAATTTAAGAGGCTTGGGTACTGATGTCATGGAAGTTGTAGAAGAACGAATCTGTCTCCGCAGTTCTTCCAGGGCTGGTCGGTACAGGGACGTGTCCTTCTCCTGATCAGGAGATGTTAGGGCTCAGACAAAAGGAGTCTCATCCCTTAAGTCATAATATAGAAGTGTTTAACAACTTCCCTAGGAAAGCAACTGTGTCTTATTCATCTGCAATTGCCCACCTCCCTGCACACGCCTGGCACAAAAACAAATGTCTCCAGGTAAGAGTTCAAGAATGGCTTCTCCCACAAGACAAGGCTATAAAATCTTTCAATTATCTTTTTCCCTCCCTTTCCTCACAACATGGTTCTAACACTGATGGACCTAAAATATGGTCCATCGTTCCCTATACCTCACCTGTGAGTTGTTGCCCCAAAGTGGAATAAAGCAAACAAGTGAGTAAGATTCATATATACACCAGCTCTTGCTGACATTCTGACTCACCCCAAGTCGTTCCACGAGCATCTCCAGTTCATCCTGAAGTTGTTTGTCCTCCTCAGACTGGAAGATTGGGGGAAGATGCGCATCAAGAGAAGGAATCCCAAACCCATCCTCCTCCCATTCACCCTGGGGCAGGTGGAGAGTGAGCCCGCCTCCTTAGGAGGCATCAGGTGGACAAGGGAAGAGAGAGGAATGGAAAGCCCTGGTGGGAAGGCCGCCTGGCTTCTGGGCCAGGCTCTGCTCGAACGCCGTTTTGAAAAGCGGGGGTGACAATGACACGCCCGGGCCCACAAGAGATGGTGATGAGGCCTGGTAGGGGCGGAGGAGGTAACAGCGCGGAATGGAGGATGGGGGGTAGAAAGGCAGGGCGCCGGGAGCCCCGAGGGTCGCCCTATCCGCCCTCTCCCCCGCACTGTGCGGCCGTTGGGAGTCGAGCCCGAGGCCTGCGGAGCCGTCGTGACTCAGCCCGCCGCGGCCTCCTCCGCCGGCTCCCGGGGCTGCGCCTCACCAGCTCCTGCTCTTTGTCCTTGTCCCCGGCATCTCGCCGCTCCTTGCTGCTCGACTTCTCGTCCCCGCCGCCGGGGGACGTCGCTGGGGGCTGCTGAGCCTGCAGCGATGCCTTATCCCGGCCGCCCTCCTCCATCTCTGCTACCACTGCCGGCCCGCTGCGCGCGCACCGTGCGCACCGCCCGGTTTCCCAGAGGGCCTCGCGCTCTTCCCCCACGGCGCCCCTCCTTCTCCAGAGCCCGCCTGCGACCGGAAACGCCGCGGCGCCTCACCTACCCCGGCGGCCTGGGAGCCCTTGCCCTCCGAAGCCGCACGGAAACTACAATTCCCAGTTTTCCGGGCGCCGGCTCGAACCTGGAGTTTCCTGAGCTGTCGGGATTTGGGGCGCCTGCTGCTGTAGGAGTTGAGCCGGCTGCGAGCCGAGACTGCCCCTAGGGTCCCTTATAGCGGTGTGAATAGTACCTACAGTGATACTCCAGTTTGCAACGTGGTGGGATCAACAGACAAGATTCTTGAACTCCAGGACGCTTGAATGCCCTCTGTGTGAAGTCTGTGTAATATGTGTTTATAACCCACAACACTATGGAATATTAACCTCATAACATCCCCCACCTCCCCATTTCACCCCCCTCCCCCGCGCCTTGAGGAAGGTGCTCTGATATTACATGTGGATACCATCTTAAAATCACAGGGTTGCCAGATGGAGTAGAAATGAATACATGAAGTCCTATGCACTAATGCAAAATCCTGGAACTGAAAACAAAAGAAGATAAGGGCTGTCTTTTTGACTTGTCCTCAGTCTGTTTTTTTTTTTTTTTTCTTTTTACGGTCACACCTGTGGGATATGGAAGTTCCCAGGCTAGGGGTCAAATAAGAGTTGCAGCCGCAGGCCTAAGCAACAGCCACGGCAACACCAGGTCAGAGCTAAGCCACATCTGCAATCTCTGCAGCAGCTTTCAGTGCCAGATCCTTAACCCACTGAGCAAGGCCAGGGATCAAACCCTCATCCTCATGGATACTAGTCTGGTTCTTAACCCACTGAGCCACAATGGGAACTCCTGATTTTTATTTATTTTTTTCTGCTTTTTAGGGCTGAACCCACGGCATATGGAGGTTCCCAGCCTAGGGGTTGAATCGGAGCTACAGCTGCCGGCCTACACCACAGCCACAACAACATCAGATCTGAGCTGCGTCTGCAACATATACCACAGCTCACAGCAATGCCAGATCCTTAACCCACTGAGTGAGGCCAGGGATTGAACCCACAACCTCATGGTTCCTAGACGGATTCATTTCCACTGCCCCATCACGGGAACGCCAGAACTCCTGATTTTAAATGACATACGTTTTTTTCCGCAAAACCTTTTGAGTCTGGTAGGATTGTATCCATTTTATAGGGGAAATTTAAAATAAGTGGTAGAATCAGAATATGAATCTTGATCTTTCAGACTCCCAAGCTCTTGGCTATTTTAGCAAACCTCAAAGTTCTTCAGTTAGGGCTATGTGTATGTATCTGGAAGGTGAGAAAAGAGGAAGTAACTCTTCTCTCCTTAATCTGGTGGGATCATTCACCATTTGGCCTGGAGTCTTATTTTATGGGTCCTGAGGCACTGAAGAATGCCAAAAGTGTTTGTTTAAAACAAACAAACAAACAAACTACCTGGCCCAGCGCAGTTAGCACTGAATGAACACTGGCTAAATATCTGTACAGATATAGATGTAAAGATCTGATGCCCTCCTTTTTTTCCAGGTGTGGCTGCAGCATGTGGAAATTCCCAGGCCAGGGATCAAACCCTCACCACAGCAGCAGTGGGAGCCACTAACCAGTGACAACAGCTAGATCCTTAACCCCATACACAGTGAGAGAATTGATGCCCACTTTATAACTTGTTCCTCTTTTCCATTCAGTGCTTGGATTCTGGGGATGACCTTCCATGGTCAGCTGACAAAAATTGGGCAATCCATAGCTGTTCTGCCTATTCTACATCTGGCTTCAAGATGTCCATACTTTGTCATGCTTTCTTCAATCATCTGCAGAGGTATTTCTTCTAAATTTCTTTTTTTCTGTGACTTCCTTCTATCAGATTATCAGATTTTGTGTTTTATATAGGACATAGCTCCACCAGCCCCTTAAAAGGCTGGCAGGTATTGAATGTTTGTTGTGCTATGTTTCAGCTTTTTTTTAGGTTTAAAATGTTTCAAAATATTTGAAAGAAAAAAATAAAATGTTTCAAAATAAAAGGTTGGGGATGGGTTAGAGAACATGAGCTTTAGAGAGGACAGATCTGGTGCTTAAAACCAAATTCTGGAGTTCTTTGGTGGCACAGCAGGTTAAGGATCCAGTGTTGTCACTGCAGCAGCTTGAGTAGCTGCTGTGGTGCAGGTTTGATCCCTGGCCCAGGAGGTGAACTTCCGCATGCCCCGGACCCGGCCGAAAAAAAAAAAAAAAAAAGAGAGAGAAAGGAAAAACACACACAAAAAAACCCCAAATTCCAGGAGTTCCTGTTGTAGCTCAGCAGGTTAAGAACCCAGCTTAGTGTTTGTATGAATGCAGGTTCAATCCCTGGCCTTGCTCAGTGGGTTAAGGATCCAGCATTGCCACAAGCTGTGGTGTAGGGCACGGATGTGGCTCAGATCCAGCTTTGCTGTGACTGTGGCATATGCCGGCAGCTGTAGCTCTGATTTGACCCCTAGCCCGGGAACTTCCATATGCTGAGTGTGGCCCTAAAAAGCAAAAAACAAAAACAAACAAAAACAAACAAACAAACAAAAAAAACCCACTGCCCTTCATCAGCTGTGATACTTGAGCAAGCTTCCTAACCTCTCAGCTTGGTTTCGCCTGTGAAATGTGGGTAATAAAGTATCTCCCTCATCATTTTTTATGAGAATGAAACAAGGCAGTGTATACAAAGTGCCCATCTAGGTGCCTGGCAACTGGAGAGGAGGCAGCTGTCATTTTCCAACTTCCTCAAATTTGCAGTGCTGCTCCTTACTCCCCATCTCCAAGCACTCAAGCCCCAAGCCTCCCTGGCCAAATGCAAATGTCTAGCAGTTATTTTCAAGGCCTCATGATAACACTGATATCCTGCCTGAAGTTTTATTTCAGTCCAGTTGCTCTCCCAGAAGCACCTCTTGCTACCATTTGGCCAAACTCCCAGCCTTATGACCAAATTGCTCTCTAATCAGGGGGGCAACCTATTACCTGTCCCTTCCTACCAGCTTCCTTCCAATTGCATCCACTAACCAGCCATGCTTCCCCCAAACTTCTGGCCTGAATTCTCGAGCTACACATTTTGTGGATGGCTCTAATCATCTGAGAATCCCTCAACTCAAAGTATCACTTATGTAACACCAGAAATGCTCCAGGCAGGACACAGAATTGCACTGTTCCCACTGGGTTGCTACTTTCTTTGTGTGGTATTTTTCAAAAACAGATTGCATTGTGGTCCTTCTTATTGTTAATTCCCAGGACTGAAAGCAGTTTTTACAATCCCCTCTTTTTCATGCCTGCTGTTACAACTTCCCATCTAAAGACTCTCACCTGCCTCCTTCTGATCAGCAGAAACATTTCACCATTTTTGAGCGTATCTATCCCTTTGAGATGAGCAGCCTTTTCACATTGCTATTCCTTCTGTACAGAATGCTCTTCACTGTTTTCAGCTAGCAAATTCTCCCATCCTCTGTACCTCAGCTCAGTACCACCTGTTTAGGAAGCCTTTCCTGTTTTTTTGTTTTGTTTTGTTTAGGGCCTCACCCACAGCATATGGAGGTTCCTAGGCGAGGGGTCCAACTGGAGCTACAGCTGCCGGCCTACACCACAGCCACAGCGACGCCAGATCCTTAACCCACTGAGCGAGGCCAGGGATCGAACCCGCAACTTCATGATTCCCAGCTGGATTCTTTTCCACTGTGCCATGAGGGAACTCCAGCCTTTACTGTTTTATCCTTCAAGTTATTCATTTCTTCCCTGTGCTCCTATCATGCTTGGTACATACCTCTCCCTCCCTCCACTGAGTTCTCAGAGGACAGGCACTGTGTCTTATTTATGTTTATGCTTCTAGCACTCAATTTAATACATGGCTCGTGGTAGGCCTTGACAAATAGTTGTTGAATAAATGACTGACTGAATGGATTTGTATCTATCTTCAGGTCGTCTTTGTGTATAATAATGACCCATTGGGGGCTCTCTTTGGAGCCCAGAGCCCAGCATTTGGAAACTATCAGGAGTCTCCATTTGTGAGTCGTGATAGGTCTACTAAAACTGTACTTATTTTATGGGAGACTCTATTCCAACTTGACACTTCCAGGGCACTTCCAAGTGTGAAATCACATTGTTTGGCATATGGTACCTCATTGCACATGGGAATTAGTTGAACTTCCAATGGGATGGTGTGGGGTATAGCCTAGAACCTTACAAATAACTCATGTGTCCACTCAGGAGCACCATCCTTTATTCTTCCTTCTGCCTTAATACACCAGAATATATCACAGATGCATATTTATCAGCTTGGGAGGCTACTGAGGGTGAAGGTCACATCTGTCACTTGATGTTCACCTTGCCTTGCCTCTGAAACCGAGCACCTGCAGAGTGCTCAACAAACAGTGCTACCTGGTTTAATTTCAGTTCAACATGTGCCTAGGTTTACTGAGGCTTCCTGGTTGCCATGTGTACCTGGCCCAGGTGAGCTTGGTGCCATGGAAATGCACCTGCTGGTGATGGCCTCAGTTGGAAGCATGATAAAATTGCCCAGAAGACAGATATATATGCTCAACTCTAAACTCTGTTATGGGAGTTCCTGTTGTGGTGCAGTAGGTTAAGAATCCAACTATAGTGGCTTGGGTTGCTGCACAGCATGGGTTCAACTCCCAGCCTGGCACAGTAGGTTAAAGGATCCTGTGTTGCTGCAGCTGTGGTATAGGTTGCAGCTATGGAGTAGGTTGCAGCAGTGGCTCGAATACAGTCCCTGACCCAGGAACTTCCAAAGGCTGCGGGTGTGGCCATTAAAAATAAATAAATATCAAACTCTGTTATAATTCAGAAGACTAAATGGTGGTGATTAAGAGCACCTGAGTTCCAAATCTAAGAATCTGTGTTCCAAATTTGGCTTTAATGTAATGTGTTGTAGCTGACACTAGAAGTTATAGAATCTTTTTCCTGAGTTTCTCCACTTGTAAAAGAGAGATAATGATAGAACCTCCTTATAAGTTGTTGTGGGAATTTAATGAGGTGATGGGGGTGGTGCACCCATGGCATGGGGAAGTTCCCGGGCCAGGGATTGAATTCATGCTGCAGTTGTGGTCTGCACCACAGCTAGCAATGCTGGATCCTTAACCCACTGCACCAAAGGGAATTTCTATTAGGTTTTTTTTTGTTTTTTTTTTGTTTTGTCTTTTTGCCTTTTCTAGGGCCGCACCCACAGCATATGGAGGTTCCCAGGCTAGGGGTCTAATCAGAGCCGTAGCCGCCACAGCCACAGCAACGCCAGATCCGAGCCGCATCTGCAACCTACACCACAGCTCATGGCAACACCAGATCCTCAACCCACTGAGCGAGGCCAGGGGTCAAACTGGCAACCTCATGGTTCCTAGTCGGATTCATTCATTAACCACTGAGCCATGACGGGAACTCCATATGAGATAATGTTTTAAAAGTGCTTCACACAGACCTAAGCATAAAAAGGACTTGGTAAATGAGGGGTGCTTATTGTTATTGTCACCATCATTATTTGACACTCTGACCTTTTGTAAATATGGAACTTTAATGCCACAACAGCCAGCTGGTCAGTGTCCTAAGCTGGCCTCTGAAATCAGGTGTCAAGGGAAGGGCAATGCTTTATGGTGCCAAGCCTCTTTCTTCTACCATTACACTGACATTATAAAGCTTGTTTTCTGTGCAGTGCCCAAACTTCACAAGCCATTTCTAAATATTTTTTTGGGTTCTGGAACTTGCTAAGCTCACTTCTTAAAACATTAAAGCTGATTTAGTCCTCAGAGATCAACTCATCCAACCAGCTTATTTTAGAGACTGCTAAGGTTACTGAGGTCTGAAGAGGGGCTAAGCCATGTAGAGTGTCACAGCTAGGGGATGGCAGAGCTGGAGCCAGAACCAGGTTTCCAGACGTGATGGTCCTTATCTTTCTAGTACACTCTGCCGTCCCTCCTAAAGTTATGCTCTCAGAGCAGAAACTCAAGCCATGCTTTCTCTTGGTCTTAAAGTTCCCAAGGCCACTTTGCTTCTTTCTGAGTAGCCAGCTATTTCCTTCCCTTGGTGAGCAGCACTTCCAGGTAATGTGATAGAGACCCACATACAGCTCTTTACGGGGATGGTCTGATGTTGGGACAGGATACAGTCTGTGGGACACACGCTGGAACCATCTCCCAGCAACCAAGGACCCTAGAAACAATCACTGCCAAAGCTTCACCCTTACTCCTCCAAACTTTATAAACCCACCCCAACTTATACCTTGGGGAACACTGTGTTTTAAAGGGAATCGAGACTGGACTCTTTCCATTGTTTTGCTCTGGTTCTCATTTTACAGATAAAGAAACAGGCTCATCAAGGTTAGGGAATAGGCTCAAAATCACACAGCTATCAGAGCTTCAATTCCATTCCAGGTCCCTGACTGCAGCGAAGTGATTAGGTTTAGAGCTGTAGACTGGAAACTGGAGCACTTATAAAATATGCTTCTGTGGGGATTAGACGAGCCCATGAAGGCAGAAGTGCCAACAAAAGAAGAGTCACCTGAGGGAGGAAACCACCTTATTCATTTTTGTATTACCAGTGCCTGGCATATTATCAATACACTTAAAGAAAAATAAATCGGAGTTCCCTGGTGGCTCAGTGGGTTAAAGATCCAACTAGCATTGTCACTGCTGTAGCTCTGGTTACTGCTGTGGTGTGGGTTCGATCCTTGGCCTGGGAATTTCTTCATGCATGGGCACATCCAAAAAAATTTTTTTTTAAATCTATGAGTATATAAATGAATAAATCAAGAAATGGGCCACCTAGCAGAGGTGCCTGGAACACAAGAGTTTTCAATAAACACTCCTTTTCCCTCCCTTCTGGAGGGTGGCAGCTGCACCTGCAGTCTCTGTGCCTGGCACTTGGTAGACTTCAGTGAGTGTGCGTAGGTGGGATGAGTGGCTCTCAGACGTGCTAAGACCTTGACGACATGGAGAACTGCATGTCTTCTCAGCCACAAGCAGGGGCTTGTGTACTCTGAGCTCCAGGGAGTGAGGTGCTACCTTAGCCAAGGCTGCCCTCCACTGCAAGGTAAGGGCCACCCATCTTCCAAGCTGACCATGGCCAGATAGTTACCCAGATTCAGTGTCAGTCCCAGCGGCATGCACCAGTGGAAGGCTGTGAGCAAGCCTCCCAGCTGTAGAACAGCTAGCGATGGGGACCTGGCCACCGTCAGTGGAGGAGGTACTCCACCCAGCCAGACTCAATGTCATATCATCCCTCCATCCTGCCTCTCTTTCTCTATCTTCTTAGTGCTTCAAATTTCAGTTCCCTTTGTCTGGTGAGTGAGTAAATGATTATCTAGAAGAGAACCTTGGAGTTCCCATTGTGGTGTAGCAGAAACAAATCTGACTAGGAACCATGAGGTTGCAGGTTCAATCCCTGGCCTCACTCAGTGGGTTAAGAATCTGGCATTGCCGTGAGCTGTGGTGTAGGTCATAGATGCAGCTCGGATCTGTCTTTGTTGTGGCTGTGGCATAGGCCCGCAGCTGCAGCTCAGATTTGACCCCTAGCCTGGGAACCTCCATATGCCGCGGGTGCGGCCCTAAAAAGTAAAACAAACAAACGAAAAAAGTACCTGGCATACAGTAGGTACTCAATACATACAGGTGGAATGAGTAAATGAAAACAGGACTGAAGGAAGAGACAGGCTGACTGATATGTGTCTATTTATTGGCACAGGGTCCTACAGGGCCAAGACCACGCCCTCCCCACCCTTTTCCCTGTAAAAATAAACTCTGTCCATCCCCTCTCCCTGCTCTCCTGCTTGGTCCAGGGAGAATCATCACCCTCTAAGACTTATACCCCGAGACATAGGAACTAGCCCTCCAAATGCATACACACTTCCTGTCTGAGCCCAGGGAACCCGGGAGGGGGTAGGAAGGCTTGTAAAGGTCCTTGGGCTTCCACTAAGAGCTGAGCACAGCTGGTCTGTCAGGGAGGGCTGGAAGCAGTGGTAGGAGCAGCAGCAGGAGGAACACAGTGTGGGGGCTGCCCCCGAGGGTGGGGCTGAAAGGAGCTCCTGAAGGAGCCTCGGGGAGAAGTGTGGGAGGCACACCACCCGGGCCCTGCATGGTCAGAGTGTGACAGGTACAGCAGGCCCCATGGCTACCAAGCCCAGGGAGCTTGGGACCAGAAGAGGCGGACTCCTTCCTGTGGGAGCTGGTATCTCCCCTCCCCCGCCCAGGCCTCCTCCAGGCAGGGTGACACAGAAGAATGTCACAGTGAATGGTGGGGGCTCTGCTGGAGGCAGGGACACCCCCAAAGCAGAGGCACAATGTGGTGGTCGAGGAGGGATTAGGACTGATGTCATCTGTGGTGTAGAGGGGCTGGGCCCAGCACAGCTGGCATTTGCCTTCTCCAAACCCAGAGCAGACAGCAGGCTGGGCGAGCTGCCCCAGGCCCTGGCAACAGCCAGCCATTTCTCCCCTGACCCGGGTCTACCACACCTCACACAGCTGCCCTGAGTTCATGGGGGAGCCGACGGGGCAGCCGAAGTGCCGCAGGAAGTCACGGGAGTTGGAGAGAGTGCCCAGCACGCGGAAGCGGGCAGGGCTGTGGGGATCTGTCACCAGCCCCTCGTGAGAGCTCTCGGGTGTGCGGACCGAGCACCACACCTACAGGCCAGGACAGACACGGGGACATATGGTGCGGGCATGGCCACCAACCCAGCTGCAGCAGAGCCATCCCAGAGACACATAGCACCCGCCTGGCCCCTTGGCTCAGGAGGCCTCAGGGACACAGGAGGGAACTTAGCATCTCAGCCCCATCCCCCTGCTATCCGCATCTAGGGAAGGGAATGTGCCCTTTCTCTCAGATTCCTTGAAGGCCTTTCAAATCTGTCCTGGGCCCTGCGTTGCCCAGGATGGACGTGTCGGAAGGGAAGAAGCTGCCTGCTGTAGTGCAAGGTACCTGAGGGAGGCCCTGCTGAGTCTGCCACTTACTTTATTTCTCAGTAGCCCTGGACAAGCCACTTTGTTCCAGAGCTTCCTCCTCCACAGCCACCTTGCAGGAGCATCGTGAGGGTCAATCCCCCTCCCTACCCTCAGGCAGGGCTGCCCTGCCCTTCAAGGTCTGCAAAAGCCTTCTCCCTCCTCAGGCCTCCTCTCATGCCTTTGTGGACACCCCTGAGGGGCTGGCCACAAGGCCTTCCCAGACCACTTTCCACACTCCAGCTTCAGCCCCATTTCTTGCATGGCCCAGATTGCTAATGATACGCCCGGGAGGGAGCAGAAGAAGGGCAGACCCCTGGCCTCCCAGGAGGGCAATACCTGGGCAAATCCCACAAAGAAGAGCTGGTGGTTGGTGAGCCCCACGGCTGGCAGCTGCTGCTCCTCCCCATGCTTTTTCAGCCACGTTTTGTAAGCCTGGGGTTAGGGACAGGAGTGGCAAGACCTTTGGTCTCTGCCTGCCACCTCCACCCAGTGACCTGCCCCCAGGGAAGGCAAGCCTCAGCCACTGGAGGGGCACTCACATTGTAGGCAGCTTTAAGTCCCCCGTTGTCAGCAATGTTCTCCCCCAGCGTCTGGCGGCCGTTGAGCTTCTCCCCGTTGACCTGGTATTGGCTGTACTGCTCTTCCATGCAGGCCGTGTGATTCCGGAAGGCTGCCAGTGACTCATTCTGCCACCATGGCCGCAAGTTCCCTTCCTTGTCATACTCGCGCCCTGAGGAGAACTAACTTTGCACCCCACCGAGACCAGAACTCAACCTTTGGGGGCACTTGTGCCCCCATCAGCCCTAGTCCACAGACCCCAGGGTTCTTGGGGTCTGCTCCCAACATCCCAAGGCTTTGCAGGAGCTACTGGGAATTCTAGGCTGGAGAAGACAATGGCATGGACCTCTACCTTGGTCATCAAAGGCATGTGTCAACTCATGGCCCATCACCACGCCGATGCCACCAAAGTTCAGGGCCCTGGTAGGTGAGGAAGGCTGAGTGAGGACACAGTGGGGGGACTTCTAGATCCCACTTCCAGCCCTGCTCCCAGCTCACCCACAGGCCCAGGCCCCAGTACCCAGCCCCTCCTGCCTCAGACATACTTGGGGTGGTTGCGGGCGTAGAAGGGGGCCTGCAGGATGCCGGCAGGGAAGACGATTTCATTCTTGGTTGGAAGGTAGTAGGCATTGACTGTCTGGGGGGTCATGCTCCACCTGGGGGAGGGAAAGGCTGAGGTGGGGCCTGACGCTCCTGATGCCCAGCAGCCCTGACCTACATCCAACAAAAACCTGGGGCCTCATCTGAGATCAGTCTTGCCCTCCCCTTCCCCCAGCCCTGGAAACCTCCCCCACCTCTCCTGCTGCCCCAAGCATCTTCAGGTCCCATTCTTACTGGTCCCGGCTGGGAGGCTTGCGAAGCTGGTCAGCCATCACCTTAGCAGAGAAGTTGTACAAATTCAACATGTTCTGGAAGAAGGAATCTTCGGAGACTTCATACTATGGGAATGGTGGGAAGTAGAAAACAAGTGAAAGAACACGTTAATAGTCCCAGTTTGGCTACTAATTAGCACCTTTCTGAGCCTTAGTTTCTTCAGCTGTAAAATGGGAGTGAAATATCTAATAAATAATAATTGCCGAAGTTATGTTACAGCTGCTTTTTATTTATTTATTCATTTTATTATTATCATTTTTAGGGTCGTACCCATGGCAATATGGAGGTTCCCAGGCTAGGGGGTCTAATCAGAGCTGTAGCTGCTGGCCTGCATCAGAGCCACAACAATACCAGGTCCAAGCCACGTCTGCGACCTACACCACAGCTCATGGCAACGCCGGATCCTTAACCCACTGAGCGAGGCCAGGGATCAAACCCCCAACCCCCTTTCCTAGTCGGATTTGTTTCCTCTGTGCCACGATGGAAACTCCATGTAGCTGCTTTTTAAAAAATATATTACCTCCTTTTATTCTCACAACAAACATTAAGTAGGTGCTAACAGGACCCTATTTTTCAGATGAAGAAGCTGAGGCCCAAAGAGGTTATATAACTTGGCAAAAGTTACAGTTGGGTAGAAACAATTTGAATCAGGTTTGACTGCAAATCCCTGTTTTTGAACACTGAATTCTCCTGCTGTGGGGCTTGCAGCCTGGCACAGAGCCAGCACCTGAGTGATGCCAGATGCGTGCACAAGCCTCTGAAAGGAGCTCCTCCTTCCTTCCCACTACCAAGCGCTGTGCCCCCAACCCACCCATCCCCGAGGCTGAAGTTCAGTACTGATGAGCAAGGTACTCACCCCATCATAAACATCATCCAGCTCTTTGGGTTCCAGGATGAAGTCGGGGAAACCAATCATATCATAGATGGCGTCTGCCTAGAGAGACCGGGTTAAGGGCTTCCCTCCCCAGCCCCCCTCCCCAAATTGTATTCTCCATCATAACCTCTAGATGGCGCCCAAACCCTGACCACTGCTCACTTTCTCCTTGGCTGCCTGGCGGGTCTTCTCATCCATCCAAACCAACTGCCCCAAGGCCTCCTCAAAGGCAGTCCGGATTGCGCTGATCATCCCCTCTGCCTGGGAAGAAGGGGGCACAAGTCGGCCTCCCACTTGCATTAATGCATCCCTTCTCCCCATCCACCCTAGTTGCCTATCCCTGTCCTTCGTGGGGAGCATGTGGGAGTACCCAGACTCCTGAAAGAAGGCTGAGCATCTGGGGAGGACGAAAAGGAAAGATGATTTGTGAAGGTACTGGGACTGGGGTGGCTTTTTTCTAATTAATCAAAAAACTGACAGTAATTTAACTGAATTAACATAATTTAATATAGTACATTGATTTTTTTTCTGCTTATGAAAGGAAAGCATTAATAGCAGAAAATTTGGAAAATTGAGGAGAGTTGTAGAAGAAAACAGACCACTTAAAATCCTCTTCAGGAGTTCCCCTGGTGATACAGTGTGCTAAGGATCTGGTGTTGTCTCTGCTCCACATGGCCAAAAAAAAAATCCTATCCCTCAGAGATAACTCTTTAGGGCCACACCCAGGGCATAAGGAAGTTCCCAGGCTCAGGGTTGAATCAGAGCTATAGCTGCTGGCCTACACCATAGCCACAGCAAGGCAGGAGCTAAGCTGTGTCTTTGACCTACACCAGAGCTCACAGGCATGCCATATCCTTTAACCCAGGGATCGAACCCGCATCCTCATGGATATTTGCTGGGTTCACTAGCGCTGAGCACAATGGGACCTCCTATGATCAAAAAAATTTTTTGGGTCTTTTTTAAATTTTTTATTTTTTTAGGGCTGCACTCTTGGCATATGGAGGTTCCCAAGCTAGGAGCAAATCTGAGCTATAGCTGCCAGCCTACACCACAGCCACAGCGATGTGGGATCCTTAACCCACTGAGCAAGGCCAGGGATCGAACTCTCGTACTCATGATTACTAGTCAGGTTCGTTAACCACTGGGCCATGACAAGAACTCCTGAATGGTGAATTTTAACTAAAATGAGAGGTAGTGTTAGAAGGACCTTGAAGACTTACAATTTCCTTGCTCTGCCGGTCGAACGTGGCCTTCACAAACAGGGAGCCCAGAGCGAAGCCAAGGGCGTCATCCGTATTGGAGATGCAGGTCTGCCACCTTGGTGTGCAGGACTGGAAGGGGTAAAGAGCCAGGCCTCCCAGAGATGGCTCTGCCCTCCAGGCCAAGGGCAGCCCCCCTCAGCTCTGCACAGAGGAGGCCTGGGTTTGGGGTGCCACTCTCGGACTCCAGGGAAAATGAAGGGCAACATGGCAAAGCGTGCTGACCCCAGCAGCCAAACCTCGGGAGGAACGTGTGTGCTGCCCCTCTATTCTCAGCATGCTCCTCCTCTGATGTTTTTCTGAGGCCCACTGGGGTCCAGATGTTTCTTTGCTCAGTTCCACATCTCAGACTTACATCCAGTCAGTCCCTTGTGCCAGAAACCTGGGAATCACCAGCTTCTTCCTTCTCCCTACCCTCACATTCAGTCTATCACAGGATTCTACTAACTTTGCTTCTTCATCATCTCCTTCGCCCACCCCATGCCACCTCCCTGCTCTATAACACTATCATCTCTTGCCTGAAGACTGCAGGGGCCTCCTAACTAGACACTCAGACTCCATTCTCATCCCCCAACCCCCGGTCACTCCCCTGCATCCATCTTCCATTTAGCTACAGAAAGATGATCTAATACACAGATCTAACCAGGTTACTTCTCTGCTTAACATCGTCCCAGGTTCTCCATCCCTGAGGAATTTTTAGGTGTGGCATTCAGGTCCCTCTATGGATTGCCCCAGGCCCACCTCATCATCCTCTTGGGTGCCCTGTCCTCAGACTCCTGCCAGAACACTTGCAAAACCACCATGCTGGCCGCTGGGAATCTGCACACCCTGTTCCTTCGCTCTGGAATGCCTTTCTCCCTGGCTTTCTTGATGAACTCATTCTTCAAAGGTCACCTCTTCGGAGAAGTCTTTCCTAGTGCTCCCCATACCCCAGGTAAAATGTACTGTCCCCACCTCTGTCCTACACACACAAAGAAAGTCTTTCACTCAGTGTGAGCACTTATTACTCCTAAATATAATGTTTGTTTACATGTCCCCTTCCGCCACTTAACAAGACATCTTGAAACTAAGAACTGCACTTCCGGATTTTCTTCTTCACTCTCATTATCAAAGCTGCCAGCCCACACATATCATGCACTGGGTAGGTGGCTTCACTTCAGTCCCCAAAACAGCCCCACAAGAAATTCCTGTTTTACATGCCAGCACATGGAGAGTCAGAGAGGCCAGAAGATATGCTCAAGGTCCCAAAGGTCAAGAAATGGAGGAGATGAGACTAGAACCCAAGTCAGCTTTATTCCTTATCCTGTGCCTCTATACTACACCCCAAGGAAAATGGAGCCTGACACACAGTGGGTGTGAAACTTCGGCCTGACTGGATTGGAAGGTGGGAGCAGAATCAGAAAGCCCACCTTCTTGGTGCCATAGAGGGTCTCCAGCAGCTTCTCTTGTGCAGATTCAAAGCGGTGGTCCAGGCTTGAAGTTGTCTTCTGTACTAGGTTCCAGATCAGGTAATTGTTCAGGACACTGCATGTAGGTGGCCAGAATACAAGGAAAAGGCAAGTGAGGAACCATTTCCACCCCAAACCAGCTCCACCAATGTAGACAGCAGGGGAGTGCTGAGAGGCATGTGTGGGAGCTGTCCCAGAGTGCCTTTCTCTCACCCTAGGACCACACACCTGTCTGCAGAAGTCAGGTTGGAGCAAGGTGTAGAAACAGAGACAACAAGTGAGCCCCCTGAAGCCCCAGCCTGGGGGAATAGCCTGCACAGAGCCCTGAGCCCCACCTCCGACACCTTGGGCTCCCCCTACCTTGACTCTGTGCGGTTGATGAGCTCTGACACCTGCTGCAGATAATCCGTCCCATACACCACCACGGGCTCTGAATCACCCAGCTCCAGGGGTGACAGCAAGAAGGACAGGAACTCCAGCCAGTCTATGGAGGGCGCCAGGGCCTGCGAACAAAAAAAATCTCAAGCCTCCCTGCCTGTTTGGCTTCCAACAGACCCCTCCCCCATTGATAAGCTGGAGCTGGGAGCCCTTTCCATTGCCATGGCAACAGCCACTAGCTGGCTGGTAGCCCCTTCCTACAATAAACCTGTTTTCAGGCCTAAATGCTCCTTAATCTGGGAATCCAATCACTTATTACACAAGGAAAACCACTATGTGTGATAGCTAGGGTGCAGATATTCACATATTTCCCAAACAGTTGATAAATTCCCCAGACACCACCCAGGGTCCCTACATACCTGGACTCTCCTTCAGAACCCCCCTTACGCAACTTCTCCATAATCCAACGACTAAGAGGTTGATGCCTGGCACAGTAAGGGCCCTCCAGGAGATGCTTCCATTTCTCTTCTGATTGTTTTGCAGACAGCTGGTATAAGTTGTCATAGGTTTTTAACATAATCCCTCTATGCATCCCTAGGCCACATGAAAGGGACCAAGGGATGGCCCCATGGAAGGTGCTCTAAAATGGACACTGCTTTTCCTTCCAGGATAGCAACTGTGCAGCTAAGAAGCTCAGAAAAAGCAAGGAAATGAGGAGAGGACTGGCCGCCTCAGGTAGATGGCATGAAGGGAAGCTGGGTGGCCTGTGACGGCTGGGTGTGGGGGTCGGCCCCTCCCAGCTGTCTCTAGTCCCGCCTGCCCCACCTGCAGCTCCGCAATGCTCATCTTATGATAGATCTTCTCCTCGTCCCGCCGCTGGTCCTGGGGCACTGTGATGTTGGCCAGCTGTATCTCCAGCTCCAGAACCTGCCGCATCTGTTCCCGCGTGGAGGCTGGCTGTCCGCCCAGCAGCATCCCCAGCTCCTCCATGTAGTCAAGGTAGGCGGTAAGCACCTGTCAAGATCCCGAGTCATCCTCAGCGCCCAGCAACAAGTCCTGCCCAAGGTTGAGAGGACTGTTCTGGTCGCTACCTCTGCTCACCATCTCTTCTGCGGACCCTCCTCATAGAAGCCTCATTTCTGTCATACTGCTTATCACCATCTGCTAGGATCTTGTTTTTTTATTTGTGTATTTGTTCATCATCTGTTTCCCTAAGGAGAAGGTACGTTCTGGAGAGCACAAGTTACAGTGGCTTATTCACCACTGTGTCCCAAACCTAGCACAGAATAGGAGACCTGGAGTTCCCGTTGTGGCTCAGTGGTTAACATATCCAACTAGGAACCATGAGGTTGCGGGTTCAATCCCTTCCCTTGCTCAGTGGGTTAAGGATGTGGCATTGCCATGGCTGTGGTATAGGTTGTAGACATGGCTCGGATCCCGCATTGCTGTGGCTCTGGTGTAGGCTGGTGGCTATAGCTCCGATTCGACCCCTAGCCTGGGAACCTCCATGTGCCATGGTTGCAGCCCAAGAAATGGTATAAAAAAAAAAAAAAAAAAGAATAGGAGCCCTGTAAATGTTCGTGCAGTGGATGGAACTGCTTTCTATACCACTCTGTCTTCTCCTTTCTGAAAGCCCTACTGCTTTTCCCAGCCCATCAGTGACCATGTGCCTTCACAGAACAGCTGAGTGGACCCCATGGGGAGTTTGGTCCACAGTGGCTTCTATTTCCTTCTCTCTCCCATCCAGCCAAGCCTCAAACTTGCTGCCCTGCCCCCACCTCCCAAAGGGGGAGAAAAACCGCAGAAAAGAAATATTTGGTAACCACATGTATACACATGTATCAAATTCTCTGCTGGGACTTTACATAGAATGTGCTTTCCCCTCCTCACCACAACTCCATAAAGCAGATGTCAGTTCCATTTTACAGATGAGGAGACAAGCTTGGCAACCTTACAGGACTTGACTCATACCACAGAATCAAGCAGATGGCAGAGCCAAAATGTGGCCCAGGCCTGCTAACTCCAGAGCCACGGCCCCAGCACTACCTGGGCCCAGAACAAACTCATGCACTTGAGCTGCATGGGGGCAGGAGCTGTTTGTTCGGTCCTCCACCGTGGTCTCAGGCTCTGGCACAGCACTTGGCACATATCAGGACCTCGATAAATATCTATTGACCGATGGAAGAAAACCTGTGAACAGACCCTCAGTTCTGCTTGGTACCAGCTTCCTGTGGTTCTCCTTCCGGGGACCACTCTCACTTTCACCCTGAAACCCCACTCTGGGCTCCTTCCATTCTACTGAGAAGTTTTAGATTCCTTAATATCCACTCTCTGCACTTCAAATTTTCTCCTTTTTTCCACCTCCCCTCTTCCTTGCTTCTGATGTCAGGGGAAGGAGGTATGAGTACCAGTTCAAGTCACCCCATCTTTTAAGGGGGTGGCTGGTTCAACCAGGGACCTTGCCCCACTCCCAACTCACTTATGCCTTTTTCCCTATCTCCTTACCGTCAGCTTAAGACTTACTTTTGAGACTTTCCTGAACCCTGCTTTACTCCTCAGGTTTTTACCCCACCTGAACCTTTTGCATTGCAGCTTCCCCTAGATGCCGACACAGGAGACTTCCTGCCCAAGACGACCAGTGACACATGAGAGCCGAACTGAGGTTTCTCCTGCCCTTTCCAAAGGACAGAGCATTGGTTCTCTCCTGAATTCTCAAAATTTTCTCCACCCCGCCTGACTCAGGGGATCTTAAAACCCCACATTCTGCTCACTCCACTCCCCACTTTTGAGTTTCTACATGTTCAGAAGGACCTGGCCCACTCTCCCTTCCCACTCCCCTCTCTCATCCATCAGTAAGTCACACCCTGTCCCACCTCAAAGCCTTTGCAGAAGCTGTTCCCTTTGCCCAGGACCCTCTCCCTTCCCCGCAGCCTACCCGCACCCTAGAGCCAGGCTGGCTTCCTGTGGCCACACTCTTGGAAGGCCACGCTTCTCCTCCATGACAGTCCCAGCAACTGTACACAGGATAGCTGTGCACTGGGCCATTTCATGCCTTCTCCCCACTGAGTGGCAGTGTCTTGTCACCACATCCTAGAGGATGGCTGAGGGATGCTCTCTAAGTGTCCGGGGGCGAAAGGGAGAAGGACAAACCCCCCTTCTGGTGTGGTTATTCTGCTCCATAGAAGTCTCTCTTCTTCCCTCTGCTTTTGAAACACAAAGATCTCCCTCTCTCTCTTTTCTAGTCTTGCCCTTTATCTCACTTCTCCTAAGCCTCAATCTAGGCTTTTAAGGGGATGCCCCTCGAGACTTCAGCTCCCTCCAGGCCCGGGCTCTCTCCAGGACTCCTCCCAGCTTTCACAACTGCCCGCTGACCTCTCCACAGATGTGGCGCCCAGGTGCCTCACACTCGCATATCTGAAATGAGTGGCTCCCACTCCCTGAGTGTCTGCCACGTGTAGAAGCATGAACTTGGATCCTCCCCCTGCCCCCAAGCACTGTAGCAGGTAGACGCTATGATCTCCACTTTGCAGATGAAGAAACAGCCTCAGAGAGCTTAATCACCTTGCAGCAAGCCACAGAGCTGGGACTAAAATCAAGGTCTGACTCTAAAGTCTGCCTTTGTCGGGAGTTCCCATGGTGGCTCAGCGGAAATGAATCTGACTGGCATCCATGAGGACACAGGTTCGATCCCTGGCCTCGCTCAGTGCATTAAGCATCCAGTATTGCCGTGAGCTGTTGTGTAGGTCACAGACGCAACTCGGATCCGGCGTGGCTGTGGCTGTGGCTATGGCTGTGGCCAGTAGCTACAGCTCCAATTCAACCCCTGGCCTGGGAACCTCCATATGCCGTGGGTGCAGCCCTAAAAAGACAAAAAAATAAAATAAAAATAAAGTCTGTCTTTGTCCTGTGATATCACATTGCCTCTTCTTCTCCAATGTTCTCTAGGCTGGTTCTCCCCACAGGCACCCTGGATTCCCTGAGCCCCCTCCATTGCACCATCATTCAGGCGCACCACCTCAACTCTCTTTACGTCTACCTTCCTCTGCTCCTCTCTTTGAATATCCAGTTGTCGACAGTTCATGATTCGGACTTGATTATGTCTCTTGCATCCTCCTCCTCCTGACCTTCCCCCCCGCCACTTTCCCCATTTGGGTCCTTACAGACTCAGAGACTAGAGTACCACAGACCCTCTTAACTGACCTCCAGCCTCCCTCTGTTGCATCTTTTTTTCACGCACAGCCAAATGGGCTTCCCAAAGCACTGCTCACTGGGGCACTCCCTCCCTGCTCTGCAATGCAATGGCTCTCTGAGACCTACACAGTACATGCAGTGAGGCATTGGGGGTCCCCTCCATTACTAGTCCCTAGCCACCTTTCCACCCTCTCATCTGCTTTGAGCTCTACATTTTGCCAAACTGGACCCCTTCCTATGGTCCAAACATTCCTCAGCTTTTCCTTCTTCAACACTCTTGTTTAAACTGATGGAGTTCCCGTCGTGGCTCAGTGGTTAACGAATCCGACTAGGAACCATGAGGTTGCGGGTTCGGTCCCTGCCCTTGCTCAGTGGGTTAACAATCCGGCGTTGCCGTGAGCTGTGGTGTAGGTTGCAGACGCAGCTCGGATCCCACGTTGCTGTGGCTCTGGCATAGGCTGGCAGCTACAGCTCCGATTAGACCCCTAGCCTGGGAACCTCCATATGCCGCGGCAGCGGCCCAAGAAATAGCAAAAAAGACAAAAACAAAAAAACAAAAAAAACAAAACAAAAATAAACTGAGCATGCCCTCACCCAGTCCTAGATATTCTACAGGGCCTGGCTCAAATTTTCCTACCTCCTTAGGAAAACTTCTCTGGTGGCCTGGGTCTCTCCTAAGTCCTAGAGGCCCTCTTCTGAAGCTTGTTCTCAGCTATCTAGGTCCATGAACCCATCTACACTGAAGGCTTCCTAAGACAGTGGCTCTGAAAGATACATCTCACAGTAGGTCCCTATAAAATGTTTTCGTGGAAGAATAAGAGAGAACAAGGAAGGAAAGAAGAGAAGAGGAAGGGAGGAAGGGAAGGGAAGGGAAGGGAAGAATTCAGGGAGGGGAGAATGAAGAGAGAAAGAAAAAGGAAGGGTAGTCAGAAGGCAGGGTAGTCGGTTCACTAGGTGAAGAGACAGGCTCACCTTCCCCTCTCTGACCCTAGGCAAAGAGGAAAGTAATCAGGGACCAGCCCAGCTCAACAGGGAGGTTGGGTAGATATTCTGAGGATGCTCCTTACTTTCTCATTGGCAGTCCTGTTTAGGTAGTAATCTCGAGAGGGTAGAAAGAGCCCAGACTGGTCCACCTGCAATAGCAAGGTAAGGAGTGAGCCTTTCCCCCAAAACTTGGACTCGTGCAGGAAGGACTACCCCATCCAGCCCATCCCAGGGGAGGGGAGTCTGGTCTCAGCAAACAGTCCATAAGTCCCTCTGCACCCTTCCCCAGACTGGTACCTGGATAACATTGCTGTTGGAACTCTTAGAGTCAGCACTGATGTAGACAGTGAAGAAGGGGGTGGCCCTGTAGGTTCCTGCTACTGCCTTCAGCACCTCCATGAAGTTGTCCTGGTCCCAGGGCCCCGTAATGTTCCAACCGCTGATCTGAGTAGAGACCACAGTGGCATCTCTGGCACAAGGGCCTCCAAGTGCCTTCTGGGACCCCATCCTCTCCCAGGGTCTGACCCTCTCCCCTGCTCACAGCCCACCTGGGGACCCTACTTTGTCAATGAGGTCACGCAGCGGCTGGGCTCCCAGCTCCTCAATACGCTCCACCTGTAGGCAGGAGAGGTAGAAGCGCTGTGTCTTCCGCTCAGCTTCACTGCTGGAGTTGAAGGTGGTGTTTTCTGTGGGGTAGAACACAGGTCTGAGCGGCAACTACGCTAACTACTGAGAGGGGTCCAGACCTTTGGACCACCTCCTTGCCTTCTCAAGGGGCGGTCCTAACGTAGACCCAGTCTTCATCTGCAACAGCAAAGCAGAGTTTCCCCTCCCCTATCCAGGGAGACCCTCAAAGATCTCCAAGCACAACAGACTCCGTGGTGCCTACCACACCTCAGCAGTGCTCCAGAGCCCAGACAGGAGTCCCTTCACTATCCTCAGAGGTCTGCTCCCTCAACCCATCTACCCTCAGGATGCTCTCTGCATCCCCTACCCCAGGAGTGTCAGCAGTCATCCATTTATTACTTCATTCATGGATATTTATTGAGCACTTCCTAAGTGCCAAAGGCCTGTGCTGGGCACTAGGCATGTACTTGGCGCCACACCTCCCCAGCAGGTCCACTCACCAAGCAGGTGCTTCAGAATGGCCTGGTTCTGGTCCCAGAGACTGTTGAAGGTGTTCCAGCGAGAACGCCCATCAGGCAGAGGATTTCTCTGAATCCAGCCTCCACAGGAGAACTGGTAAAAGTCCTCACAGGGGCTCACCCCACGGTCTAGGGACTCCAGGATTTTTCCAGCCACTCGAATGCAGGCCTCTGTGAGGCAAGTGCTGTGAGATGGGTCTGTGGCAGGGGACATGGGGTATGGGGGGGTGTCAGTCAGTCTGGGAGAGGCAAAGGCTTTGGGAGGGCCATGGCAACAGGAAGGTTGGGAGGAGAGAGAACAACTGGGGGGAGGCTGGCCTCAACCAGAGAGAATCTTAGCAGCCCCTTCAGCCTCCAGAGCCCCCACTGCCCCTGTTACCTGGTGACAGGGCTGGGCCCACCTACCTCTGCGGTACTGGACCCCCAAGGCCACGAAGCAGCCCAGAAGCAGTGCAGCCAGCAGTAGAGAGACACCAGCCAAGACCAGCTCCAGCTGGGTGTGTGAGCCCAGGAGGTGTCTTGTCCTTTTCTGGAATCCCACCTGGGAAACACAGGAGGACCTAGAGCTAGCAAACTGTAGGTGGGTGATCCAATCATGGAAGTCCTCCCAGAGGGTGAAGGCGCAGGCAGTTTCCAGAGCCATGAAGCAAAAACGCTAATGGGGTTCACTCGGGGCACAGGGGCAATGAGGCAGGCTGAGTTGAGCCCTTAGCCTGTTTTGTGCAACGTCATGGCTTAGAATCGCCTCACCATGGTCCCAGCGCAGAGGCCAGAGATGGAGCGGAGGTGGGGGCAGGTGACCCTCCGGGGCAACCCAGAGCTCCAGGGTGTGCCAGGCGTCATGCCAGGGCGGGGGCCTGCTGAGAAAGGGAGGACCCCCTTGCCCACCTCCACGGCGTCCGGGGAGGCCCCGCCCTCTACGGGGGTCTCGAGTGCGTCTTCATCCCGCAGCGTGGCGCGTTTGTACTCCACCATCTGCCAGACAGTCGGGGCGCCAACCCAGGTCAGGCAGAGAGGGCTGCGTGCCCCCGGCCCTGCCCCAGCGCCCCTCGCCTCGCTGCAGTGCGGGCCCCTTCCCTCTGGCCGGCCGGGCTCTCTGGCCTGGGTCCCTCCGACCCTCTGCCCGTCAAGTCGTCGCCTCTTCTCCGCGAGCCGGAGCCCTTGCCCGACGCCGCCTGCCCCTCTGCCTCCCCCTCACCGGTCCTCTCCCCGGGAGCCCGGGGCCCCCACTCACGTTGCCACCGCCCAGCTCCTGCAGCGCAAGGCTCATGGTGGAGTCAGGGCCCGCGGCACCTTAGGGCTCCCAGCGGCTGGCCCTCGCCCAGGCCGCGGCCTCGGCCCCCGGCCCGGCCCGGCCGCCGCCACCGCCGCCGCCGCCGCCAGCCATCGCAGCTGCACGGGAGCCCCTGGCTCGGCTGCCGCCGCCCCCGCCCTCCTGCGCCCCCCCTCCCCCCGCGGCGCCGCGCCTGGGGTGGGGGGACGTGGGGAGGGGGAGGAGCGCTCCTGCCGCGCCCGGCCATCCACCCGGCGGCGCCCAGACCTCGCTCTGGTGCCCGAGGCCTGCCCCGCAGAGCTGCGCCCAGCCTGCTGCCCCAGCCTTAGCGAGCCGACCTCCAGAAACGCGGGAGACTCCCTTTCCGCTCAGGGTCGGCACCCCATCCAGCAACACCCTCCCGCAAGCCATCGTAATTTACATTTCTTTGACCCAGGCCCAAACCCTGCTATTTCTTGGCCCAATTCCCTAAATTGCAGGCCCTCCCCATCCCCCTTAAACACCTTTGAGAAATTATGCTCTCTTGGGGAACATCATGCCCCAGCTGTCCGCACAGCCCCTTTTCAGCCAGCATATACAGAGCAGCTCGCAGGAGGTGACTCACATTCAGGGTGTTGGCACGGTATCTACACAGGGAGATTGTAGACCCAAAGTACACAGGCAGGCACTCAGCCCCACACACGGTCCACACGCGCGCGCGCACGCGCGCACACACACGCACACTCACAGAATGCACACACTGCTTGCTCACGCACAGGGTATACAGCCCTAGGCACCCAGAGCCAACATATGTACACACATACACAATAAACACGTGACACACACACAGTGCTCGGACAGCATGCACACAGTTGACACTGACTCCACCCTTACATGTTGCTTCAACACTTCACTTTTACTCTCCAAGATAATTGTTGTCATCAGATCATCTCACAAAGGGAGGGTTACAGATGGTGACAAATCGGCAGGGAAAAAAACAGCTATGCACAGATATTTAAAGAAAAGACATGCTAACACTTCTAACTTGAGGAAAGCAAAGCACTTTATTTGGGTGGTTTACAAAAAAAAAAAAAAGCCAAGCAATATTTAACTGAAAGGCAGTAGTGTGGCATCTATGCATCTGCCATCTGCCTTCCATATTGTCATTCCTTAATCAGGCCTGGTGGCTTTGCAGTCTGCTTTACTAAAGAGTGCCTAGTGGTTTTTTTTTTCCCCCCATGATTTTTTTTTTTAAAGTGCCTCATCCTCTTCCCTCCTCTCTTTTGCAAGAGTATGTGGTTTTGACCTGAGAAGACTTGGAGTGTTAACAAATCCATCCCCTATTTCTTGACTCTCTCCTCAGTTCTGAAACATCTTGCTGCAGGTGGTTCTAACATGGAATGCTCTTGTGGCTGAGAAAGGGTAGATGATGAATGGATCAGCCTGAGAAATGTTGGATTGCTTTCTTTTGGCATCTTCCACCCCAAAATTGCATGTTCTCAAAGAGGAGACAGTGTCATGGTTAGGATGAAAGATTCTGGATTCAGACCCAATTTCCTCACTTGTAAAATGGAAATGAGAGCAATACCTATTTCAAAGGATGGCTGTGAGAATTAAATGAAACAATACTTGTAAAATGCTTAGAACAATGTCTGATGCATAATAGGTACTCTAGCTGCTATTATTATTGTTGCTGTTATTATTAAAATCCTACAGGTAGAAGTGAGAATTATGTGGCTGGAGGAAGCCTGTTCTGTTTCCCAGAGGGTAGAGCAGGCACATGGGTTCAAGGACTCCCTGAGCAAAGAACTTTCACATCCAGCTGCACTGTAGCCTGCAGTGGCATGGCCTTGGGGTAACCAGAGAGAACAAGTCTCTGGAGTTGTTCATGTTCACTCTGATGATGTGCCATCGCATCACTCACTTCTTTCCCCTCTCCCCGCAAGCCTGGATAAAGGGAAACATGGCAGCAGTGTCAGTTCTGCCATGTGGGAAATTCCACATTAGTATAAGCAGTGCTACTTTATAAGGACTTCCTGGCCACAGGCTCATTAGAAGTAGTCCCGTTGGAGTTCTCTCGTGGTACAGTGGGTTAAGGATCTGGTGTTATTGAAGTGGCTTGGGTTGCTGCTGTGGCACAGGTTCAGCCCCTGGCCTGGGACTTCCATAGGCCGTGGGCACGCTCAAAAAAAAAAAAAGAAAAAGAAAGAAAGAATACCATCTCATTGCTACTGCAATGCCATGCTGGAAGTAGCAAGCTTGTATAGCACTTTACCATGTGCCAGCCACTGTTCCAGGTGCTTTACATCGATGTACTCATTTATCCTTAAGGCACTTATGAAGCCATTTTACAGATGAGGAAAGTGAGGCATAGAGAGGCACACAGCTAGTAAGCAGTAGAGCTGGGATTCAAATCCAGACAATCTGACTCCTTTCTGGAGATCGGTCTGGCAATATGAATCAAAAGGAAAATACGCTACCTCCCAACATTAATTGCTAGTCTTCTGCCACATCTTCTAGGGAAGAGAAAGCACATAGTTTTCTTTTCTTTCTTTCTTTCTTTCTTTTTCTTTTCTTTTCTCCCCCCCCCCACTGCCCCCCGCTGTCCCGCTGTTTAGGGCTGCACCCATGACATATGGAGGTTCACAGGCTAGGGGTCAAATTGGAGCTGCAGCTGCCTGCATAAACCACAGCCACAACAATGCCAGAGCCGAGCCTCGTCTGCGACCTACACCACAGCTCATTGCAAAGCCGAATCCTTAACCCACTGAGTGAGGCCAGGGATAGAATCTGCAACCTCATGGTTCCTAGTCAGATTCATTTCCGCTGCTCCATGACAGGAACTCCAAAGCACTCAGTTTTCAAGCAAGACAGATCTGGACTCAAATCTGGGCTCAGTTCTTTATCATTAAGCAATTTGAAAGCTTTGACCTTTCCCTTTTCTTCATCTGTAAAACTGGAACAATCATTCCCATCTCAGAGATTTGCTGGAAGGATGAAATGCAGCATGTAACAAAGAAGCTGGTCCCTACTATTACAGTGTTCCCAGCTTCACTAGGATTGGCCTAAATGGACATTTCCTTTCCATGCCTCTTTCATGACCCAATTCATTTATTAGGTTCACAACTATTCCACACTAGAGGTTAACTACACTATGTATAAGAGGCTTGGAGGTTGCTCTATTCCATAATTCTATTTTCTTTCCTTTGTGTTTATAACCTTTGATTCTGTTTTAGTCTCTCATTCTATTATTTTCTCTCTTTTTTTCTGCTCTTCTTTTTCTATTAGAGTAATTTTTTATCTCCTTTTATTTTTCTCAAAATTGATTGTGAATTGAGAGGGAAAGGAAAAATGTCTTATATGTTAATCTCCAAGAACACTATAGTCATGAAGATAACAACAAACAATAATGCCCAGTGTTGACAAAGATAGGGAATGTGGGCACTTTCATACACTACTGGTGGCTTATAAACTGATAGTCTTTGTGGCAATATGAATCAAAAGGTGTGTACGTGTACATATATATATGTATGTGTATGTATGAATTTTTTAATGGCCACACCTGCAGCATATAGAAGTTACCAGACCAGAGATTGAATCCAAGTCCCAGCTTCAGCAATGCTGGATCCTTTAACCCACTGTGCTGGGCTGGAGATCAAACCCGCACCTCTGAAGTGACCCAAATGAATTTTCACTTCATGAGCAGGGATGTAGAACTTCAGAATTTTGGAGTTCCTGTTGTGCACAGCAGAAACGAATCCAACTAGGAACCATGAAGTTATGGGTTCCATCCCTGGTCTTGCTCAGGGGGTTAAGGATCCGGCATTGCCGTCAGCTGTGGTGTAGTTTGCAGACGAGGCTTGGATCTGGCATTGCTGTGGCTGTGGCGTAGGCTGGCAGCTGTAGCTCCGATTGGACCTCTAGCCTGGAAACCTCCATATGCTGTGGGTGTGGCCCTAAATTGAAAAAAAAATTTTTTTAAATAGAGGATCACAATCTAAAAAACTTCCTCCAAGGAATTCCCCTCGTGCCTGAGAGGGTTAGGAACCCAACTAGTATCCATGAGTATTTGAGTTTGATCCCTGGCCTCGCTCAGTGGGTTAAGAATCTGGTGTTACCACAAGCTGAGGCATAGGTCAAAGATGTGGCTTGGATCCAGTGTTGCTGTGGCTGTGGCGCAGGCCTCAGCTGCAGCTCAGATTCAACCCCTACCTAGCCTGGGAATTTACATATGCCACAGGTGTGGCCCTAAAAATGGAAAAAATTAAAAATTAAAAAAATTAAAAATTTCCTCAAAATTTCACATAGTTGAAGCTTATACTGTATCTTTGCAATTTTGCAGTTGTGTCTTTTGCTTTAATCATGGATCCAGCATGCATCTTAAATCTATTTAAGAAGGAGCTAAGCAAATGAACTCCAGGTTAAATTGTTGTCCCTCCAGTCTCCCTCAATCTGGGAGGAGAAAAAAGAACTGTATCAATCACCCACCCAGTGCTCTCATCTTGGCAAGAAGCCTCATTTTCCCTTTAGTACTTTTGGTCAGGGGCAGCTCATTACCTCCTGAAACAACTCACTTCACCTTAGGACATGTTCATCTACAAAGTTGTCTTTAACAACTAGAGGCTCTGTCACCTCTAGTCTTCACACTAGAATATGGAGGCTCAGAGAGGTTCCATGAGAAAAGACTAGAAGGATTTTATATATGATTTTTATGTGATTTTCTGTATTTTCCTAAAATGTTAAGTACAAATGAAATAATTTTTTGGCTGTGCCCTCGGAAGTTATGGGCCTAAGGATGGAACCTATGTGACAGAGGCAACACAAGCCACATCAGTGACAACAGCAGATCCTTAACCAGCTGAGCCACAAGGGAACTCAAAAATTTACTAATTTTTTAAACTATAACTGTGGGGCCATCAGTTCAAGGTCACACAGGAAATGGCAGAGCCCGGATTGGAACCCATTGGTAGACAGCCTCCCATGGCGGTGAAATTTTCTGGGCTCTCTCCTAGTGACCCTAAGTTCCAGCTTCTCTTGTCTTTTCAGGTCTGGAGGTTCCTCTCACTCCAGCTGGCCCTCCACCTCCAACTTTTGTGCTTATCCCAGAGACTAGGGCACAGCCCTGGAGGGTTTGATAGGGATAGGCCTCTTCTGTGATCTTGAGTGAGGGTTGTACAGAGGCATCCTCTGTCACTCCTTATTCTGGCCTTCAGTGCCACTGCTTTCGCCTGTGTGTCCCTGGGACTAACACTTGGAGCAGTGTTGTTGAAGGGAGACCCAGCACCAGGAACCTCACTAGCTCTGTGATTTAGAAGGAAGGAGGAAGATTGCTTTGGGGACGATTAAGAACCAGCCACCGAAATCCAGATGATGATTACCCTTATCATTGCTGTCGTCACTGGCGTCGAATATGAGACATCCCCTTCCCTCAAGGCCAGAGATTGCGTGACGAAGCCGCCGACGGCCAGCGGGGGCTGGAGGCTGGGGGCGGAAGACAAGAGTGTGTTACGGTCGGTGTGGCAAGAACTTTCACGTGATCCCTTGCACCCAGGGCGGGGGCATCCTCTATCCCTCCTGCTCCGGACACACACAGGCGAGCGCCGCGTCTTCAGGCGCTCCGGGTTTCCCCGAGTCACCTGCAGCCAGGGTGCCCCCCGCGACGCAGTCATTCATTCCTCCTACACCGCAGGCGCTGCTCCGGCCTCGGGGCTTGGGGAAACCGCAGCGCGCGGCAGGCGCTTTGAGCCCGAGTTTCCGCGTCAATCTCGGTCTCTCCTAGGAAGGGTCTGCGTAACTGGCCCGACGCGCTCTCACCAGGGCAGATCTCCACCCCCAGCCCTGTTGCTAGCGCCGAAATTCGGGCTCAAAGCGCCCGACGCGCCCTCCAATTCTCCCAGCCTCTGAGGTCCCTATGTGCCACCATGGAACACAGAAACCAAGCATGGAGGCAGATACAGAAGGGCAGAGACACTTGAGACAGACGTAGACAAAGACCATGACACAAAGCAATATTGGGCACCGACCGAGACGGAGATACACACAGACACACAGAGATAGCCTGACATAAAATAGACACGCAGAAACACAGACTCTAGATGAACAGTTTAAGACCCGAAAAGCAACCCCATACAAGCGCGCGCCAACAGCGGGGACACCACCCATTGGCCTGAGCGATTCCCGCGTCCTGCGGGTTCCCACACACTCCTCCCGGTACCCGACCCTTCCCTTGCCGAGCTTCCGGTGTCCCCTACCCCCTTCCCGAATGCTGGCCCTCCTCTAGCTTTGGTGTCCCCGACCCGCCCCTCGGGAACAGGATTCTCTCCCGCCTCCCTCAGCCCCGCCTCTCCCCGCCAGATCCTGCACCCGTTGGCTAGTACTATTCGCCTAGCCACCACTCCCGCCACTGTGCAGTACCCTCCCATTTTCGCTCCTTTGCCTCCGCAGAGAACTGGGCACGCTCCTGTCCGCACCACCCGCCCCCCGCCTCCCTCCCTCCCCTGGCCGGTGTCCGCCCCATCTCCACTGCGCCCCGCCCGCCGCGCTCTGCCGCAGTCGGGCGCTCATCGTCATTCCGCTCTCGCCGCCGCCGCCACCCCCGCCCCCAGCGCGCCACCCCCGCCCGGTCCCCGCCGCCGCCACCGCCGCCGCCGCCTGCCCAGCGGCCGGGGAGGCGGAGGTGCGGGGGAGGAGGCCCCGCTTGGCTCCGCAGCCCCGGATGCTGCATGACTTCATCCTTCCGCCGGCTCCCCTGATGAGCTAGGGCCGGTCCGGCAGCTAGCCCGCCGCCCGCGCCCCGCTGCAGTCCCGCGCCCACCCCGCGCCCGCCATGTCCGAGATCCTGCCCTACAGTGAGGACAAGATGGGCCGCTTCGGCGCCGACCCCGAGGGCTCTGACCTCTCCTTCAGCTGCCGCCTGCAGGACACCAACTCCTTCTTCGCGGGCAACCAAGCCAAGCGACCCCCCAAGCTGGGCCAGATCGGCCGAGCCAAGAGAGGTACGCGGCCAGGGCCCGGATCGCCGCTTGACCCAGAAACCCTCCGCCGGGCGCCCCCCGGCTGCGGTTCCCCGCCAGGCGCCCGCAGCTCTTGCCGCAGACCAGCGCAGCCAGCCGCTCGCCGGCCGGGGTTTAAGGGGAGGGTCCCTGCTGCAGTGTTGTGTCCCGCTCTTCCCCTCTCTTGGGAACGCAGTGCCCCGGATTCGATGCTCGCCACCTCTGGAAGTAGAGCCTTGGCACCCAGGCGAGGGGGAGGGGCCGGCCGGGGCATTCGGGGCTGCCCGAAGTGGGAACATGGGGCGACGGGCTGCTTCTTCAGGATCAAACGCTGAATCGGTGTATGCTACGGAAGAACCTTTGGGTGGGGAGAGATGTTCGACTGGAGAGTGGGCGAGGGGCTGGGAGTTCGATTGTCCAGATTGTTTGCATGGGGAATGGGTTCTGTTGGTGCCAGGATCGGAAAAGGGGTTCGAGCCGCAAGAGGGTTAGGTTGGGGAGAGGGTTGGAGTAGATGGAGAGTCTGTTTGAGGAGGAGGTTCTGTTGAAATGAGGGTGGAAGAGAGGGATCCCATGAGCAAACGCATTCCGATTAGCTCGGACGGAGAAGAGCTCGGGGGGCGGGAGGGTTTGGACTGGTAAGATGAACAGCGGGAGCCTTTGGAAGAGGGGCGTTCCTCCACAAGAAGAGGAGGGGGGGTGTCTCTAGGAGCTGAGGTCAGCAGTGGGTTGAGTCGGCAGGAGAGTTGGAATGGGGAAGGCACTGTAGCGGAGGGGTCTACGGGGCGTCGCTGGGCCAGGAGCAGTAGCTGAGCAGGGTGCGAGGCCCGGGGCCCATTCTCGCCGCCGCCCCTCGAGGCCGCGCGGCTGACGCGCTTTCTCCCTGCGCAGTGGTGATCGAGGATGACCGGATAGACGACGTGCTGAAGGGGATGGGGGAGAAGCCGCCGTCCGGAGTGTAGACGCGCCGGCTCAGGCGGCGGGCTCCGGGCCCAGCCCAGCAGCGGCCAGGAGCGCAGGCCGGCGATGCGGCTGCGGGCGCCCCCCGCCCCGGCCCAGGCGCCCGCGGGCGGGGGCTGCAGGGCCGCGCCGTCTCCGGGTCACAGTCGCTGCCGCCGCCGCCAGGCACTCCGGAGCTGTCCGCTTCAGCACCACGGCGGCGGCGGTAGCGGCGGCGCGGACCTGCCCGGAGCCCGCCGCCGCTTTCATGCACTTTAGAACCTCGGGCCGCAGCCCCTCCCCGCACACCGGAACGGACACAAAGACCCGCAGCCCTCAGCCCCCGGTCCGCCCCCTCCCGCACGGCTCCCCTGACCCGCCCCCGTCCCAGCAGGTCTGGTCTGCAGACCTGCTGCCAGCCGGTGTCGGACCTCGCGCGCGGCCACCAACGTTTGGCTGCGTATTTGCATGAGCTTCCTATCCACCTGAGCCCAGCCCTCCAGGCCGCTTCTCACCCCCACCCTTGTCTGGCGTGACCCCAGCCTCAGCCTCTTTCTAAGGGACTTCCTCAGCACATTTGTATTTTTATATCCGACTCTTTGTTTACTGATTCCCCTCATGGTTCATACCCTCCCCCCACAGTCTCGGCCACGCTCCTCTGCGCCTGGCAGATAGGATGGGTGTTGAGGCTGGGATGGGACAAGCCCCCAACATGGTAACCAACCACAGAGCCAGTCTGCCCATGCCTGACCCCAGGAGGCTCTCCGGCAGACCCCTTCCCTCAAGGTATCACCTTCCAAGGGCCCAGGTCTGATTTTACCTTGGACCCCTGTATTCTGCCCCTGGGAACCCAAATGGGGGCTGTTCTGCATCTTTGGATGACACCTGTGGCCCTGGAGATGTTCTCAACCCAGGGGTGTCCTTTGTAAATGTTCCTCCATCCTCACTGTACCAGGAGTGTGTGAATAAACACAGACCTCCCTGTGTGTGTGTGTGTGTGTGTGGTGTAGCTGCTGCTTTAGTTTGCCAGGAGCCAGGCCCAAATGGCTCTGATTCCTTCTGGGATGGGGAGCAGGTGCTTGGGAATCTCAGGTGCATGTTACTGGCAGAGAAAGGCTGTCAAGTAAACAAAGCAGGCCAGTCTGGCCTAGGAACATCATTACAGGGCGGCCTCCTTGGGTAAATAATACAACCCAAGCAGGATAAGTCACCAGAGTTGAGGCTGCAGCGGGGTTTAGAAGCATAAAGCAATCGAGATTCAAAATCTGCAGCCTCCTGTGGATAAATCCAGGTTGGATGGGACTCAGTAAAAGGCCCCAGGGAGGCAAGTCTCCAAGCATGGCTGGCATGCAGAGGGGTTGTGCTGAGCTTTGCCCCTGAGGATGAACACTGGTGATTTGGTATGATGGGGAGGAAGTTGGGGAACCCATGAGTGATCCAAGGAAGTCAGAAATCTGGGATTTGGGTCTAGTGTGGCCTGGCCTGTAATTTTTTTCATGTGAGGTTACTTCCATCAGCTCTATCTTAGGCATGAGGCCCCTGGGATGTGAGTACCTTGGACCCAACCCTAAGCCCTGAGTTAGGAATTCTGAATAGTTGAGTCCAAGACATAAAGGCCTCACAGCTGAATGGCACTAAGGAATTCCTCATGATCTGAGTCCGAGAGGAAGCAGGGTGGAGTGGGAGGTCTAGGGGGTGAAAGGATCTGGGCTCCAAGAGCCAGCTGGGCCACACTGAGCTCTCCACCCTTATGCATGAGGTAGAAATGGAAATGGAAGCCACTGCCATAGGTTGCATGCCTCAAGGACCAGCCATAACGAGCTTGGGCATAGTGTCTTGCCCGGAAGTGAGGGGCAGCAGAGGTCATTGAGATGAACCGGCCCCCAGGGACCAGCACTCGGCTCACCTGCAAAGCAGATAGAGAAGCCATTGGTGAGAAGCCCACCTCCAGGTTCTCAAAGGTCAGTATTGCTCCAGATGCCTTCCCAGTGTAATCTCAGGTACTACCCTACATCCAGTAGCTCAGGGCTTTCCATGGCAAAAGAGTGAGGCTCCTTCTCTGCCCTTGGTTGTTCCGTGGGGGTAGGGATATTTTAGACAGGTAGGAGCATGGAAGTGATGTCAGGTGCAGGGGCAGGGGGCACTGCTTTCCTGTCAACTGCTCATCCTCTCTATCTGGAACCTGTCTGCTACCTCATCTCTGTGGCAACCCAGTAGTCAATCATCAGCCTGGCCACTCCAGCCCCCTCTGAACTCGACCCAGCCTAACCCCTCCGTTCTTCCAGGTAACCACTGTACTAAAGGTGACCCACTACTTGCTCCAAACCATGCCTCATTCTGGCTTCTGAGTTCTTCCAGTTTCCCAAAAGCTCAACCCCTCCTCCCCACCTCTTGATCTGCCCTCTTCCCTCATTGCTTCCTCACCTCACTCAGCACCTGGTCCACAGTGTGGACACCTTCAGAGGACACAATCCAGGGATCCTGTTCTCCAGTCAACAGGGCATCCAGCGTGCCCTTCTCAAGCACCACGTTGAAGGACTCACTGGGAAAGCCCAGTGCCCGAACGTCCATGGTCTCCCAGCGCAGCTTGGGCACATGGGCATAGCGAGCCCGCATGGCATCCACCACCACTGACGAGTAGTCCACACTGGTCACATCAGGGAAGCCCCCAAGGAACAGCTCATAACTCAGGGCACTGTTCCCACAGCCTGGGTGAGAAGGAGTAGGTGACAAAAGGGCTAGGTTAGCTTTGGTTCTCACCTCCCCAATTATGCATTCACTCTTGGCCCATTTTCTCTCAGCCCAAACCTTCCAGTACTGAAGGAACAGCATGGTACAAGAGCAGGAGCCTTAGAGTCATACAGACCTGGGCACATATCCTGGCTCCATCATTCCTAGCTGTGTGGACTCAGGCAAGTTGTTACATACCAGGAATTTGGATTTCCTAGTCAGAAAAATGAAGATAACAATACCTAGCTGACATGCAGGATATGATGCACTAACCAAAAACTAAATCAGGTGGAGAGTAGCTGAAGGAGCTCTGCACTTAGGAGTTCAAAGATCTGGGTTCTGGAAGTTCCCTTTGTGGCTCAGCAGTTAACGAACCTGACTAGGATTCATGAGGATGCGGGTTCGATACCTGGCCTCACTCAGTGAATTAAGGATCCGGTGTTGCCATGAGCTGTGGTGTAGGTTGCAGACATGGCTCAGATCCCGTGTTGCTGTTGCTGTGGCTGTGATGTAGGCCAGCAGCTGTAGCTCTGATTTGACCCCTAGCCTGGGAACTTCCATATGCGGCTGGAAAAAAAAAAAAAAAAAAAAGACAAAGATCTGAGTTCTGATAGCCTTAGTCATACAGCCATGGAAAGTTATTCAACTCTCAGCCTCAGTTTCCTCAAACTCATAATGGGGATAATACTGGCACCATTAGAGCCATAATATTATTAACAAATGGATAATATTAGTATTATCCCAATGCCTAACTTCTTAGGGATCCTCAACTATATCAGCCTGGGGAAGACCTCGCATTAGATGTTATTACCTTACTTTGGTTTCCAAGGCAGAATTAACAAGTTAAGGGGAAATTATGTGGGGACTCCCAGTGGAGATGATTCCTTGTTATTCCTTTACGTATAATTGAGCACTACATACTGGATTCTGCTGATGAATAAAGAGTCCCTGTCCTCAAGGAGCTCATGCTCTGGTGAGAGGAACAGATGTGTAATCAGGCAACTGCCACATAAGGCAATGAGTGTTTCAATAGGGGCAGGCTGTAAGATCACATAGGATAGTCCCTGTCCCTGCCTTAGGTGGCTCAGCCAACAGGTTCATGGGAACTGACAACTCACCAGAGTCTTGAAGACTCCTAACACTCTGGTGGGAAGTGCCTGGAAAGCAGTCCCAAAGGAGTGGAGATTAGAGGAGTGGATGTGGACCTACTGTCCAGTGGGCATGGCTTCCTTCAAAGGTCTGTTGGCCTTTTCCAGGTCAGCATCAGCCAGAGGACAGTCCTGGAGGACAGTTCCTGGTGGCCTCACATGGGGATCCCCAGCTCTTGGGATTAGATTGCCTTTAATCCCCATTTGCCTCCCTAAGAGGATCACAGATTTAGCTGTAGGGATAGCCCTAATCTAGCAGACAGAGCTTGACGCCTGGATAGGGTACCTAGAGGCTGCCCCTTCTTGTGTTCCTCCTCAGGACCTGGAGCTCAGGAAGAGTACTATCTTGCCTGGGAGAATTCAATGTGTGCTTCCCAACAGTGGAACCACAACAGGCTCTGGGATGAGAGGTGAGGATGGCTGAAGAGGAAACCCTAACTTAGTGCAGGCTGAAATCCCACTGGGTTTTCTGGACCCACCGTTCCTTCACCACCCAACCTGACCTCATGTGCCTGCAGAGCTCTGCCTAACTGTGGACAACCCCAATTTCCTTTCCTTGTTTCCTTTGGTAGGAATGGTATCTTCCAAGACAACTTTATTAAAGATAAAGAGAAAATCAGACTTGACCACAGAGCCAAGTTATGTCTACAAAGCAGTGATTTCTGACTCTGCTGCCTCAGTGGTTTGGGGCTACCAACTAAGATGAGCCTAGGAAAGGTCACTTCCTCCCTAGGTCCACTCTTAGGGAAGCAGGGCCCTGGAGAATTGAACCAGATCCAAGAACCCATCATATGTGAGTCCAGAGCTAGGTGGATGCTATCTCAGCACCAAGAGATTGAGGTGTAAGCTAGACTACCAATTCGCTAATTTATATCAGGAAAAATAGCCATCATGGGGTCTGGACAGCCAATCCTCTGGTCAGTCACTTCTGTCTCTAAAGGAAATACATATTGAAACCAAATTATAATTGCAAGGTTCTACAGAGTATGGAGTCAAGAAAGAAGAGAGAACCAGAGAATTATGACAACAAAGCTGGAACAGCCGCATGCATTTATCTGCCAGGAGGAATCTACCCATAGGGACCAGACGCACAGGTCCTCAGGCAGGGCACTCTTTCTCTGAGCAGTCCTGAAGAAAGTGCCTCTCTGACTCCCATCTTCAATAATAAAAATGATAGCTAGGGAGTTCCCGTCGTGGCGCAGTGGTTAACGAATCCGACTAGGAACCATGAGGTTGCGGGTTTGGTCCCTGCCCTTGCTCAGTGGGTTAACGATCCGGCGTTGCCGTGAGCTGTGGTGTAGGTTGCAGACGCAGCTCGGATCCCACGTTGCTGTGGCTCTGGCGTAGGCCAGTGGCTACAGCTCCGATTGGACCCCTAGCCTGGGAACCTCCATATGCCGCGGGAGCGGCCCAAGAAATAGCAACAACAACAACAACAACAACAAAAATGATAGCTAACAGTTGTTGAACACTGGGTCCTATGCTAAGTACTTTATAAGGATGTCTCAAGTTTTGTTTTTTGGTTTTTTTGGCGGTGCCCACAGCATGCTAAAGTTCTGGGCCAGGAATTGAACCTGTGCCATGGCAGTGACCTGGGCCACAGCAGTGAAAATGCCAGATCCTTAACCACTAAGGAACTCCTCTCAGGTTATTTATTTATTTATTTATTTATTTTAAATGGCCGAAACCACAGCATATGGAAGTTCCCAGGCCAGGGGTTGAATCCAAACCACAGCTGTGACCTATGCCCTAGTTGTAGCAACTCTGGATTCTATAACTCACTGTTACGGGCTGGGGACTGAACCCATGCCTCCGCAGCGACCCAAGCCACTGCATTCAGGTTCTTAACCCACCGTGCCCCAGTGGGAACTCCAAGTTACTTCTGAAGTAGTTTCATGCAGAAGATACTATTATAACAACCATTGAAGTATTTTAGCCTGCAAAGCCTAAAATACTTACTATTTAGCCTTTTTCAGAGAAAAATTACTGACCTCTAACCTAGACTAAGTCTCATAATATTTATCACTAACGTGGATAAGATTAGTCGGGGGTTTTCATGAGGATTAAATAAGTTAGAAAGGGCCCACCACATTCCCTAGCACCTACCAGGTGTTTAATTAGTTTGTTCAGGTGTAATACAACATAAGATGCTCCCAAGCTGTGGGTCCTGTTGTTAGATCTTGGGAATCCCACCTGGAAAGTTTTCCTTTTTGATTTTTAGACATTTCTCTCCTCTATCTAGAAAAGGATACTTCCCAGCCAGACAGATTTTTAAGGCAGTGTTACCCTGCCAATTATTGGCATGAGAATCAGCCTGCAGGCTTGTTCAAAATACAGACCCGTGGGTAATACCTTAGACCATTCTTGGAATTAGAAAGCCCAGTGGGGTTCATTTTTCCAGGTTATTCTTTTTTTTTGTCTTTTTTTGCTATTTCTTGGGCCGCTCCCGCGGCATATGGAGGTTCCCAGGCTAGGGGTCCAATCGGAGCTGTAGCCACCGGCCTACACCAGAGCCACAGCAACGAGGGATCCGAGCCGCGTCTGTGACCTACACCACAGCTCACGGCAACGCCGGATCGTTAACCCACTGAGCAAGGGCAGGGACCGAACCCGCAACCTCATGATTCCCAGTCGGATTCGTTAACCACTGCGCCACGACGGGAACTCCGTTTTTCCAGGTTATTCTGATGCACACTAAAACTTGAAAAACAGAGATCCATGGTAAATCTACGAATAAATGCTACGGTTGAAAACCACAAAATTCAAGAGTTTTTACCTCTGGGGTGACAGGGCTTGAGGGACCACACAGAAAAAACCTTGAATATGCAAGGCATTTAATTTTGCCAGGAATTTTTGTAGGAGTCTTTCATACTCATTCAATCAGCTAAAAAGCCTGATACATAAGTATATACTCTTTTTTTTTTCCTAAAAGCTGAGAAAATTGAGACAGAAATTTACTTTGTCAAGGATTCCACAGCTAAGAGTCCATGATTTTTTTTTTTTAATTTCTTTCTAGGGCCGCACCTGAAGCATATGGAAGTTCCCAGGCTAGGGGTTGAATTGGAGCTGCAGCTGCCGGCCTACAGCACAGCCAGATCTGATCGGCATCTGCACTTATGCTACAGCTTGTGGCAACACTGTCCTTAACCCATTGAACAAGGCCAGGGATCAAACTGGCATCCTCTGGAGTTCCCATCGTGGCTCAGTGGTTAACGAATCTGAGTGGGAACCATGAGGTTGTGGGTTCAATCCCTGGCCTTGCTCAGTGGGTTAACAATCCGGCATTGCCGTGAGCTGTGGTGTAGGTTGCAGACACGGCTCAGATCCCGAGTTGCTGTGGCTGTTGCGTAGGCCAGTGGCTACAGCTCTGATTCGACCCCTAGCCTGGGAATCTCCATATGCCGCGGGAGAGGCCCTAGAAAAGGCAAAAAGACACACAAAAAAACAAAAACAAAACCTGCATCCTCATGGATATTAGTCAGGTTCTTAACCCACTGAGCCACAATGGGAACTCTTTTTAAGATTCTATGATTTTGCCATTATTCTGCAGTTAAGATTACATGTGCCAAGATCCCAACATAATTAGCTGCCTCCAGCATCCAAGTTCTTAAGCACTAGATTATACTTCCTTTCTAGTCCTAGAAATGTTCTATTTCTCAAACCAAGTAGGGTATACACACACATTCGAGTTATTATTTATACCTTACATATATATTATAAATGACTCATATATGGGAAATATTTCACTTAAACATATACATGCTTTTAAAAACACCAAAATAAAAACTATAATTAGAAGGAAATCTGTTGCTTAATCAAATTTCACTGGAGTTCCCAAGGCTGGAAGAGTGAGAGAACCCCAGTATGGGCAAGTGGACCTCTCAGAGCCCCACCTTACAACCCATTATTTGTTCCTTTGGAAAAAATCACACCATCATCCGCAGCAATCTCCCCTCAGAGAGTGCTGCCCCTGTCCTCACTGCACACGGCAGGGCGGGGTGGGGGGCGGAGAATGGGGCATATGGATGCGTAGGACCAGGTTTGTTAGAGTTTAGAGTGAAAAGATCAGTCTCTGAGTGACGATGGCTCCCGGTGCCCAGCCGGGCAAACATAAAAAGCCCTAGGCATTGCGCTCGAGGTACCTGCACGTGCCCTATCCAACTTGAATTCCCAGTTCCATTTCTGGAAGTGAACCCAAGGCTCAGAACAGGTTCACGATTCGTCCTGTCTTACAGTCAGCTAGCGCTGGGACTTGAAGTAAGTCCCCTGAGCTCTCTTAGTGCTGGAGGCTGCCTCCCTAGGGGCCGGAACCGAGTTATGGGTCACCTACCCACTTACTACATTCAGACTCAGACTTTCTACGGGGGAGGGGGGTGGCGGTCCCCGGACTAAGAATCTCTTGGCACCTGTTTGCCCTGGCAACTACTGCAGAGATTCTGAAGGTTCTGGGTCTTCACTTCTGACTAGGGCGTCCTCTGAGAGGGGCAGGCAGAAGCGAGGAGCAGGAACAGTCCCCTTGGGCTGGGCAGTCCCGAGACTACCCACCTAACACAAGGATACGGTCCTCGGGCCGCAGCTCCGGCTCTAGGAGGTCACGGAAGGAGGAGAAGTCCCCGAACCACTCGTAGGGGGCAGAGTCTGCAGCGCCTTGGTAGCGCTGGTCCCAGTACTGGACTTCGCGGTATCCGCTGTTCTTTTCTGGTAACTCCAGCAGGGGCGTGGAGGCCCTTGAAGAGGCCATGCTTGCCGCTTCTGGGTTCGCAGGGCTGCAGGTTCTCACATCTGGGCGGGGCTTGGCGCTTCTATGTAACCAATCGGAATGGTGGCATGTAGGAGGCGTGGCCTTTACGTCTCCGCCCAGCACCAGCAATTGCTCAACATAAACACGTGGAACTTCCGTTCTCTGTTAAGTGCGCTGGGAAGAATCCTCCGGATGGGGAAGTCATATCGTCCAAACCCTGAGTCCTCCGGCAGCATTGCTAACTTCTGAGCCACAGTCCTGGTGTCGCACTCACTAGGGCTCGTCACTCCCCTTCTCATACTTTGTTTGATTGGCTCCTCCCATTAAGAAGTCTGAAAATTAATGAGGGATTTATTTCTTCCCAGTATTGAGCACCCAGAGAACTCTGAGGGATGGCGGGAGTAGCACAGGTCTTATCCTCCAGGAAAGATTGGCATGTACGCTGATATTAACGACACAGGCTAAGTGTTATACTGGGCCGGGGAGATGGAGGGGAGAGACAGGGCGCAGACAAGAATGTTCCTTTCCGGGCAAACTTCGATCCACATTAGCCCCTATGGGTCCAGGGCTAAGTATGTACTGAGGAGTGACATTATTTCTACTTGTAGAGTGTGCACTCCATAGGGGAGACAGATATAGAAGAAGTGAATTTTGGAGTAAGTAAGGACTCTGACAACTCCAGCCTACGCTCAGTCCGTTGGGACATGCAGCGCGGGAAGCGGAACCCAAATACCCAAGGATCGGGCTTCCGAGGTAGCGGGCCACAGGAGCGGTGCACCATCAAGATGGCGGCGAGCCTGCGGAAACGCGGCCGGGCAGGTCCCGCAGCCCTGGCGGCGGGACTGTGCGGGCAATGGCTGCGGCGCGCCTGGCAAGAGCGGCGCCTACTACTGCTGGAGCCACGCTACACGCTGCTGGTGGCCGCCTGCCTCTGCCTGGCGGAGGTGGGCATCACCTTCTGGGTCATTCACAGGGTGGCATGTGAGTGCGCCGAGGGGGAGGGGAGGGTAGGGAGGGGGACCGAACCCCCGACCCAAACTGGGACCTAGATTTAGAGCTCTTAGACCCCTCATCCACTCAATCTTCAATGCAGGCCTTTATTTTTTACCCCAGTAAAAACTAAAGATTGCTCCACTGAAAACGAAACCTGATCTTAATCCCTTCCAGAAAATTTGGGTCCAATTTAATGTACTGCTGCTGCTGCTTGTCTCTGTGAATTTGGACCGGTCACTTCTCTTGCTGTGTCTCAAGCTTCTCATCTCTTCAGTTCTGAGGTCTCGAACTCTCTTCTTAGCGATAGCGTTTTGTGATCGCTTGAGTCATTTGGCATTATTGGTGGCTGCTTTCCAGGCTGAAAACATTGGACTTAAAGCTTTCTTGGTTAAGATAGTTAATTCAGTACATATTTGTTGAGTGCTTATTATATGGCTAACACTATGCTAGGTGCCAAGAGTATAGTTCGAAAAAGATAGACACATTTTCTGGTTGTGTAGGCCTGGACAGAGATGTATTAGTATAAAATTACAATGCTGTCGTATTCATCATGATAGTAAGACAGTGCTATAAAGGACACAAGAGGGCACTTCAGCCAGGCCTTGAGGAGTCAGAGAAGGCTTCCTAGAGTCTTCCTTGAAACATAAGAGCTAGTTAGTTGAAGAAGAGAAAAGGAGGGGGGAAGAGAGAATCCTGTATCAAAAATCTTCAATTGAAAGAGAAAGTTGGGAGTTCCCGTTGTGGCGCAGTGGTTAACGAATCCAACTAGGAACCATGAGGTTGCGGGTTCGGTCCCTGCCCTTGCTCAGTGGGTTAACAATCCGGCGTTGCCGTGAGCTGTGGTGAAGGTTGCAGACGCGGCTCGGATCCCGAGTTGCTGTGGCTCTGGCGTAGGCCGGTGGCTACAGCTCCGATTTGACCCCTAGTCTGGGAACCTCCATATGCCGCGGGAGCAGCCCAAGAAATAGCAACAACAACAACAACAATAACAACAACAAAAGACAAAAAAAAAAAAAGAAAGAAAAATGAAAGAGAAAGTTGGAGTTCTGTGCTGGCGCAGCAGCAATGAACCGGACCAGTATCCATGAGGATGTGGGTTTGATCCCTGGCCTTGCTCAGTAGATTGAGGATCTGGAACGCTGAGGGCTGTGGTGTAGGTCCAAGTTTCGACTTGTTATCTGGCATTGCCGTGGCTGTGGTCAGTAGCTATAGCTCCAATTCAACCGCTAGCCTGGGAACTTCCATATGTTTTGGGTGCAGCCCAAAAAAAACAGAAAGGGGAGGGAAAGTCTACTTTGTTTGAGGAACTGAAAAAATTTTTTTAGAGCTGGAATGTAAAATCAAGTAAGAGTAGAACAGACAGATAAGACTGCAAAAGTTGAGGCCAGATCATGTAGGAATCTGTAAGCCCATGTTAAGGAGATAGATCGCAAAATGGCTGAGAATTTAGGACTCCATGAGTTTCAGTCTCGTCTACCCTTCCTAGCTCACTGATCTTGAGCTAGTCACTTAACCTCATAAATTCATAATTTCCTCTTCTAAAAATGGGAATAATAAAATTTGGTCTTGGGGTTCCCGCTGTGGTGCAACAGGATCGGTGGCGTCTTGGGAGTGCTGAGTCAAAGGTTTGATATCCTGCCCTGCACAGTGGGTTGAGGATCCAGGGTTGCTGCAGCTTCGGCTTGGGTCATGACTGCCGCTTGGATCTGATTCTGGGCGCAGGAACTCCATATGCCGTGGGGCGGCCAAAAATGAAAAATAAAATAAGGTTTGGTCTTCATCTTAAGGAATCATTGAAGAGTTTTAAGCAGGGAAACATGATATGGTTTCTATTATAGGAAGAGCTCTCTGGTTGTGGGGTGGAAAATGTATTGCAGTGGGGTGAAAGTGGAAGCTGGGAGCCTAATTAGGGAGGTTTTTTTGTTTGGGTTTTTTTTTTTTGTCTTTTTGCCATTTCTTGGGCTGCTCCCACAGCATATGGAGGTTCCCAGGCTAGGGGTCTAATCAGAGCTGTAGCCGCCGGCCTATGCCAGAGCCACAGCAACTCGGGATCCGAGCCGCGTCTGCAACCAACACCACAGCTCACGGCAATGCCGGATTGTTAACCCACTGAGCAAGGCCAGGGATCGAACCCGCAACCTCATGGTTCCTAGTCGGATTCATCAACCACTGTGCCACAACGGGAACTCCTATTTAGGGAGCTTTTGCATCACTGAGGCTAGAGATTATGTTAGGCCCAAATTTGAGTGTGTGATAGTAGAAATATTTAGGATGAGGAATAGGCAGGACTTGGTGACTGAGGGTTGCAAATGAAAGAGAAGGAAGTGTCAAAGACGTTTCCCAGGTTTGTGACCTGGGCAGCTGACAGGTTAATGGTGCCATTCATTGAGCCCAGAAAAAGGAACAGATTTGGAGTGGAAGATTACGAGTTGCATTACAGACATGTTGGAGTTTGACCTGAGAATGTGAATGACATTCACCCAGAGAATGTCAGATAGGCAGTTAAGAGAAGGAGTTGTGATAGAAGTCCTGAGAGTGAGCCAGAACCAGGTGCTTTGATAGCCTGGGGCAGACAAGTTCTGAGCTTGAAGTAACCACACCATGCTGTCCTTTTCCAGATACAGAGATTGACTGGAAGGCCTACATGGCTGAGGTGGAGGGCGTCATCAATGGTACCTATGACTATACTCAACTGCAGGGCGACACTGGACCTCTTGTGTGAGTGGGGATAGGAGGTTCAGCGAGGATGTGAGGGGCTGATTGGATGCTGGGCTGGCTAGCTTCACCCAGATTCACGTTCGTTCTCCTCTTCCCAGGTACCCAGCCGGCTTTGTGTATATCTTTATGGGGCTATACTATGCTACGGGCCGGGGCACTGACATCCGCACGGCCCAGCACATCTTTGCTGTGCTCTACCTGGCCACCTTGCTGCTTGTCTTCTTGATTTACCACCAGACCTGCAAGGTGAGTCCTCACTACCAGGAACAGGGGACTCCAAACCGGGAGGCTTGGGGAATGGGACTGGCTCAGGGTTGGTGAGCTGACCTTGTTTCCCACTGTGCCTACCTCTTAGGTACCTCCCTTCGTCTTTTTCTTCATGTGCTGTGCCTCTTACCGTGTCCACTCCATCTTCGTGCTGCGGCTCTTCAATGACCCAGTGGCCATGGCACTGCTCTTCCTCAGTATCAACCTCCTGCTGGCCCAGCGCTGGGGCTGGGGCTGCTGCTGTTTCAGGTCAACACCCCTCCCTTCTGGCCCCTCTCTCACATTCTGTGTTTTCATCACCTTCTCCCCAGATTTCTGCAGCAGAGGACCTAAGGGAGTGGTCCCGCAGTGTGGGTCAGTTAGGGCCGCACTGGGAGAGTCCAGGATCTATAAAAAGTGCCCCCCTCCCCAGGCCCCCAACACACACACCTTCCTCCCTTCCTCCATTCCCTCCAGACAGCATCTATTTGTTGGGGTTGGTCTTTGCATATTCTAAATATTCCACATATATTTGCTCACTCCGTCTGAGTGTCGAGACAAGGTATCGGCTCCCTCCCTCTAACCCCTGCCAGGCTGTGCTGAGTGTGAGCTCCCCTGGGGCTTCCTAGCAGGTGAGGGGAGGAGGTGCTATGGTGATAGGGGTGTTATCCATTTTGGGGCAGGGTACATGGCCCTGGAGCTGACCTCCACTCTTCCTCTCCCTTACCCACTCCAGCCTGGCGGTGTCTGTGAAGATGAACGTGCTACTCTTTGCCCCTGGGTTACTGTTCCTTCTTCTCACACAATTCGGCCTCCGTGGGGCCCTCCCCAAGCTGGGCATCTGTGCTGTCCTTCAGGTATCCCCTCCTTACCCCTCCCCCCCCCCTTTTTTTGTCTTTTTGTCTTTTTAGGGCCACACCAGCAACATATGGAGGTTTTCAGGCTAGGGGTCTAATAGGAGCTACAGTTGCCAGCCTACACCACAGCTCATGGCAACGCCAGATCCTTAACCCAATGAACGAGGGCAGGAGATTGAACCCACAACCTCATGGTTCCTAGTTGGATTCATTTACACTGTGCCACGATAGGAACTCCACTCCTTCCCCTTTCAAATGAAGGGGAGGCCCTTCTGTCTGGCCTCCTTTCATCCTTGAGCTTTCCTCAAAGCCAAGAGACAGGGTTGATTCTGGGCTGGGCAGCCACTACCTCTGGGCTTTGGTTTCATTAGCTGTAAAACAAGGGTGTTGAGCTAGAGGGTCTATGAGGGTCTTTCTAGCCCTGCCCATTTATAACCTGGAGAATTCAAACTTCAAGCACTATTGTTACCTGCTTCCTTGACTCCTTTGACCCAAGGCTCTGGTCTTTGTGGGTGGGCTGGCTTTCCTACTATTCCTGATGGGAATTAGGAAACCTCTGAGACCTGTACCCTGTTCCCACTCCTTCAGTGATTAACATGAGGCTGAGGGTGAGCCTGGGCAGCTCTGCTGACATCACACCATCCTCAGGTGGTGCTGGGGCTACCCTTCCTGCTGGAGAACCCCATCGGCTACCTGTCCCGCTCGTTTGACCTTGGCCGCCAGTTTCTCTTCCGCTGGACCGTGAACTGGCGTTTCCTCCCCGAAGCGCTTTTCCTGCATCGTGCCTTCCACCTGGCACTTTTGACTGCCCACCTCACTCTGCTCTTGCTCTTTGCCCTCTGCAGGTGGCACAGGTGAGAAGGGGGAGCAGTGCCATGGGCAGAGGTGGGGGAAGGCGTGAAGGACTTAGGCCTTTGGGAGATGTTGAGGAGATGCTGAGCTCATGGGGTGAGTTTAGAGCCTGGCCCATGATGGGAGCTTGATTAATGTCTCAATGGCTTCTCCCCAGGACAGGGGAAAGTATCCTGTCGCTGCTGAAGGATCCCTCCAAAAGGAAGGTTCCACCTCAACCCCTCACTCCCAATCATATCCTTTAAGTCAATGGGAAGGTAAGTCTTGCTCTCTCCAGGTGCAGATGGGGTCCTGGTCAGCTAGGCTGGTGACCTGGGGAAGGGAAAAGAAGGTACCAGTAATAGCTACAGGGCACATGTGTAGAGCTCCTACTCTATCAAACACTGCAGAGCACTTTATTCTTTTTTTTTTTTTTTAGCTCTTTAGGGCTGTACCGCGGCACATGGAGGTTCCCAGGCTAGGGGTCTAATTGGAGCTGTAGCTGCCGGTCTCCACCATAGCCACAGCAATGCCAGATCCGAGCCTCGTCTGCGACCTACACCACAGCTCCCAGCAACACCGGATCCTCAACCTACTGAGGCCAGGGATTGAACCCAAAACCTCATGGTTCCTAGTTGGATTGTTTCCGCTGCACCACGACGGGAACTCCTACTTTATTCTTTAATTCTAAATATTACTGAATTAGCATTATGAGTGCCCCCCTGCGCCTGGTGCTGTTCTAGGAGATTTACATGCATTCCTAACATTTAAAGTTCACAAGAGACCCTGAGATAGGGAGATATTTTTATTTTTATTCTTATTTTACACACAGTAAAATTAGGGCATTAAGAGGTTAAGTCATTTGCTAAGGTCGCATAGCTAGTAAGTGAGACTCATTAGGCCTTACGGTCCTAGGTATTATTGCCTCCACATCAGATTGAGGAACAGGTGTGAAACTTGTCAAAAGTATACATCTCAGAACAGCAGAGCCAAGGGGCTGACCCCAAAACTTTTGCCCCTCTGCTGTGAAACCTCCCTACCCTTTCTGCTCTTGGCCTTGACCACCATATACAGATTGTTTCTACCCTCTTCACCTCCAACTTCATTGGCATCTGCTTCAGCCGGTCGCTTCACTACCAGTTCTACGTCTGGTATTTCCACACACTGCCCTACCTCCTGTGGGCCACGCCTGCACGCTGGCTCACACATCTGCTCAGGTACCAGCTGGGACACCTGGGGAGTGGGAAGGGCTAGGGAGCTCCACCCCCCATGACTGACCCTGAAGGGGCAGGGGGTGAGCTGAAGGGCTGCTGCAGGTCTAGAAACTGGACACGACCTGGAGCTTATTTCTCATCTCCAGGTTGCTGGTGCTGGGGCTCATTGAGCTCTCCTGGAACACATACCCATCCACGTCCTGCAGCTCTGCTGCCCTGCACGTGTGCCATGCTGTCATCCTGCTGCAGCTCTGGCTGGGCCCCCAGCCTTTCCCCAAGACCATCCAGCACAGCAAGAAAGCCCACTGAGATCCACCTCTTCCCCTCCAGCCCATTCTCAGGACCCTGGATGGGGATGGACTCTGTACCCTTCCCAATAAACCTGACGAAGTCCACTTCTGTGCAGCCTAGGTGGAGGTGCCTGGACCAAGCTGAGAGGGGCAGATGTGGGGCAGATAAAGAACTCATTTGGGCAGTCCTAAGAGGCACTTTATTGCATAGGATTTGGGGACTGTGGCTCTCTCCCTTTCCACTGCACTGCACAGAGCTCAGAGGGGAAGGGGGCATGGGGAGGGAGGAGCAGGAGAGAGCACAGGCAGGCACTTTCTGTGGGGGCAAGAGGATTCTGTGAAGGGGATAAGAAGCAGTGAGAGCAGGCTGTCGCCAGCCTACCCTTCACAGCACCGAGAAGCCAGCCCTGGGTGGCAGTGACTTGAGTTTGTTGGGGGGTGCCAGCCTGAGCAAGGGCGCCCCTCACATGTTTGCCGGGCTGTAGCACAGCAGGTGCAGCTGTAGGTTCTGGTCCCAGTGGCGCAGCAGCAGGAAGAGACCGCGGGCAGCAGCCTTGAGGTTGGCCAGGTCGAGGCCCTCTGGCAGGTGCTGGGCTCGCAGCCAACAGTCAGCCTTTGCTGCCGCCAGTTCCCACTCCCCAAAGGCAGCCGCACAGCGGTGCTCCAGCCACGCAAGCGCCACGGCAGTGGCCCAAGTCCGGCCCCGCAAGTCGGCACCGCCAGGCCCTTCCGCCCCCTCTGAGGCCTCGGTGTCTGAGCCCCGCCCACTGTCCGCCTGGCCTGGACCCTCGGAGCCTGAGCTGGGAGACGGGCTGCAGGAGGCCGTGGCACTGTCACCCTGGCCAACACCGTGCCCTAGAAGTGCCCAGGGAGAGGAGGCCGAAGTGGGGCTGAGGCTGGCGCGATGCGCAGCGAAGGGCGAGGCGCGGCATAGACGCTCCTGCGAGATGCGCACAGCTGCGCAGAAGGGCGCGTCCAGGCGGAAGGAGCCAGGTGCCTCCTGCAACCGCACCTGAGGAGAGAGGAGGTGGGGGGAGAAGCGAGCTGAGACAGTGCCCTGGCCCTGGCAGCGCCACCCTCCACCTCCCGAGTCCTCACCAAGGGTAGGTAGTCGTGGTCGCTGCCTTCACTGTTGCTGTCACCGGCCTGGCCCGCGTCGGGGCTGCGGAGTCTATGGCTGTCTGGACCTCGGGGCTTCCGACCGCTCAGGCTGAGCCGAGATGGAGGCTGGGGGGTCAGGCGATGAGGCCCTCCGGTGGGGGCTGTGTGGCCCCCCAAAGCAGAATTGGAGTTGCCTATTTGGTCCGGGTCCCAGCCGCCTGCCAGAGAGCCTCCCTGAAGTTCGGCACTGGAGCCATTCAGTGCCAGTGGTGGTCCCTAAGCCAGGTTGCTCCCTATCGTTTCCCTGGATTTGAGTATTACCTTTAGAGTGGACGATTGTGGGCAGAGGAGCAGCATTTGGATGGCCCTGAGAAGCAGGAGAGGTGCCTGGGGGCTCTGCTGGCTCTGCAGGGGCACAGAGACGCGATCAGGTGTGTCTGGAAGGGTGGCCAATGAGGTGAGAACCAGCCCCTGGAATGGACCTTACCTGAGCTCCGCACCTGCAGGGCTGATGGCAAGACCTCCCTAGTGGTAGCATCCACAGCTACAGGGCAGGTGAAGCAGGAGGGGGCAAAGCTGACCTTGCTTGTCTGAAGGGCTCGAAGCCAGGACCTCCGGGCATGGCCTGTGAAATCAAGGAGCAGCATGCTGAACAGGAGGCATGCATTCCCACCACCCACCCTCTACTCTACAGAGGGCTTTACGGCAAAAAATATCACTGCTCCCCTAGCTTCTCCCTCTGTCCACTTTTGAATAGAGTGCAGTTCCTTGCTGGGGCCAGCTCACCTCCCCAACTCTGATGAGAAATGTTAGGCTGAACCCTCAATTACCTTGTAACAAGTCTAGGCCCCCTGGCCACCCATGAATTCAACATCCTGTATGCAAACGAAGAAAGCATTGACTGCAGTGCCTTTTCCATCCATTCATTTCAGCACTGGCCAATAGAACTTTATGCCATGATGGATGTGTTCTGTATCTGCACGATCCAATATGGTAGCCACTAGTCACATGTGACTTAAGCACCTGATGTGTACTAGTGCAACTGAAGAACTAACATTTTAACTTTATTTCATTTTAATAATCTTTGCTTTTTTTTTTTCAGGGCTGCACCTGTGGCATATGGACGTGCTTGGGCTAGGGGTCAAATCAGAGCAGCATCTGCAACCTTGTGGCAACGCCAGATTCTTAACCCACTGAACAAGGCCAGGGATCAAACCCATATCTTCATGGATACTAGTCAGGTTCTTAACCCACTAAGCCCCAATGGGAACTCCTCATTTTAATAATCTTAATGACAGATTTGTTTTTATGTTATGGGCACTGTGAATCATTGCAAGATGACGTTCCCTCTCTGATGACTACTAGGAAGCTTGCCAACTTGGGGTCCCATGCTTGCAAGGGCACATAACCTCATGTGTATGTCTTTGATATAACCTCATTCTCTGCTTCCTTCGATTATCCCCTTTTTTCCCATAGCTCTGCTTAATTTTTTTTTCTTGTCAATGTGAGTGAGCTGCCTCATCCTTTGTGAGCAAGGTGAGGTAAAGAAAGTGATCACATAGACCTGTGTCTCTGCCACTCTCTGCCCCTTGACCCCTGACCGGGCCCACCAGCAACTCACCCCGGTCAGCCATGGTCTCGCCCCCTCCCCGGAGAGCCAGCTGCTCATTGTCCCGGACCACGGAAGCTGCTGTCAGTCGATGGAGTGCTTGATCCCAAGCATTTTCTCTTTCAGGGGGTGACGGAGGCAGTGCGCCAACATCCCCAGGACCCCATAATGTCTCCAGCCCAATGCCCACCTCCCAGCACATAGGCTGCTCCCCACACAGGGCCCGGATCACCACATGGCAGCGTGGAGCCTGGGGAGGCGGCGGTATTGCCGGAGGGGCCAACTCCCCATTGGGAGGAACAGCCGTGAATAAGAAGGGTGGATCCATCAGCATGTCCCAGTCCATGGGGGCTGGGGAGAGCAGGTTTCCTGGGGAGAGACAATGGGACAGGGACAGTGTGGTGCCTGGGACTCCGCCTCCCCGAGGCCTCCTCAGTATCAGAAGCCAGCTCCCCATCCGACCCTTACCTGAGTCATCCAGGCCCTGTCCCAGCTGCCGCCCTGGCTCAGGGCCTGGCCCATCTGGCGCTACACCCAGAGAGGGGTGGCGGGGGTGGCCAGGGGCTGGATTCACCCGGCCTGGTGGAGACGAGAGACTTCGGCCAGCCAGAGCCACTCTGTGTCGACGGCCTAGCACCTCAGCACTCAAGGCCCCAGTCTGCACACGAGAAGTGGGGTTCGCTGGCCAAGGAATGCAGAGCCCCTGGCCATCAGACATACACACACAACTGGCCACATGCCCCTTTGTCTGAGCCCCAGGATGACTGCTCACCACCATTAGGGGGAGGTCAGGCTCCTATGGCCCCTGGCCACCTTCCCAGTGTCATCTCTCTCCATGCCCTATTTCTCACTCATCTGTTTTTTTTTTTTTTTCCTGGCCGCACTTGTGGCATGTGAAAGCTCCCAGGCCAGGGGCTGAACCTGTGCCACAGCAGCAACCTGAGCTGCTGCCATGACAACACCAGATCCCCAACCTGCTGAGCCACAAGAGAACTCATCTCTGTTTTTATCATGTCTTCTCCCATTTCACCAGGCAAACGTCTTTATTCTTCCAGAGATGGCTCTTGCTCTCCCTACTCCCTCAGACAGGGTTAGTCACCTTAACGCTGAACTCCCATAACACCATGTTCCTGTGCCCATCAATGTATGTTGCATGGTATCGTGATTATAGATTTGCCCATCTCACCCTCCCTCCTTTCCTTTCTTCCTTCCTCTTTCTCTCTTTCCCTCCCTCCTTTCTTCCTTTCTTTTCTTTTTCTTCCTTTTTCTTTCTTCCTTTCTTCCTTTCTCCCTTCCTTCCCTCCTTCCTTTTCTTTCCTTCTTTCTTCCTTCCTTCCTTTCTTTTCTTTCCTTCTTTCTTTCTTTCCACAGTGTGCAGCAGCCTGATGTGGGATCTCAGTTCCCAGACAGCAATCGAACCCAGGCCACAGCAGCGAAAGCACCAAATGCTAACCACTATGAAATCAGGGAACTCTCCATATATTTTTTAAAACTATACTTACTAGTAACCATTGCATAATTTATTGCATGTAGCAGGTGGCCAATAAACATTTGCTAGATACATAGTAGGTGGATGTGGACTGAATCTCACCTTGACTGTTGCCAGTGGGGGTGGAGGCAGGGGGCAGGAGCGGGAGCCTGCAGGTTCTCCCCAGGCCAGGCTGCGGCAACCCTGCTGAGAAGGGGGGTCCAGGGGAGCACTGCCTTCAGGTGAACCAGGGCCCTGGGAGATGGGGGACTCACTGCTGCCTGTGGAACCTGGGCCTGGCTCTGGGCTGGCAGAGCAGTGGGTCAGCACATATTGCTCCCGGATGTATGAGGACTGGAAGATGCGGCGCCATATGGCTGTGTCAGAGGACGGGTTAGGTCCAGGGTCCGTGACTGGGTCTGTCAGAGCATCAGTACCTATTGGGAGGTAGGAGAACAGATCCCAGCCCTGGCCTCTCCCACTGCCCACTCCTCCTCTAACACACACACCTGGACACTCACTCTGCTCTGAGTCCCCAGCAGCCCATGGGCTGGACATCTCTGCCGACACAGTGCCTGTTCCCAGTGGCTCCGAGGTGCCGGTGGGCTCAGTGCCAGGGCTGGTGGCAGATGGTGCTTCCTCTGGAGATGGGAACACGGAGCCGCCCAGGCTCTGCCAGCCAGGCTCTTGGCCCTGGAGAGGCATAGACATTGGAAAAAAACTGATTGTGGTTATACACTACCTCTTTCCAAACAAGATTTAAGATGGCTCATGAAAGAGGCAATAAAGTTAATAAGCCAGAAATGAAAGCCCAGTACAAAGGAAGGAGGAAGCATACGTGCTGACAATGGGGTTACTAGAGCTGCTGTGGCTGAGCCTCAGGTTTGGCCTTGAGCTTCCTGGCAGCCAGGCAAAAAGGCAAACAGTCCCTTATACAGCTCTCCTGATCAAAAAGGAGGAAGCGAGTTTGGTTCTTCTAGAGATAAAACTTTTCATAATAAAAATAACAATCATTTCTCTAACTCCTACCAAGAGTGCACATGTCATGACCTCTAATTACAACCCTGTGAAAAAAATCAGTACCAGGAGATGGGCTCAGAGAGGTTAAGTGACTTGCCCCCAAATGGCTAGTACACAGCAGAATGGGGACCTGAGATTTCATCTAGATGATGCTCCGTCTGCCCCTGAATGTTACAAGAAATTATCTGGATGGTGCTTTTTGTAGGGTGTTGTGTGAAGTAATAAGAAAGTTTTGACAAAAACTTGGCAGCAAATGCTGGCGCTGTTCTCTGTGGCTGTGCATTTAGTGACCAAGGGCAGCACGTGAGAGGGGCAGGCTGCGGTTACCTTAGGGGGGCCCAACGCGGCCTCTGGGGAGGTCTGGGGGTGGTAGTAGGAGAGTTCGGCAGAGCGAGCCACAGGGAATAGGAAACGGTTTTGAGGAGATAAGGGGCTTCAGTCACCCCAGGCCCAGCTCCTGCACCCCAGCCCAGGCCTACCCCTGGGGGGCAGGACCGGAAGCCATCCACCCTGAAGAGTGAGCAGTAACCAAGCAGCTGGTCCCCAGGATAGAGCGCTGGGATCTCCCGGGGCGTCAGCAGTGCCTCCACCGCATCGGGCACAAACCAGTCCACGGAGATGTCGCTCAACGCAGGCTCCAGTGCCTTCCGCAGAGCCTGCACCAGCTGGGAGGAGTGGCCAGGTGGTGGCCAGGGGAGAGAAAGAGGGGTCACACAGCCGACATAGTGGGAGGGCTGCTCTCCCACGGATGCCATCCATCCAGCCCCGGGCTGAGGGGAGCGGGGTCAGGCGAGGGTCAGGGAAAGGCAGGGGCTGGGAACAAGCAAGGGGACTGAGGGTTTGGTTCTCAGGGCTTGGTGGGGCTCCTTGGCCTGAGCCGTGCCGTGTGGATGAGGCAAGACTTTTCAAGGCTATCGCTCAGTACCAGGACAAAACTAAGAACAAGATTTGGGGAGTTGGCAGAGGCTGTGACCCCCACACCTTTGGCCTCCTGCGGCACCCCACAGCAGAGCGCCTGGAGACCCTAGGACCAGACCAGGTTCTGTTTCAGACTCAGTGCAACTTGGGAGGTGGACTTTGAGGAACAGGGGACAGGGCCTGGGCTCCAGCTCACCATGGGCTGCAGCCTTTCCCCAGGCCTCAGGAAGAAGGCCTGGCCCCTGCTGAGAGCAGACAGACCCTGGATCAGCTGGCGGCAGGCAGGCCCAAGCCCAAAGGAAAAGCACCTGATGAGAGAAGGAGAGCAGCTGTGACCTCCGGGAACCTCTTTGGGGGGGCTATCTCAGGAGCCTGGCTCTGCCCACTCCATCCTACCTGGCTGCCCCCCTGTGCCACCTCATGAGCTCCAGGGTTTGGTGGGTGACAGTGGCCACAGGTGAGGCAGCGGTGAGCAGGAACAGCTGCCGAGGGTGGGCCTTGTGCTGGGGCTGCCCCAGGGCCCAGTCCAGCGCAGCCCGCACGTCCGGCGGGCCACACGCAGCCTGCAGCATCTCAATGCTCTCACAGATCAGCTGCACGGTGTCCTGGAGGAAAAAGGCACAGGGTGGGCCACGCTGGGCTGAAACACCTCTACTAGGCCCCCACATCCCAGGGCCACACTCACATCACCGCAAGGCCGGCTCTCTGGGAAGAGGGGCTGCACCGACGTGCCAAACATGGCCAGGTTGATGAGTGTCTGGGGCGGGAGCGACTTCACAGCCAAAATGATGGCATCCTGGGGAGGGCCAGTGAGGGCAGGGTGAGGCGGGCCCAGGGGCACAGGCAGATAACAAGAGACACCAGGTTGCCCACCTTCTCCAGGCCGCGTGTAAAAGGAGGAGTCAGATGAGGTCATCTGGGAGAGGCCCTGTGTGTGGGACTGTGCATGAAGACTCTGAGAGACCCTGGAGTGTGAGGGAGACTCTGAGTTTGTGTGAGAGACGTTGGTGTTTGTGACCCTGGAAGTGCATGTGAATTCTTGGGTTTGGGATTTGATGTGGCTGAACATAACTATATATGAGAGAGGCTCTTGGAATCTGGGAGGAGCGCACGTATGTTGTGAGTATGAGAATGAGAGAGGGGCTGCCCCCAGCCCATCCCGGACCTACCGCCCCACCCAACCCCAGGCCTGCCCACACCATGCCCCACAGGCCTTGTGTGCCACACTGCTGCCATCCAACAGGACGAGGAGCTCCCGCGTAGCTGTGCCCAGGTGTCCAGGCTTGGAGCTCAAGTCCGGGCAGAAGCTCAGCACCAGCACGGGGTTAAGCAGGATGTCCTTGTGGAAGCGTCGCTGCAGGAACCACACCTGAGCACGGGAGCCCTGACTTATCCTGGGCCAGGCTTAGTACAGCACTGACCTGGGCTGGCAGCAGGACCTTGCCCTGAGGCCTTTTTCAATCCAATCCACCTAGAGGGGCCACCCTTCTGCAGTCATCTGAATAAAGGTAAGCGCGCGGTGGCAAGTGGATGTCCTCTGCCCATGTCAGTCCCAGCCCCCATCCTTTGAGACATCCCAGGGAGACTTTCTGGGCCCTCCTGTGACAATACTCATCAGCCCTCTGGCATGGTGGTAGCAGCTCCTCCTGCTGAGAGCAAAGGCCCCCTGCCCATCTCCACATAAGCCTGCTCACTTGTTCCTCATGCACTAACGCTGCCATCAGTGAGGCCAGAGGCCAGGCCGGGACCCTCAGGCAGCCATACCTGTCGGTCCCCATCACTATCCCTTCGCTGCAGCCTCTGAAAATCCCGGCGGGCCCTCACCTGGGCCTCATATTCTGCTGAGCTCAGGCTGCCGGCCTCCAGCATCAGGTGTGGCTGGTGGGGCTCTGGGAGGGAGGGGACATAGCTCTGTCAGAGGCACCCTGTCTCTAGATCCCAACTGTTCAGTCCCACTGTCCTGGGGGAACCTGGTAGGTCCGGCCTCCTTGCACCCCCAGGCCCACCCTCACAAACGACTCAGTCCATCTGGCTTGGGGCCCAAGAATCTATACTCCAAAAATGCTACCCAGATGATCCTGAAGCAGGTCAGAGCTGGCCCCTTGTGTGCCCCAGTCTCTCACCACTGGGGTGCAGCAGGATCTCCAAGGCCCGGTCACAGCGGTGGCCCTCTGCCAGTGTGACACAGATGGTGGCTGCAGAGCTGGCATGAGGTGGGGCATCTGCCCGCAGAGCATGAGAGGGGCTCTCCAGGCCTGAGGGACAGAGAGGCAGGGAGAGGGGATGATTGCCCCCTCCCAGCCAGGACTAAGAACACAAATATCAACTTCCCAGACAAAGCGGTGGGGGCCAGAATCATGACTGATTCAGCTCAGCTCTCAGAGTCCCACCTACAAGGTAGACAAAGGGGGATCTGCCTGCTTTCACGGACTGGGAGGTAAATTCCCGTGCGTATTCCCGGTTGGCCAAAGAGTTTTATGTCAACCAACTACTGATTTAACAACCTCCTCCAGCTCTTGTGCAAGGAAATGCCACTTCATCACTTGGACCGGTCTCATTATAAGCCTCTCTCTTGTCATGGGTGGGTGGAGTGGGATATGAATAAATGATACTGTCAAAATTAGGGGGCCGTGTGTTCTGTAGAAGTGGCCAGGGGGTGCGCCCACTGTGAGACTGAAGGTTCCTAAGGCTTAGGTCCCCATCTTCTTTTTGTGTGCGTCTCATCCCTGAGCCTTGAGTTATTTCCCAGTCAGCTCTTCTGGGAGGGGCACCCACCTGCCAGCAGGCATGGCCCAGTAACCAGCATCTTGAAGGAGAAGGTGTACGGGGCAGGGCAGCGGGCAGGGCCTGAGAACACGTCCTGTGGGGCAGCTGGCTCCTCCCAGGCTGGCCCTGCCCCCTCAGGGCTGCCCACCCTGAAGCAGCTGGTGGGGCTGAAAGGGAACATGAGGAGAGTCACTGGGCCATGACCAAGGTCCCTAGCCCCTCTGGCTGTCTGGCCTCAGCCCTTCCCCACCCTGCCCGTCCCTCAGGGAACCCTGCCAAAGCCCCCTCACCCGCACTAGACCCAGAGAAGCCGAGGGAGGGACGAAGAGAATCACCATAGGCCCAACCTGTCGTCACAGAGCCCCGGAGGCCTGGGGGGCCCCGGCGGGCCTGGCGGGGCCAGAGGGGTGAGCACAGAGGGCACAGCCACGCGCAGCACCCCATCAGGCCTGGAGGGCAGCTCCCGGCTGCTGCGCAGGGTCACTGTCACGGTGCCGGCCGCGGCGATGAGGCCTGTGGGCAGCACCAGCGTGGACCGGGCCTGGGCCAGATCCAAGACAAGATGACCTATTATGAGTGAGGAAAGGGGTCAGAGGGGGCTGGAAGCAGAGGAGATGAGGGCAGTAGGGGTGGGAGCAGGCACTGAGTCAGGGGAGCTTGGGCAGGGGACACTTTGTGAGGCTGGAGGGAAGCTGGGCTAATGCACTGTGATGCAGGATGGAGACATGAGATGAATGGTAGGAGAAGGAGAGGCAAGGTGATGGTCGAAGGATTTGGCTGTCACCAGAAAGGACAGCAGTGACATCACTGCTAAGGGAGGGCTGAGGAGGAGAAGGGGCATGTCCATGCCACCCCCAAGGTCCTGGGGGAACCGCACCTTCTGCCCCTCTTCCTTTACCTGCTCCAGCCTGTTCAACCTGTGGGCATCACCTTCCACAGCCTAGGACCCACCCTTCTGACAAATACCCTGCTCATGAATGGTCAGGGCTGCTCACTGCCCACTAGGAGTGGCTCCAGCATTTTCTACCCAGGAGGAGTTCAGGAAGTCTACTTGGAAGCTGGCTAGAGGACATTTGCATACTCAGTACACTATTTTACTTAGATCAGAGGCTGGTTTGAGGACTGGTGAAGTCATGGGTGTCTCTGCTGCTAAAGGAAAAATGGCCAGGGGTATATGGTGGCGGTCAAAGCCCTACATGATCTGGCCCACCTACTTTTACCTGCTTCGCCTCGCTGCCCCACATTCTTTTGAAAAATACTTTCTGAATAAATGAGGGGAAGAAAAAAATGGAAGCAAAGAAGAAAGGGAAGAAAGAAAGAAAGGGGGGAGTTCCCTGGTGGTCTGGTGGTTAAGACTTGGCACTTTCACTGCCGTGGCCTGGGTTCAATCCCTGGTCTGGGAACTGAGATCCCACATCAAGCTCTTCCATCCCAGGCAGGGATTTTGAGTCGGGTTTTGAGGCTCTGTTCTGCAACTTCTAATTCTGTCCTTTGGTAACTCTTGTTTAGAGGTGCCTCAGTTTCCTCGTTCAGAAAGTGCAGGTCATAACTATATTTTGAGACCGGTGAGGAATGAATGAGATAATATACGAAAAGTATCCAACACATAAGAAGCTGTTGCTGTTATTTTTGTCACCTCTAGAGCTGGAAGGAGAACAACATTTGCATTAACATACCTCTCTGGATTCAAGTGAGGTGACACCAGTGACTGGGCTTTGTCGACTGTGAATCAGTATAAACATGAGGTATTTTATTACCCATCACCTAGTATAACTTACTTCCAAACCTTTGCTTCCACACCATTGCCCCTGCCTGGGGAGTCTTTCCTCTCATCTCCACGTTGTTCTGTCCCACCCTTCCTTTCAGTCAAATGTTGGCTCCACTTCCTTCTGAAATATTCCTGGGGCTTCAGCCTCTGGGAGCTCTGGCTCCCTCTGGCCTCTCACTACCTGCTGGGCTTATGCCAACTGTCTACACCACTGGATTCTGTCCCTCTTCTTACCTAGATGGTAAATCTCCTGTGCAGGAATCAAGTACATATATAAAACAAATAAGTGAAAGAATGAAGTGCAAGCCAGGAAACCTAGCAGAGGGGCAGTCTTGCATTCCCTGACCCAGCACTCACTGAGCCCCTTTGTGACCCGTTCTGTGGGAAAGCTAGACTCGGAGATGACCAAAACCCTGTCCCTGGCTCAGGAGCCAAAGCTCCAGAGGAGAGGAGAGGGATGTGGGGCCCGCCTGCTGTGTCTGTCTACCTGACCGCAAGCCTGGGGTCAGGCCTGGCTCACATTCCCCCAGCACCTGGCGCGCATCATTGGCCCAGTTCTGGACTGTTGAATAAAGGGATGAATCAATGAATGAAAACAAACAAACAAACAAAAACAGTGACTGGAGCAGGGACAGGGAGGGATGGGATGCAGAGCGAGTGCAGGAACTAGAGTGCGGCTGGCTTTCAGAGAGACAGGGCGGGGGGGCGCCCTGGACTCACCCTGCGCGCAGCGGCGGGGCGTTAATGCCCCCAGCGCCGGACCCAGCGCGCGGCAGCAGGCCGCCTGCGTGCGGCGCCTGCTCTGCAGCTGGAAGGAGACGCGCCGTCCCGCCGCCTCCGCCTCGAAGCCGGAAACCACTTCAGCCTCGGCCAGCGGGTACACGAACACACCTGGGACAGGATGGGAGCACAGGTGATGTTAGATCTTTCCAGGCGAGCACAACCCCACCACCCCGCGACCCCGCCCAGGCCTCACCGTCCACCGGCTGCGGCTGCGGGTTGTGGTAGGTGAGTCGGGCCCTCAGGCTGAGGCAGGGTCCGTTGGCGCAGGCCCGGACCCAGGAGTCCGTGAGGGGCAGCGGCGTCCAGCTGGAGGGGCAGTACAGGCCGGGCATGGTGCCCCTGGGAAGGGGTTGCTCAATGAGGGATGCGCAGGGTAAGTCCTGAGCGCCCCGCCCCGCTCTCCTGAAGGCCGACGGGGAGAATAGAACTCGGGCACAGGGACGCAGACCTGCAGGGGGCGCGAGGCTGAGCCGTGCCGAGGGCTTGGGTCAGACAGACAGGTGGCGAGGGGAGGGAGGCAGAGGGTGGTGATGAGATGGGCATCTTCCCTGGTTACCTGGGAAGCCAGGGCCGAGCGCGGCTCCAAGCAGCGTGGGGACCCGGGGAGCGGAGGGTTAATGTTTAACTGGCGCTCCGAGCGCCCAGCAGTCCTGCCGCCGGCTCCTCTAGGGGCGGAGGGGAGGGGGTGTCACAGCTGTTCCATCACCCCCTCCCAGGCCTCACCGCCACCCCCGTATCTGCCAGCCCCCCGGGGCTCCCCGCGGCTGCCAGCTGTTGGAAGTGGCGCGGGTGGAGAGATGGAAGATGCTCTGGGTGGGGAGCAAGTGTTTAAAGGGCCAGCATCCTTCTGGGTGCCCCCAGCCCAGCAAAAGATAGCAGGGGCGGGGTGGGATGGGGAGTCGAAGGGCCGCAGTCTTTTTCTCTCTGGCGCCTCAATTGACTGGAACGCTGATAGAGGGTCTAGGGGAGTGGAGGAGGTTGCATTGGGAAGAACGAAATGGGAAGAGACAGGAGGGAGTCTTTCAGAGGCAAAACGAAGAGAGGTATTAGGGCAGGGGGATTCCGTGGGATCGGTCCACGGCATCTCTCCTCATCATGGCAGAACTGGTCTGGGAATGGTCGCCGCCGCCCCCCACAGCAGAACTGTAAGGGGATGCTGTGGGCTGGGTCTAGGGATCATCCTCCTCCCCACCCGGAGCCCCAGCCTCACCGTCTTGTCCTCTGCGGAGTTCTGGGAGCCACGACGGCACCAGAGGGTGATGCCGCCTCTGCGCCCCGGGCCACACTGAAGTCTAGGCACTTGAAGGGCGCCTGCTCTTGACTCCCGCTGCGGTCGCTCTGAGTCCGCGCCGGGGCGTCGGCCCTGCGGGTGCTGGTCCCGCCCCCGCTCAAAGGGCCGCCCCTCCAGCTCGCCTCGGCCCCGCCTGGTGCTGCGGCGCCGCTGCTGCTCCCCGCCCCCTTCGGGCGAGGTACCGCCTCCGCGCCACCCCTGGCTGCTCAAGCCAGACTGGGCACCGCAGTGCAGGGATTGCGTCCCTGCGGCCGCACAGCCCCCCATCAGTGCTGGGCCGAGGGCTTTGAAGCCCCACCCTTTCCATCCTTCAGGAAGGGAGGCGTCCTACAAGTGTAGCAGAGGGGGTCAGTCTACAGCCGTGCCCACCGCCTCCAAGCATTGCCGCAACCCTAGCTATCCCGGTACCACCCCACCTCTTCCCTCCACCCCAGCCCCACCCCCACAATGGCTCAGCTTTTCGTCACTGCAATGACCCTCCCTCATCGCTGCAGCGAACCCCAGGGCCCCATCACCGTAGGACAAACCCCCTCCCTCCCTCCAAGAAGCCCGACCCTTTCCTTTGCAAAGTGCTCCTTCATCACTGCAGGTATCTTCAGTTAGTGTGATCGCTTCAGTGACCATTCACCCCTACCAGGGATCCCTATCACTGAAGTGATTCCCCCCTCAAATAGCCAGCCTTTCCACCACTGCAGTGCCTTCTCCCCACTTTTTCTGGGGGTGGGGAGGGTAGCAGGATACCGCCTCATGTTATAACTTCCTGGTATCTTAAGTTGCACCACCTTGGAAGTGAGACCTTCCAGCCTGCAGAGCCTTCTGGTGGCTCCAGACTGCCCCATCATAGCAGTGCTCCCCTCCATGGCATCACTGCAGCACCTGCAGAAGAAAAACATTTCTGCTTGTGAACAGTTTCCTTTGTTATTGGCAGAATTTTCATGCGCTTGACAGTGTTATGCCACAAAAGATTAGGAAATTACATAAAATTTCTCCCGGGATCCCTGAGGGGTAGTCTGGGAGCCCTGGGGAAATGGCCATATTGAGGGTCACCATGTAAGCTTTTTTGCAGAGGCTACACTCAGATTCTGCAAAGAGGGAGGGATCCCCTGCCTCCTTGAGCACCTGAGTCCTCCAATGCAACCTTTCCCTTGCTCAAACCACTTAGCATGGTGGAAATAGCTTGGCCTTTTCCCAGGGAACTTCATGGGTAGAAATGCACAAAGATGATTATAGGAGGCATAGACACCATTATAATGATCTACCCCATGGGAGCTCCAGCTGGGTCCCAGCCCTGTTCTTTTCACACTATCTGAACCATGGTTCCATCCACCCTTTTCCTCCCTTCTCTGCTGAACCCTCCCCCAAGTCTTATATAGAGCAAACATTACCCTAACAGGCTTGGGGACAAACAGAGGGTGAGTGGGTAGAGGGGCCCTCCAGGTGCCACAGGTCTCCAGACAGGACCAGCCCTGGCTCTGAGGGCTCCATGGAAGTCCAGAAAGTGACCACCTCCCCAGGGGTGTTTTGTGCTCTGCCCCTCCTGCAAATGAACAAAAAGCTATGTATGGCCCTCAGAGCAAACACAAAGCAGCAGGAAGCAGTCATTAAGGGGCCTTACACATGGATGTGGAAAAAGAGGTCCCTGTCTTAGGTCCTGAAGAGAGCTTGGTTTTCAAACAGTGTCCCGGGAGGATGGTGTCTGTTAGAGACTAGACAATGTGTTGGTAAAAGCCAAGCTTGGTTGGGAAGCTGGACTAACCCTGAGATCCTGCTGGGAAGGCTTTGGTCTTAGCTGAAGCAAATGGAGAGTGAGATAGGCCAGCAGCTGGGGCCAGAGGTGTAAAGCATCCTGCAGGATGGGGCAGAGCAGTGCAGGCTCTGGCACTGGGGAGGAGGAACTCTGTGGGGGTGGGGGTGGGGTGCTCTGAGGCCCAGCTGGGTGGCGCTCTGGTGTTGGGGCTGCAGCATGGCAGGCAGCTGAGGGAAGGAAGGGGCAGCACAGACGCAAAGGATCTCAGAACCAGGTTCCAGGAAGTAGAGGAGATCCTAGGCAGGGCTAAGGAATGGCCCAGAGCCTGGGTGCTCTGCTGCATGCCAGGCAGAGGGGAGGGGGTGCGGGATACAGGACTAGAAAGGCCTAGCCTCTGTTTTGAAAGGCTCACACTCTGGTGAAGAAGGCAAACACACAGGTACAGGAGACGAAGATGAGGGCCGTGTTACAGGGATATCATTGGTATTATAAAAGCTGTTAACCTGGAGCTTTTAGGAGAGGCACCCAACCTGGTGTGGTGGTGGTGGGATGCCATTTAAGCAGAGTCCTAAATGGGAGTTAAACAGTGAAGAGGAAGTTTCAAGCAGAGGGATTAGCTTGTCAAAAAGTGAAAGAGCCAGAGGGACTAAGGATAAGAAGTTGTGGTGCTTTTTTTTTTTTCTCTTCGCTAATATTTGTCAAGCATTTACTATAGTCTAGGCACTGCACTAAACATGGATCACCTTCTTTAATGATTAAAACAGCCCAAGAGATGAGCATTATTATTATCTTACAGGTGAGAAAACCAAAGCCCAGACAAGGTAACTTGCTCATGATAAGCTAGTAAAGTGATAGAGCCAGGATGTTGAACTCAGATGGTCAGGGTTCAGAACACTTGAATCTTTGTCTTTTTTTTTTTTTCCCTTTATATGGCCCCACCTGTGGCATATGGATGTTCCTGGGGCCAGAGGTCAAATCAGAGCGGCAACTATGGCCACAGCAATGCCAGATCTGAGCCACATCTGTGACCCACGTGCAGCTTGAGGCAACACTGGATCCTTAACCCGCTGAGCAAGGCCAGGGATCGAACCCTCATCCTCACAGACACCATGTGGGGTTCTTAACCCACTGAGCCACAATGGGAACTCCTTGAATTTTTGTTTTTAAACTACTATCATAGACAATATGATTTTCTTTTTCTTTTTAATTTTGTTTGATTTTAAATGATTCAAAATTTTAAAAATGACTCAATTATGGCATTTCTATATATAGACACATATTTGCGTGCAAATATAATAACTAAAAGTTATACATACAATTTTGCATAAATACATATTCACTTTCTATTGATTGCCTGTATGGCAGAGATTGCTAACTAATCACCAAACTGCCTCTTCCTCCTTGTCACACAACTGGACCTCTATTTCTCAGCCACCTTTGTGGTTGTTTGTGATCATGTGACTGTTCTAGCCAACAAAATGTAAGGAAGCAAAAGTGACATGTACCTGGTGGAAACCTAAAACCTGAAATCTTCCATGCTCTTTCCTCCCAACTGACAAGTCTGTATTTCTGTGTCAGTTTTCTATCTATCTATCTATCATCTATCTTTTTTAAGAGTTTTTTGTTCTTTTTTATTTTATACTTTTTATATGAAGTATAGTTGATTTACAAGGTGGTGCCTATTTGTGCTGTACAGCAAAGTGACCCAGTCAAATATATATATATATATATATATATATATATATATGTGTGTGTGTGTGTGTGTGTGTGTGTGTATATACACACACACACATACACACATATTCTTTTTTAAAATATTATTTTCCATCAGTGTATTCCAGGAGATTGGATATATTTCCCTGGGCTGTACAGTAGGACCTCAGTGCTTATCCATTCTAAATGTAATAGTTTGCATCTACTAACCCCAAACCCCTCCTTCCATCCCACTCCTTACCCCCTCCCCCTTGGCAACCACAAATCTGTTCTCCGTGTCTGCGAGTCAGTTTCTGTTTTGTAGATAGGTTCATTTGTGCCACATCTAAAGATTCCACATATAAGGGATATCCTGATATTTGTCCTTCTCTTTCTGACTTATTTCACTTAGTATGAGAACCCATGTTGCTGCAAATGCCATTATTTTGTTCTTTTTATGACTGAATAGTATTGCATTGTATATATGTACCATATCTTCTTAATCTCTTCATCTGTCAATGGATATTTAGGTTGTTTCCATATCTTGGCTATTGTGAGTAGTGTGGCTATAAATATGGGGTGCATGTATCTTTTTGAATACTAGTTTTTTTCCAGATATATGCCTAGGAATGCAACTGCTGGATCATATAGTAGTTCTATATTTAGTTTTCTGAGGAACTTCCATACTGTTTTCCATAGTGGTTTTACCAATTTACATTCCCACCAACAATGTAGAAGGATTCCCTCTTCTCCACACCCTCTCCAGCATTTGCTGTGATGTGAATGGTACTTCAACGTAGTTTTGATTTACATTTCTCTAATAATTAGTGATGTTGAGCATCTTTTTATGTGCCTACTGGCCATCTGTATGTCTTCTTTGGAGAAATGTCTATATAGGTCTTCTGCCCATTTTTCAATTGGATTGTTTTTCTGTCATTGAGTTGATGAGTTGTTTGTATTAAGCTCTTGTCTGTTGCATCATTTGTACTATTTTCTCCCATTCCATAGGTTGTCTTTTTGTGTGTGTGTGTTTTTTTTCTTCAGTGGTTTCCCTTGCTGTGCAAAAGCTTGTAAGTTTGCTTAGACCCCATTGGTTTATTTTTGTTTTTATTTCTATTGTCTTGGGAGACTGACCTAAGAAAACATTTGTATGGTTTATGTCAGAGAATGTTTTGCCTATGTACTCTTATAGTTTTATGCTGTCATGACTTATACTTAAGTCTTTAAGCAATTTTGAATTTATTTTTGTGCATGGCGTGAGGGTGTGTTCTAGTTTCATTGATTTACATGCAGCTGTCCAGTTTTCCCAACACCATTTGCTGAAGAGACTATCTTTTCCCCATTTTATTGTATTCTTGCCTCCTTGTTGAAGATTAATTGACTGTAGGTGTTGGGAAAAATACAATTTTTTTCTTCTTTTTTGGCTGCACCCGTGGCCTATGGAAGTTCCCAGACTAGGGCTCCAATTGGAGCTGTGGCTGCCAGCCTACTTCCATATGCTGTGGGTATGGTGCTAAAAAGACAAAAAATTTAAAAAAAAATTTTTTTTCATAGAAGTCTCATATAGTCTTGGTTAAGTAAATTACCTATACAGGTTCTACCCTTTTCTTATCCCCCCCCCTTTTTTTTTTTTTTTTGTCTTTTTAGGCTGCACCCATGGCATATGGAAGTTCCCAGGCTAGGGGTCGAATCAGGTCAAATCAGAGCTGTAGCTGCTGGCCTATGCCACAGCCACAGCAATGCCAGATCTGAGCCACATCTGCCACCTATGCTGAGGCTTAAATGCTGGATCCTTAACCCACTGAGTGAGGCCAGGGATAGAACCCGAGTCCTCATGGATACTAGTCAGGTTTATTTTCTTTACCACTGAGTAATAAAGGGAACTCCAAAAAAACCTTTGAAAGTCAAAGGACATAGAAGATGATGCAAATAACTAGAAAGACATTCCACTGTCTTGGGTAAAATGGCTAAAAAACTAACAATGTTAGTCAGTTAATCTATACTTTCAATGAAATCCCAGTTAAAATCCATGAGGATTTTTGTAATAAACTTACTCCAGTATACATACAGAGAAATAAAATTTCAAAATTAGCAAAGTCAATGCATAACAACAGAGTTCCTCTGTAGCTCAGTGGGTTAAAGATCCAGTGTTGTCACTGCTCTGGCTCGAGTCACTGCTGTGGTGCAGGTCTGATCCCTGGCTCAGGAAATTCCACATGCCTCAGGCATGGCCAAAAAATAAATAAAAATAAAAAGAAGAAGAAAGAGTGGGGCTTACCCTACCAAACATCAAGATATACTACAAGGAATTCCCTTTGTGGCTCAGCAGTTAACAAACCCGACTGGGATCCATGAGGATGCAGGTTTGATCCCTGGCCTTGCTCAGTGGGTTAAGGATCTGGTATTCCTATGAGCTGTGGTGTAGGTCACAGATGTGGCTCAGATCCCACCTTGCTATGGCTGTGGCTGTGGCCGGCAGCTGTATCTCTAATTTGACTGTTAGCCTGGGAAACTCCATATGCCACAGATGCAGCCCTAAAAAGCAAAAAAAGAAGAAAAAAGATACACTACAAGACTAGAGTAATCAAAACAGTATGGTAGTGTTACAAGAATAAGTAGGTCAAGGAGTTCCTATTGTGGTAGAGCGAATCCAACTAGTATCCATGAGGATGCAGGTTCGATTCCCGGCCTCACTCAGTGGGTTGAGGATCCAGCGTTGCTCTGAGCTATGGTGTAGGTCATAAACACAGCTTGGATCTGGCATTGCTGTGTCTGTGGCTGGCAGCTGTAGCTCCAATTAGACCCCTAGCCTGGGAATTTCCATATGCCGTGAGTGTGGCCCTAAAAAGAAAAAAAAAAAAAAGAACAAGTAGATCAGTAGAGAATCAGACCCCTGTGTGTGTAGTGGGATATAACTGAGGATATAATATGCAACAAATATGGCATCACCACCACTGAAGAAAGGATAGGTTGTTTGATAGACAACATTGGAAAAATTGGTTCACGCAATAAAGAAAGGTGAAAATCATGTTGCTATACAACAACATATACAGAGTGAATTCTCGAGGATTCAACCTAAGAAAAATGAAACTATAAAATTAGTAGAAAAAATAACGTTGCAGAAAATCTCTGTTACCTAGGGATGGTGGGGAAGGATTCAACATTTCAAAAAAACAAATCATTGTTGCAAAACACTGATGACTTTGATTATATAAAAATTATTTCTTCTCCACAAGATACTTATTAATTACAATGGGAAAAATAGCAATTTAAAAGCATAGAAACCTTGCAGACACCACCTTAACCAGGTAATCAAAGTTAAGATCACCAGTAATGAGACAAATTGATATCACATGCCTCCCTGATAAGATGTACTGAAAAGGCACAGCCACACTTCTATGATATTCCTGCCAAAAATACACAGCCTGAATTTAATCATGAGGAAACACCAGACTAACCCAAATTGAGGGACATTCTCAAAATGAATGTCCTGTACTCCTCCAAAATGAAAAGACAAAGAAAGGTCATGAGAGATAAAGAACACTGAGAAACTGAAGAACTTCTGAAGAACTGTGCCAGATTAAAGGAGGCTAAAGAGAACAGCTAAATGCAATGTGTGATCCTGGGTCAAATATATTTTTTTCTTTTCATATATATAAAAGGAATTGCTGGCACAATTGGCAAAATTGGAATGGATTCTACAGATTAAATAATGTTACAGTAACAATGTTTATTTCACAATTTGCTTTTTTCTTTTTCTTTTTTTTTTTGTCTTTTTGTTGTTGTTGTTGTTGTTGCTATTTCTTGGGCCGCTCCCGAGGCATATGGAGGTTCCCAGGCTAGGGGTTGAATCGGAGCTGTAGCCGCAGGCCTATGCCAGAGCCACAGCAACGCGGGATCCGAGCCGCGTCTGCAACCTACACCACAGCTCACGGCAACACCGGATCCTTAACCCACTGAGCAAGGGCAGGGACCGAACCTGCAACCTCATGGTTCCTAGTCAGATTCGTTTCTGCTGCGCCACTACGGGAACTCCTATTTCACAATTTTGATAACTGTACTGTGGTTATGTAAGTAAAGTCTTGTTTTTAGAAAACAACATATTGAGTACTTAGAAATAAAGGAACATAACAGTTTATGATAAAATAAACAGAGAAGGATAAAGCAAATGTGGCAAAATGCTAACATTTAGGAATCTGGCTGAAGGAAAGAGCTGAATTCTTTGTAATATTTTGCAACATTTCTCTAACTCTGAAATTATTCTATGTGTGTGTGTATGTGTGTAGTTTTTGGCCATGACCACAACATGCAGAAATTTCTGGGCCAGGGATCTAACCCATGTCACAGCAGGGACCTGAGCCACAGCAGTGACAATGTCAGATCCTTAACTTGCTGAGCCACTAGGGAACTCCAGGGTTTTTTTCTTCACTGTACCTGCAGCATATGGATGTTCCGGGCCAGGGATACAATCTGAGTTGCAGCTGCAGCAACACCACAGCTATGGCAAGGCCAGATCATTAACCCACTGCATCATGGCAGAACCTCCTCCAGTTTTTTGCTTTTGTTTTTTTCTTTTTTGGTGACCTGTTGGCATATGGAGTTCCTGGGCCATGAATCAGAACCGAGCCACAGTTTCGACCTATGCCACAGCTGTGCAGGATCCTTTATTTATTTACTTATATTTGTTTGTTTATTTTTATTATAGCTGATATACAATGTTCTATCAATTTCTGCTGTAGGATTGTTTAACCCACTGTACCAAGTCAGGGATCAAACCTGTGTCCTGGCTCTGCAGGTTGTGCCCCCATCATGCCAAAGTCCCCAGGCCAGGGATCCAACCTGCACCATAGCAGCAACCTGAGACACAGCAGTGACAATGCCAGATCCTTAACCCACTAGACCAGGAGGGAACTCCTGGTTCTTACTAATTTTACTCTAAGATAATTCAACTCCCATATTCTGGGTGTGCCAGACCTGTGATCTGTCTGCAGTTTTCATACAAGAGGAAGAGTAAAGAACTCTGGTGGTGAGAAGGTTCAGAATGGCCAAACTCAAAGGTCTCTAGCAGTCAAGAAAAACCTAGACTCCTACGCTGATGGGGAGTCACTAAACTGGAACAAAGCATTGAGTGATGGAACAGATTGAGTATATAACATTCAGAAAGAACTGGAGGGGGTTTCCCATTGTGATTCAGTGGTTAGCAAATCCGACGAGGAACCATGAGGTTGCAGGTTGGATCCCTGGCCTCGCTCAGTGAGTTGAGGATCCGGTGTTGCTGTGAGCTGTGGTGTAGGTCGCAGGCGAGGCTCGGATCCTGTGTTGCTGTGGCTCTGGCGTAGGTCAGCGGCTACAGTTCCGATTCGACCCCTAGCCTGGGAACCTCCATATGTCTCGAGTGCGGCCCTAGAAAAGACAAAAAGACAAAAAAAAAAAAGAAGAAGAAGAAGAAGAACTGGAGGGGCATGTGAGTATTACAGAATCCAAAGAAAATGTCTGCAGGGAGAGAAGATTCCAAGAAGGGGTCCTTTCCAGGCCCAAGGACACAAAATATGAGCTACAACTTTTCTGGCTGAGGCGCCATGACTAAACAGTGGGTTCCAGCTATGGGGCATTGTAAGTGGTATCTCACAAAAAATCAAAGCAGTGAAGGTTGCAAGAAATACTAATAATCATCATAATGACTAACAATTATGGAACTACTAGGAAACATGATGAGAGTTTTGCTTATATTATCTGATTTAATATTCACCAAAACCCTACAGTGTAAGGACCATTATTATTCTCATTTTGCAGATAAGGAAACAGAGGCACTAAGAGGCTTAATTTGCGAAAGTCACACAGCTATTGAATAATAGAATCCAGACTCAAATGAAGTTCTGACTCCAGAGCTGGCTCTCTAATTGACAAGTTTAAAACAAATTAAAATAGGTTCACAGTCAGTCCCCTTCATTCTGGGTTCAAAATACTTACCTAAAAGGACAGAGGAGCACATGATCCTGGGCATGTGTGATAGAAGAATGTCACCCATTGTATGAATAGCTGTGGAACAAAGTTGAGAACAGCTGATCTGGGAAAATGTAAGACTGGGAATCCAGATACCTTGGTTCTTGCCTCACCTCTGCAGGCACATAGGTATCTGAACCTGAGCAGACATTTAACATCTTTCTGCTTCAAGCTTCTGTCCTAGAAAATGGAAATAACTCAGCAGGAGCCATGTATCACAAGATTACGAAGGAGACAAAACAAGGAGAACATTTGTGAAAGCATTCCTCCATGTTAAAATGCTGCAGCATGGGTTGACAAATATTTATTCTAATTTAGGGTTTCAAAGGTCTCTCTCTATATAGTATAGCAGAAATCACTTCCAAACCACCCATTTACTTAACATAAAGAAAAGAGAAACCTAGAATTACTGACAGGGCATGACCTATACATGTTATTAGAATGGGATTAAATTGCACGGTGATTTCTGCCTCACCTCATGTAACTCAGAGGGTGCTGGGCAGAGCCTCATGCTGCGTTCCAACATTCATGCTTTCTGATGCTTGGCTCAGCAGATGAGGAGGGCTACAGGGTGGGCTATCAACTTGATGACGGCCTGGAGTGCTTGTGTGTGCGCAAATCTGTGTGTCTCCAGAGGAGGCTCCAGGCTGCCTTCCTATCACTCTTCCCATGAAATGACACCCTTTGGAACCATGGAACTTTAAAGTATACAACAAAATTGATTCAGTTTACGCAGGGTTTGTCTTATATAATCCTTCCTATAACCCAAGAAGCAGACAAAACAAACTGCATTATGCCCATTTTATAGATAAGCATAATTTACTCAGGAGTTGATTTGCCTAAGATGCAGTCAGTGCTGGAGCTGGGCTAATCCCAGTGTGACTTTCCCACCATACCACATGTCTCAAGTAATTTGATGAACAACTATTCACTGAGCGCCCAGTGTCAGCCACCACACCAGGTACTCCTACTTATCAACTTGCTCTTCTGAGAGAAGATTCTTCAAATCCCCCACCTCCTACCCACCACCTCATGCAATTAAGGATGAGGTTTGGTTGATGGAATTACACAAACTCTCACTAACCAGCATGTTACACTAGGCACTGAGTGGTAGGGTGGCATGGCAGTTCAGAGCTGCGTTCTAGAGCCAGACTATCCTGAATCTCTCCCACTATGTCAACTCTGTCTCCTTGTCTATAAAATGGGGATAGGAATTCCCATGTGGTGCAGCAGGTTAAGGGTCCAGTGATCCCACAGCTGTGGAGCAGGTTGCAATTGCGGCATGGGTTTGATACCTGGTCCAGGAACTTCCACATGCCTGGGTGTGGCCAAAAATAAATAAACAAAACAAAATGGGGATAATAACTGTGCAGTTCATAGGGCTGTGAGGATTGACTTAGTGTAGATAAAGCACTTACAACAGTGCTACTACATAACAAGAGCCCAGTAACTATTAACTATCATTATTTTCAACATTGTCTTGAAAGAAAACAAGGAGAGGTTTAAAAATAAAACTGGCCCCTTTAATCTGTCTCTTACGCCCCAAAGCTTTTTTTTTTTTTTTTTTTTCCGGGCTGTAGCTGTGGCCTGCCAAAGTTCCTGAGCCTGGGATCAAACTTGCACCACAGCAGTGACAACACTGATCCTTAACCAGCTGATCCACCAGGGAACTCTGTTATGCCCCAAAGCTTTCATTTTGTTTCAAGACTCTGGCCCAGAAAAAGGAATCTTTTCTTGTTTGGGGTGGGCCCTTGTACCTCCACCTCTGCTGTTCCAACCCCATGTCCTTAGGGCTGGATTTCAGGACTGGTCAATTCTCCAATGTCATTCTTCACTTTTTCCTCCAAATATTCACTTTGCAAGCACTTTTATTGAGCATTCTATTTATGTGCCAATCCTCTCCAAGCTGCTTCCCAGGCACAGTAGTGGTTGCTGGGATGAGCTTTCAGGAGTGAAGGGCTGGCTGTACTAGCTGTGGAGAGTGCTGACCACAGCAAGTCCTTAGCCCAAGAAAACTTCCTCTCTCAATGTCCTCACAGCTCCTTCTGGTGGCAGCCAGCAACCAATGACCAATTAACTCCATGGAGTAAGGCCCAACTCATTGCCTCATCTCACAACTCTTCTAGCTCCAGAATGTGAGGCTGACTGAGTCCTCCCTGTTTACCTCATGTTGGTCTCAGAAGCACCCCCTAATAAATGTGCCAATCCTCTCCAAGCTGCTTCCCAGGGAACCCAACCTGCAACAAGAACACAGGGGCAGAGGATGCAAAAATGAGCAAGCCAGGGCATGGCCTTCAACAGTACCAAGGCAAAGCAAAAAATAAATAAATAAATAAATAAATAAAGTCAGGACAAAGTGGGAGCTACGGTAAGAACTACAACCCTAAAAATGGCAAGCAGGGACACACTTTGTGTGAGATACACATAAAGCACACTGAATAAACCCACTTGGAGAGGATGGGGTTGAAGTTCAACCAGGTTTTGGACTCACCCTGCTAGCCTGTGGGATTTCCCAGATTCCTAGCATTATCTAGTTTGTACACTCAGGCTGGTGCTGAACAACCGGGCTCTGATACTGGCATTGTTTTGCATAGGTGGGTAGACCAGATCCAGGTCTGGGGAGTGGCTCTTAGTAGGACGTTATGTTCTAAATGACAAAACTAGGAGTTCCCATGTGGCTCAGTGTGTTAAGAATCCAGTGTTGTCACAGCAGCAGCTCAGATTGCTGCAGGGACATGGGCTTGATCCCTGACCTAGAAACATCCGCATGCTCCAAGTAAGGCAAAAAAAAAAAAAAAAAAAGACAAACTGGGTTAGGGCATGGCCAAGTGAGGGTTAAAGGGTAAATGGCCCCTTCTCCCCCTATTGGTTAAAATTTGCCTGGAGACTAGTGAGAACTTAGCTAAATGTCTGTGTCCAACAAATCTCAAGACCAAAATCCCACATTGAAATAAACAATTCTCGGAGTTCCCGTCGTGGCGCAGTGGTTAATGAATCCGACTAGGAACCATGAGGTTGCGGGTTTGGTCCCTGCCCTTGCTCAGTGGGTTAACGATCTGGCGTTGCCGTGAGCTGTGGTGTAGGTTGCAGACGCGGCTCGGATCCCGCGTTACTGTGACTCTGGCATAGGCTGGCAGCTACAGCTCCAATTCGATCCCTAGCCTGGGAACCTCCATATGCCGAGGGAGCGGCCCAAGAAATAGCTAAAAAGACAAAAAAAAAAAAGAAGAAATAAACAACTCTCTGTCATGACCCCTCTGCATTCTGCCTCCCACAGGGGACCAGCCAGGTTGCCTGAAGCAGCCCTGGTGAGTATGGTTAAGGCCAGCAGAAGCAGGGAGACCAGGGTTTCCATGAAGACCCTGCAGACAGGCCTTGCAACCTGGCCAGATTCCGACTGGCTTTAGGCTGATGTCAGCAGGTCAGCTCCAGGAAAAGGACTAACTTCCCAATGGTTGGGGTGTGACAGGCTCTCTACAGCGAGAAAGGGGTGGATTTCCCTATTGTGTCAGGTTCCCCTCTTGCCCCGTGCTTTCTGAATGGAGCTGGCTGATACTGGCTACTTTTTCTACCCCTCAAGACCACCATTTTCTCCCCATTCTCTTCCTCTAATCCCTGATTCACCTTGCACACTTACTGTCGGGTCTTTCCCGATTGCTATAATTCATTCAACCTAATGTTCTGAAGGCCCGCAGCAGAGGCCTGTATTGTCATATACGCAGGTTTATTTGATGGAATCATGAAATCAAGAGCCAGCCTAGAGGCCATCTAGTGCTGCCTCCTACCTGAAAGAGCCTTTAGAGGGCAGCAGGGCTGAAAAGTCCCAGAGGCTGCTATTAGGAGTAGCCTGAGCTACTGAGCTCAAACTGGTCTACTTCTGGCATCAGAGAAAATTACTTCTTTTTCACATGATGGTTCTCCAAATCACAGACTGAATCACTCTGAGTGCTTATGTAGTATGTCAAGGAGGTGTTCAAAAAGACTTGTGGAGCTCCTGCTGTGGTGCAGTGGGTTAAGGATCCAGTGTTGCCTCTGTGGCGGCGTGGGTCTGATCCCTAGCTCAGTGCAGTGGGTCAAGGATCTGGCATTGCCCCAGCTGTGGCACAGGCTGCAGCTGCGTCTCAGATTCAACCCTTGGCCCAGGAACATCCATGTACCAAAGGTGTGGCTGAAGAAAAGAAAACATTGATTTGTTGTGGTTACTCAGCCAGTGTTGGTGATCCCTTCTACTACCAGTAATAAAGCTGGGATCTGATCATAGATCCAACTCCAGTGCTCTTCATACACAAAACCACATCCAAAGACACAGATCCCATCACAGAACCTTCAGCTGCACTTCCAGTGACTAAGGAATTGGAAGAACTCATACAGGGACCACAAACTGGTGAGAGTCTGGCAAACAGGCAGGCACAGACCCTACACCAGACGGCCCTGATGAAGGCTAGAAGAGAGTGATGGGGCTGTGAGAAGATTCTCAGATTTGTGACAGTGCACGTGGTCATGGCTGCACCTGGAAGAATACCTTCTGTGCACAGGAGAGGGAGGGTGAAGAGGTGGGAAGATTAGTGACCCTTCTGCTGGCTTCACAGTCCATCAGTGCAGAGCCTTCCCAGCTTTATTCTCCTTTACTCCCAAACACATATCTCCACCCCAGCTACCTATTTATTAGCACAATTCCCTTAGCACCTGGGTTAAGATGCCCTGGTTCGGCTCTGTGACGACAATTCTCTATGAAGTGAGCAGGTTCCTTCTGTTAATGCCGGTTTCTCCATTAACAGTAAAGCAATGTCTCTATTTCTGTGTAACACTGACGTATTGCAGCCGAGTACCCGAGAAATAACATTTATAAATCATACCACTTCTGTTAAACAGCTCCCCTCCCTCTTTAAATACGGATTAATTTGAAACCAAAGCGTTCTCTTCATCTTAGACCCCATTCTCAATTCCTCACTTCCCAGGCCCCTCCTATGTGGCCAGGGGAAAAAGAAAGAACATGGAGTCACCCAAGCAAAATGGGGACAAGGTCAGTCTCAGTTTCTCTTTTGTCCCAAAGGGTCCAGATCAGAGAAGACGGGCGAGTCTGAGCTGGAGACCACTGGAGAAAGCAACTGGCAAACCAGTTTGAGGCCAGGTTACAGAATCAATTTACTCTCCCAAGCAGTGGGGTGAAAGAGCAGAACCAAGACCCCTTCAGCTGAGGCTGAGCCTGGGCTGGAGGGACAGCACTGCAGTGATATAACATGCTGCCCTTCACTTCACCAGCTCTGTCCACCATGAGGTCAAGCTTCAGCAGCTTTAATGACACCTCTGCCCAGGGGCTGATGCTGCCATGGCCTCCTCTGTGTGACTGACACAAGCCTCACAGGATAATGCCAGATCAGAGTCCACACTCCTTATCAGTGGGCAAACACTGCAGCCCTGCACCAGGGAGCAGGTGAGGCAAGGGAGATGCAGGGAGATTTAATTTACACAGCAGCCACTCATGGCCCAGTCGCAGCTGGGGCAATACGGGGGATATAGAATCCCAGAGGGCACCCCCCACTCCCTTTCCCCTTGGAAGACCAGTCCTCAAAGACCCTTAGGTGGGGCTCCCTGGGTTCGCACAGAGGATGCTCCAGTCAAAAGGAGAGATTTAGGAATAAGGCTGTCCCCAAAGTTGGGGGAAGTCCGTGGCCTGGAGATGGTTGCCTACATGGTAGCCCAGGGGTCTGGGAGACCAGTCCAGGTCCTGGGCAGAGTCCTCAGCCTGGTGGCCCTAGAGGAAGCCCTCACGGCGAAACTGTTCCTGGAGAAGGGCTCGGTACTGGTCAAATCCCCCCTCGACCCGGGTGACGCCGCCTCCTTCGCACACCCACAGCTCCCGGCACACCAGCCTGATGAAGCGCTCATCGTGGGACACCAGAATCACACCACCCTGAAAGACAGGAGACCAGAGGCACTCAGGCAGGCCCTAAGGGGTGCAGTGCCCTGGGGAAGAGGACACAGTGTGAAGGCACACTCACCCTGAAATTGTTGAGAGCACGGCCCAGAGCCTCAATTGTCTCCATATCCAGGTGGTTTGTGGGTTCATCCAGAATGTAGAAGTTGGGGCTGGAAGGGAGAACAGGAAGGCAGGCAGTTATGGGGTCTGGGAGAAAATGAACTCTGCTACGAAGGCAAGACAGTCATTTTCCATTAGGCAAAAGTGGCAAAGAGGAGGGCACAACTCTAGAATGAGGCCTCACCAGGGCATGGTCATCTGAGCAAACGCTACCCGGCTCTTCTGGCCCCCAGACAAGCTGGCAACAGGGCGCACGGCCAGCTCTCCAGAGATGCCGTACCGGCCCAGCTGGTGACGGTACTCCTCTTCAGGCCGACCTGGAACAGGCCCCACCCCATCGTGTGGGTTCTTGGCCCAAGCCCCTCCTTCACCTCCCCCAATTCCCACCCCCAGTGCCCATGTCCTTATACCCAGACTCGGTGGGCTGCTCAGCAACCCAAGGGAGGCCTAGTTGTGAACTCAAATCCCTAACGCACCAGGGAATTTGCGTGCCAGCAGTTCTACAGCACTAACATTCAGGTCCAGCTGCTCCACATGGTGCTGGCTGAAATAGCCGATCTTTAGATTCCTGCAGGCAGATGTGAAGGTGGAGAGAGGGGATGGAAGGCGATGACCATAAAGGAATATAGCCATGGTGTAAGCATATAGAGGGTGGAAGCGTGGGCCCTACCTGTGAGCATGTCTGATGCCCCGAACAGGGGCCAGGTCCCCCATAAGCAACTTCAGCATGGTAGACTTCCCAGCCCCATTCTCCCCAACCTGTGAGAAGAAACATGAGAATGAGAAGAGTGTACGTGAGTGGGACACAAAAGGGAAGCAGATGAGATTGGGTCCTGGGTAGTCTCAGGGACTAACAACTAAAATATGTTTAAGGAATTGCAGAGAAAAAGGAAGGAAGTAGTAAAGATGTAAAAGGGACCAATATCCAAGTACCCACTAAGTGCAGGGGAATTAATTCTCTCAATAACCAGCTGGGCTGGACGTGATCTCCATCTTAAGGATGAGGAAACTTTTTAGTAACCAAGACAGGAAATGGCAGAGCTGGGGTCCGAAGTCTGACCCTGAAGCCCATGCTCTCTCTTCTATGTTCCATGGTTTGAGGAAACTCAGAGCTGAGACCAGTAAGACAATGCACTGGTCTAAGTACTGATAAAAGGCCACATGCCAGGCTCTTCATCTGTGCTGCAGAGTGGCCCCATGAAGCTGGAGGAGGGGCTGGTATTAAGTACAGTAAAATCCTCAGCCCAGACTCCTGCTCCTGCGGACCTCCTCCCTTTGTAGCCCATGTGGCCAATCCACACTACGTCCTGTGGTGGGAGAGTCCAGTCCCAGCTCACAGAACAAAGAAACAGCAACCATACCACGCAAATACGGGATTCAAGATCAGCAGAGACGGAGAGACGGCTGAAGATGATGTGCTTAGGATCATAGTAGAAATCCACCTCATCTAGTTGCAGAATTGGTGGTGAGAACTTCTCAAACCCATCGGGAAACCTGCGGGAGGTGGAAGTGAGGAGCATGAGGGTGGCCAGAAACAAAATGTCCCACCTGCCCCTCTGGCCCAGCACTCACTTCATCACTACCTCCAACTCCTTGTCCACGGGTTTCAGCTCTGGTCTGAGGAGAGAGGGGATGGACTAGATTTGTGACTTTAAAAAATACTGTTCTTATCACACAAGCAATATATATATATACATATATATATATGTATATATATATATATACACTAAAAATACAGGATTATCATTTTTTGTAGTTTTTTGTCTTCCCAGTTAATATATTGCGATACATGTTTCACTGTCACAAAATTCTAAAGCATTGTAATTTTTAAGCTACCCTACCACCAGCATGCCTAGAATGGTTGCTTTAAGATTTAAATCCCCAATGCTTTCCTGGGTATATGGCTAAAACAAAAACAAAAACACTTATTCTAAAAGATACAGGCACCCCAATGTTCATAGCAGCATTAATTACAACAGCCAAGATAGTGAAGCGACCTCAGTATCCATCATCAGGTGAATGAAGATGTGGTATATATACACAATGAACTGTTACTTGGCCATTAAAAAGAATGAAAATCTGCCATTTGCAGCAAGGGTGGACTTGGACAATGTTAAGTGAAATATGTCAGACAGAGAAAGATAAATACTGCATGAGATTACTTACATGTGAAATCTAAAAAAAAAAAAAAACAAATCAATAACTATAACAAAAAAGGAAACTGGGAGTTCCTGTTGTGGCTCAATGGGTTAAGAACCCAATGTAGTGTCCATGAGAATGTGGGTTCAATCCCTGGCCTTGCTCAGGTGGGTTAAAGACCTGGCATTGCTGTGGCTGCGGCATAGGCCAGCAGGTGCAGCTCTGATTTGACCCCTAACCCAGGAACTTCCATAAGCCACAGATGCAGCCCTAAAAAGCAAAAAATAAAAAAAATTTAAAAAATAAACAAAGTTTGGCAGTTCCTCAAAAATGTAAACACCAGAATTACCACATAATTCCACTCCTAGGTATGCACCCAAGAGAACAGAAAACCCATGTCCACACAAAAACTTGTACACAAATGTTCACAGCAGCATTGTTCATAAAATCCAAAAAAGGGAAACAATCAAATGCCCATCATCTGATGAGAGTCAATAAACAAAATGTGCAATATCCATATGATGGAATATTATCTGGCCATAAATAGGGATAAGGTATTGATCCATGCTACAACACAGATGAACCTCGAAAACATTATGCTAATAAGCAAAAGAAGCCCGACACAAAAGCTCACATATGTGATTCCATGCCATTGCTTCCAGAGTAAGCAAATCATATATGGAGACAGAAAGACTGATCGTTGCCTAACCCTGAGGGGGCAAGATTTACTTTCCAAAAGCAGGACAGAATACTCTGCTTTCCTGAGGGGAAGAAGTTAAAGTTGGTTTCTAGAAAAGGAGAGACCCAGAGTGGGAGGGCAAGGGGTGGCCTACAAAATGAGGGGAACAAATAAAAGACAGGAGTCAGGGCCTGGTCAGCAACAGTGTACTCACAGCTTCTCCAGCATCTTGAGTTTACTCTGCACTTGAGAGGCTCTGTTGGCATTGTAGCGAAACCGGTCAATGAAAACCTGTAGGTGGAAGAGTTCAGGCACTGTTGAGGCTCCCTCACTCCCCACAGCTCTAATACCCATGGGATAGAGCAGGTCCCCAGCCCAGCCTGCCCCCACACCTGGATATGCTGGCGATACTGCTGCTGGGCCTCGTATTCACGCTGCTGGTTGAGCAGCCGCTCCTGCTTGCTCTTGATGAAGGTCTCAAAGTCTCCCCGGTAACCGTCCAGCCGCTGGCTGTGCAGGTGGATGATGTCTGTGGCTATGGCATTCAGGAAGTTGCGGTCATGGGAGACGACCAGGATTGTGGAGGGCCACGTCTGAGGGGTCACAGGATGGCAGGCCCAGTTTGGGAGGGCAGTCAGCTCCCAAACCCCAGTGGCCTCAGAGGCAGACATTCCCCTCACCTACCTCAGCACCTGTAGGCACTCACCTGCAGGTAATTCTCCAGCCACAGGATGGCCCGTACATCCAGCATATTTGTGGGTTCTGTAAAAGTCGGGGAGGACACATTTGGGATTAAAGAACAAGAAAACTAGGAACTTGGATGATGCCACTATTCTACATCCCCATATCAGGGTACTCCATTTCAAACTCACCATCTAACAGCAGCAGATCTGGCCTATGGAAAAGAATGCAAGGTTTGAGGTTTTAGGTCAGTGACTTGTTGCCACCTCCTAAGAGCCAAGTACATCCTCCACAGTATCCATGCAGAGGCCCAGAAGACTCACCTAGCAAACAGTGCCCGTGCCAGGGCCAGTCTCATCCTCCAGCCACCTGAAAACTCCCTAAAAAGAGACAGAGCCACATCAGGGGCAAATGTTCACCAGAACAGGCAGAGAAAGAGCCAAGAGTGTTCAGAGCCAAGAATGGTAAGAGACACTTACCGGGTGGGCTGCTGTTGCATTTTAGGGGTAAAGCCAAGCCCAGCAAGAATGACTGATGCCCTAGGAGTGAAGAAATTAAAGAACCTGGTTGGAGCAGGTAACAGAAAAGATGAAATCTAAAGGAAGGAAGGGAATTTTAAATACCTGGCAGGTGCTTTGTCAGCCTCAATCTCTTCCAACTTGGCATAGACTTCTGCCAGCTGTGCAGCTTCTGAGCTCTCAGCCCTAGGAATGGGAGCAAGAGCAATCAGCCTGAGTCCAGGCAGTCTACAAGATATCCTGCACCCTAGAACAGCTAGAAAGCCGGCCACTGGCTGCCTTGTTGTTGGGACAGGAACAGAGAACAGGAAGGATATGAGGGCAGAGGGCACTGTGCAGGAACAAGGAATTTACAGCCCCACAGTGTCAAGTTCTAAATTCTGCTGCATATTAGGATGGGCAAATGAATGGTGGATTGTGCCAGCAAGGCAGGTACTCTGTTAGGCACAGGTGCTGCTGGGCAATCCCTTGCCTGAAGCCCTCACCTGCCAGCAGCAATCTGGGCACTGAGCTCCCGCTCCCGCCGCAGGAGATCTTCTCGCACAGTGTCACTCTCCAGGACACTCTGCAGGGCAGGGGTGTCGTCTCCAGCAACCTCCTGCTCTACATGCAGCAGGGAAATATGGGCTGGAACCCGCAGGCTCCGGGTGGCCAGCATCTTCAGCAGTGTCGTCTTCCCCAAGCCATTACGACCCACCAGCCCATAGCGGCGGCCCCATGCCAGGTTCACATCTGCTCCAGCCAGCAGTACCCTGCAGGTGCAGAAAGAAGACAACAAAGAGTGCTCTAGAAACAGGTGCACAGTAAGTTTAACTACAGAAACCTATTTTTAGCCCTATTTCATTTCTTCAAATTGGAAAAAGAAAACCATCATCCCCTTCCCCACACTGCCACTCCCTCACCTATCGCCAAAGGACACATCAAAGTTCTCAATTCGCACATCATAGGATTTGTTCTTGCCAGATGATTCCAATCGACTCTCCTTTCTGCTGCCTGCCTGGCTGGCTGATGCCTCTTCCAAGACTCTTTAAAAGAGAGAAATGGATGGCTTTTAGCACTACTAACCATCCTTCCATCTCAGTAGACTGCTCTGTTCTCTTCTCAGCCCTTCTTGCTAAACTCACAGAGGGTTATTGGTTTTGAATGTGTCCTTCTCTGAGCGCTTCTCCTGCTTTGCCCTCAGTCGAGCTTCAGCTTTTTCTAGCTTCTTCGCATTCACTGTCTAAGGGTTTAAATACAGCCATTTCATCTGAAGGTGTGGACTCAGAGACAGAAAAAAAGACAATGAGCAATCTCCCAGAAAGACACTCCAATATTTAGAGACAGTCAACTCCCACCCCCACCACAGACACAGCCCTCTCTCTTTCTTCCTTCTCCCCTTCCTCACCGACGACTGTTCCCTCTTTAGAAGTCCTGGAAGTTTGGTGCCACAGTCTGTAAGCGATAAGAAAAGAAGTCACCTTTTCTCTGAGGGAAGGGAAACTAACATTCTGAGTGACTAATATGAACCAGACAGAGACTCATATATTTAAAGGAAGGTCTCACAAATTCTGGAGATAGGTATCATCCTACTAACACTTAAAACAAAAGCCTAATTCACAGATTAAGGACGCAGAGAATAGAGCAGATAAGCAACCCTGACAATATCATGCAGTTGTTTAGTAAGTTGCAAAATTGGGGAGTAAACCCAAGTCTGTCTAGCTCCAAGGCCCACACACTTCCTACCATACCCAAGAGCTTAGAGAACTCGCCAATCCTAATGCCTTCAATAATGGGCTCATTTGGCCTCAGTAAAGACATCAACTAGTTACTGTGGAAAAGAGCTTCCAAGAGTCCAGGGCTCCAGGAGGCAGGTAGCTAGGGGGTGGAGACTGAGAAAAGGACAGAGGGTAGAACAGCTAGTTCAATCTTCCCTCATCTCACCGTAGTTCTCTGTTATCTTTGACAACTGGATGGGAGCGTCTAGTAGCACCTGGCTGTTTCCCTGGGTCTGTGGCTCAGCCCTTGAGTGTAGGATAGAGAGTAAACAGTTAGAAGTTGAGCAAAAAGCTCTATGGCCATCAGACTGCCTTCCCTCAGGTCGTTTCCTGACCGTCCACCCTCCCATCACCTCTGCGAATCCCCCTGCCCTGGCACGTACAGGCGCAGAGTGTTGTACATGCGCTGACACACGGCCCTGATGCCCGCGTCATCCTTGCTGTCCCCGGACACCTCCTGCAACAGTTCCCCCACAGCTTCCACCAGGTCATCCACAGACTCGAAGTCCGCACTGCCGCTGTGCAAGACGCCTAGGCCAGGCGTGGCAAGACGAGGAAGATGCCGGTTAGAGTGGACATACAAGCAGTTTTAATCCCCGAACCGCAGCCCCAGTCCGGGCTCCAGACCCAGCCGGCCCTCGGAACAAGAGGTCACGCAGAGGAGAGGCCTAGCAGCGGTCCCCGGCATTGCCCTCCCTTAGTCCTCCCCTCCCCCTCCTAGACTTCCACTTCAGCACCTCCAGCGCGTTGATTCTGTTCCGCTTACCCGTCACGTAGTCGAAGACTTGTCCGTCAATTTCTGGGAACTCGCTCCGCAGGATTTCAGCGCAAGTCGCCATGTTCCAGTCGGGAACCTGTCCGCGCAGTCGCTGCGGGACCTCAGCCAAGGCCCGCCCCCTGCCGGTCCCCCAGACAGCTCACCCTTCCTTCCAAAGCGCATGCGTAGCGGTAACGTCAGAAAAGCGCGGACTGCACCGAACACGGTAGGCGGTGTGAAAGGCGCTAGAGGAACTGTGCGCAAGCGCCGCTTGGAATCTACGTCAGAGGTGCACTCTGCGCTTGCGCAACCCTTCCCACGAAAAAATTAGCCACATGTGCGGTTCTCGCTGCCTCCTGGGAGTTGGAGATCCTGAAGGCTGCAGGGGCGGGGTGGAGAGGGGCTCGCAGTTTATCAGGGCGGGAAATTGCTGATGGCCCGGCGTGGGGAAACCTCCCGAGAAGGGCGGTTGATAAACATATTGACCTTGCTAGGTTCTATACGCTCCCTTGAGGCGAGTCAGCTGCAGCACGCCTATCCGAGTCCATTTTGGAGCCCGCGGAGAGCCTTGCTGACTCATGCTCGTCCCTTAGTTCTCAGAAGCCCTTGGCGCGGTTCATTGCGGCCGAGGATTTCGTTCTTGTTCCCAGACCCTTAGTCAGATAGCTAGCCCTCCCGCGACGTGCACTCTGTCCCTCCACACTTGACAGCTCAGCGGACCTAAGCGAATTATGCCTTACAGTCCTTCCACCACCCCGGGACACTACCTCACTGACGCCCACAGGGCAAGAAAACCAGATCCACAAGGTCTGCGTAAATTCGTTAATATTTATTCCCTACCTACAGCCAAAGCAGACTTCCGCACCCTCAGTCTCAGTAAATTACTGTAAAAGGGTATTATCTCCTTTCACTGACTCCCTCAGGTAGAAGTTAAGGATTTTCCCAAAATGCTACTGCTTCACGTTTAACGTGAACATTCTAAAATTGTCACCTAAAATTACATCATTATCCATTCATTCTTCTGCCATTCTGCGAAGCATCAATCCTGATACTTGAAATAAAGTTTCAAAAGTTATTATTACGCTTCTTGGGAGTTCCGGTCGTGGCTCAGAGGAAAGGTATCTGACTAGCATCCATGAGGATGTAGGTTCGATCCCTGGCCTCTATCAGTGGGTTAAGGATACGGAGTTGCCGTGGGCTGTGGTGTAGGTCACAGATGCTGCTCGGATCCCCATTGCTGTGATTGTGATGTAGGCTGGCAGCTGTAGCTCCAAGTTGAGCCCTAGCCTGGGAACCTCCATATGCAGTGGGTATAGCCCTAAAGAAAAAAAAAAAGTTATTATTAAGCTTCTAGATCTAGTAACTATTTTACATGAAACAGAACTCTGACGCAGAGATGACAGATATGGTTTCTTCAACATTGCAAGAGCCAGGGGAGAACCTATGGTTTTTAAGATTGAAGAAGCAACCACCAATCAAAATGGACCTTGTTTGGATCCAGATATAAGCTGTGAGAAATTCTGTAGGACACTTGGATTAATAAGCATGAACACAGACTGGATGTGATATTAAAGAATTGACCACAAGCTGAAACATCATGATGAGACATGGGGTTCATTATATATTTTCTATTTCTGTTTGAAAAATTTCTCTAACAGATATTTTAGGTTTAAAAAGGCTAAGACCAAGCAAGGGAAAACTGGTGATGGCACATCTTTATCTGCTCCAACACCTGAACAAAATAAGGAGCACTCCATTAGAGACTTGCTTATTTGCACACAATGCTCTGGAGAGGGGGAGGCATAGAAGGGAGGAATTTTGTTAAGAGGCCTGGGAAGAGGATGGAATTGAGAGGTTAGTTTCTAAGGATGGCTGGAAAGACCAACTGTAAACCCTGCTTAATCTCTGCCAATAGAGAAATACCTGCCTAAAATAAAGCTGAGGCTGATTTTAGGAAAAGAATCTCTACCCTCAAGGAATTGAGTGGCACGGTGTCAGGTGGGGCTGCCTGCCCTTGAGGCTATTTCTCAGAAGAGACCTGGGGCTAATACCTGTCAGGATAAGGGCTTGGATGGCCCTAGCAGTTGAGCCTCGACAAAGGAAGAGAGTTTAGAACCAAAATTCTGCTCAAGAGAGTCCTTTTAAGACAGGAAGGAAGCAGTCCCACCAGATCCCCTCCCCATGTAGCCACCACATCAACACTTGCCCAGCAACTCCGTTCTACAGAGTTTATTGGGTTTATAACTGGACGAGGTCACAAGTGTACAAAATGAAGCTCACACTAGCCCAAAGCAGAATAGGAATTGAGGGCTGGGGATCCGTTACTGGCCTTTGGGGGAGCTCCGAGGTGAGGGGCAGCCAACCCTCCCACTCCAGAGAGATGTGGCCATAGGGGAGGGGAGGAGAAGGGGCCCATCTGACTTTGGTCACACAACTCAGAGCCTGGCATTGGGCCAGGGCTGGCAGATGGATGGAAGAGCAGGAGCCTCAGAAACCACCCTGCCCAGGGAGCCCAGGGACTGTTCCACCAGTCCCGCTCACAACATGGTTGGTCCAGACCTAGACTCAGGGGCTGGTGCAAAGGGAAGGCAGCAAAGCAGGGGGGAGGAGACACTGATGTGTGGTGGCCGAGGGCACCCAGACCTGTGGAAGAGGGTGGGTGGGGAGACGGGCTAGCTGTCACTAGGCAGCTAGCAGCGGGTCTCATAAATGCCACTGCGGCCAATGTAGCGCACCCATTTGATGACATCGTGGTCGCTGTAGTTCAGCTTCGGTTCAAACACCTTCAAGTAGCGCACCTTGAGGCCAGAAGGCGCGAATGGCACCTGGGCAAGGGACAGCTCCAGTTAGGAATGTGGCCTCCCTTTCATAGCTCCTCTCCTCATAGCCCTGCCCTACCTCATCTCTACTACAGGTGTTTGAATCTTTGGGGCCCTGGGGGAAGCTGGGGTGCTGAGGAGTCCTCTGAGAGGTTACTAAAGATAGCATATCTAAGAGTAACTTGCAATCATTTGGGTTTGAAGTCAAGCTCTGCCTGTGACAACTTAAAGATCAGTTCCTTTAATCAGCAGTGGCAGTAATCAAAGACTTGCCTTCGAACATACTTATCCTGCTCAATATTATGGACTTAAACAGTAAGGTGGAGAAAATTACATGTCCATCATGCACAAAGCAAAGTCAGCCCGCTTTCCTGTCTCTAAGTAAACTTTGTGTCTTACTTGTCATGCAAGTAATCTACATTTTCCCTAATAATTGTTTTATGACAAGCCAAATAAATGAAGTCAAAGATTTTTGTCTAAATAGAAATTTCTAGTAGGAGGCCTGAGTGGGGAAGGAATAGGTCTGGGAATTGAGGTCACTTCTCTCTGGGCCTCAGCTTCCTCATCTGCAAAGTGATAAATACTGAGCTTGATCTGAATGATCTCTAAGGTTTTTCCTAGCACACCCTGCCATGGTTCTAGGCCCCTTCCCTGACATACCTCAAAGTTCATCGAAATGGGGGGTCGAGCCCATTTCTTCTTGTCATTGGTGGGCAGAAGCTCAATCTCAGCGCTGATCTGTGATTCCTTCATGCCTGCCATGCGCTTGATCCTGGAAACAGAGGGGCAACAGGTAGTAGGTGCCCCTAAGAGCTTGGAGGAGCTTCTGGGATCAGGGTGGTTCCCCTTTGGGAGGTTGGGAGGTGGCAGGGAAGAGAACCCAGTAGCTTGTGGGAAGTGCTAAGGCAAGGAAACATGATGAGGACTCTGATAACCTCCTGCTGTGAAACCTCAGGTCTGTTACTCCTTTAGCACTGTGGACTGCAGTTTAGACACATGACCATGCTATCCCTTGCTCCATCTACTTCACAGAGATAGGACAAGGGCAAACTGGGAAATGTTAAAGAAACTTGATAAATGCATGCACTCGCCCCAGTGATATGTACACTCACACAGAGCTGTAAGGGGTGACGACACAAGCAGAGGTCCCTGGAGAAGCAATCACTCCCCACCCCCTGCCACACACACACAAAGGACGAAAGGGGAAACTTAACAGGGTACACCAAGGCATTTGGAGCCCTGCTGTGGCCTCAAGAAGGAAAGACTCACTTCCACACGATGGCGTTCTCGCTGGCCTTGTACTTAGCCTTCCCCTTCATGCAGATCACCTGCACCCCGCTGGTGTTCAGTGGGGTTGGGATCCTCACCTAGAAGTGACACACCTGTCAGCGAGCGCTGTCAAGCCCTGACATCAGTTGCCTTTATTGCTGAAGAGAGATGCTTCCTCCTCCCCATGTTCCTTATCCTCACCTCAATCTTCTGAGCCAGTAGTGAGGGCTTGAAGTTGGACTTAATGACCACCTTGACCTCCAGCTTGGTGCGCCCCACTTCCCGAACTAGCGGGATCACTCGGAAGGGAAGGATGATGTCCTTGGTGGTGCGATACCTTCAGAGATGCATACCTTTAGGCTGGCATAGCAGAGCCTGTCCTCCACCCTTTCCCCCCTCTCTGCCAACAGGACCCCCTGCTCCTCACACCCCACTGGCACCTCATGAGCTCAAATTCTCCATCTGGTGGGATGAAGCTGATGCTGCGTTCAGAGTCAAACTTGCTGAGTCGAACACACTGGTGGAAGGTGCAGTCATCAATGGCAATTGATTGCTTCCCGCTGCAAGCAGGGGCAGAAGGTCTCCTCATTGGTACAGGAGAGTGGCAGCAGAGTTGGGCTGGGAGACTACCCCACCCCCAGAGGCTGCCAGAACCTGGATGAGGCTTGCACTGTAGTCTATGGAAAGCTGCCATAATGCAGCTTTCTGACTTGGGAGGGGGCAGTCCCTGTTCCAGAGTTAGGGATGAGTGAGAGCTTTACAAACTCATCATCTTTTGAGAGCTCTGCTGCTCAGAACTCAGTTTTAGGCATACTGGGCAGGCAAAGGCCATCAGTATGTAGAGAAGAGTCTTGGACCTTTGGACCTCAGGACCAAACCAAGGGGTTACTGAGTAGAATGAAGACAATCCTCTTATCTCTTTTTTTTTTTTTGTCTTTTTGCTATTTCTTGGGCCGCTCCTGCGGCATATGGAGATTCCCAGGCTAGGGGTCAAATCGGAGCTATAGCCACTGGCCTACGCCAGAGCCACAGCAACGCGGGATCCGAGCCGCGTCTGCAACCTACACCACAGCTCACGGCAACGCCGGATCGTTAACCCACTGAGCAAGGGCAGGGACCAAACCCGCAACCTCATGGTTCCTAGTTGGATTCGTTAACCACTGTGCCACGACGGGAACTCCCCCTTATCTCTTTTAAGCAGATACCAAGAGCAACCAACCAAGCACAACCTGGGGAAAAGGGAGTTTGCATTAATGCAGAAATGAAGGAACTTGTGATCACCAGGCGCTGCTCTGCATTCCATGGTCCACCCTGTCCCACCAGCTCCCCTGCCTTAGGTACCTCTTGCTTGTTTCATCGGCTGTGCCTTTGCCCTGCTTCTCAATGACAATCTTGTCATTCATCCCAAACTTGCACTCAGGCATGCCACTCAGGTAGCTCTTCATCACCACTCGGCCGGACACATGGGCGCTCAGCACCTGCCCTGGTGAGGGAGATAAGCAAGAGCAGCTGAGTCAGGACCAAGATCCTGCCCTGGCCCCCGCTCCAGCTTTATCACGAGAGGGCCCTCACCCTGTGGGGACATGAGGAGGTTCACACTCTCCAGCACATCCAGGAAGAGCTCGTTTCGGCGATACTTGATGCCTTCCCGCCGCCAGCCAATCTGCCCTGTCACCTGGCTGGTGATTTGGGACTGCTCTTCTTTCGTCTGCATGGGGAACAGAGACAAAGAGCAAGGCCTCACTCCTCTCCCCCTCCAATCCTCCTGTCTCTATCCCTACTCCACCTTCCTCCTTCTCCCTTCTAGCCACCACCCCCACCCTGCCCCAGTATCCACCTTCCCCCATGGGGTAAGGGCCTAGAGAAAACTGAGCAAAGCTGCAAGGGTGGAAGCTGAGGGAACAGCTTACCTGATGCTGGAGAACACAGGGCCAACATGGTGCCCACAGGAAGCAGTAGAGGAGCGCAGACGGGAAGAGGCAGGCAGGAAAGAAGAAGAAGGCTATGAGGCCTGGATCCTAAAAGAGGGCCCAAGCTCTCTCCTCCAGAGCAGCCCACACCCACTTCCCCCAGTGTGGAAGGAAATTGCTCGAGCTGTATTCCCAGTAACAGAGATGCTGAGTTGGCAAGCTCCAGGGGTGGGAGAGGGCCACACAGAGCAAAACAGGTCTGCAGTCATGGCAGAAGGCTCAGGCCAGCACTTCCTGTCAAGGGCAGGCTCATGAGTCAGCTCTGACAAGACTTGGGGGCCAGCTGGGATGAAGGGACGTTGGGCTCCACCCTGACAATAGCCTATACAACTCAAGTACCTGGCTTTTGATGCCCTGCTGGGTAATGAAGGTTTTCAGCGCGCCCGTCTCTGAGTTCTGCGGGTAGCCAAAGTCCAGGATCTCTGCAAAAGGAAGGGAACCATCAGCCCCTAGAAAAAGCTGAAGGCTCCCTCATTCCATCCCTCCCCTGGCCTGGATATATCTGGCCAGTATAGCTCCAGAAGACACTGTGGCATCATCTGCAGCCATTTTCTAGCTCTGTAGCATTTACTTTAGGATTTGTGCTTTATAAATCATTAAAATGTCAGATTTTTTCCAAATAGAAAAAAAGAAAATAGTCACATGGCCAGTGGGTGAGAAATCAAGAATTCCTGACAGAGGGATGTTGGGAAGGTGGAAGGACTCTGTTCAGTTAAATCATACCCTGCAGGGAAACAGAGGTAACAGTGCACCTTGAGAGGCCTGTAGTATCTCACTCTCCCCCAGGCTTGAGGCAGCTGTTGAGATGAAAGCTGGGAGGACAGTCACTGTAATAAGGCCCAAACCACAAAGGTAAGGGGATAAAATGTGCTTAACTGCAGGAGGACCAGCCACCAACAGAGCTTTAGGTCTTCCCCCACCTCCACAAGCTAGCCTGTTTCTGTGTTCACTTCAAACCAGCCTTTAAGTCTGGATTTGGATGGTTCTCTTCAGGGGTCAAAAGACCAGAGAGTCAGGAAAGAAAATTCAGAGGGCACTGGAGCCTCAGACCTGCTCCCACCTCCAGGCCAGGCCCCACCAGGTTCATTCCCACCCTAGACCCACTGCCCCGCCAGCCTCACCATCAAGCAACTCATATATGAGCACAAAATTGTTCTTGATGTTCTCTTCGCTGATCTTCCCAAAGTAGGCAGCCATTACGTCACACATCTTATAGAGGAATTCGAAAACCATGGCAGCATTGACATTCTGCTTGGTGACAGCTGCCAGCCAGATGTTGGACCGCTTAACATGGAAGAAACTGGTGCGAGCGATGTTGGTGACGGGGCTGCGCACCTGCTGCCGGGCGTGGATAACATTGACCCGAAAGGCGTCCACTGCATTCCTCCTGAGAGAGAAGGGTGCACAGGGACTGCTCAGTACCCAGGCAGACCTCACTCTGAAGGGATCAACCACGGGTGCTAATGAACAGCCACCCCCCCCCCCTCTGCTGGAGTCTGACACGCACTCTAAAGCCACTGCCTAAACCACTGGGGCAGCTCCCTACAACTCCTCTCAGTGGGGGCAGGGGAGGAGGACCAGAGCTAGCTGGTGTCTGAAGGCCACGAGAGACACGGAGGTCAAGTGGCAATGACAGGAGGGCAGGTGTAACCTTAATAAAATGAGGCCCATCAGGTTCAGAAAGATATGTTCCTGACTCCCAGGCCTGGCCCCAATTTCCCCGCTGCCACCTCTACATCTCAGTAAGCTCCAGGCCCAGATAAGAGAGAGACCCCGCTGCTTCTCCAGTCTTCCCACAGTGATTCCACCAGTGGGGAAGGCTGGCTTCTCCAGAAGTTAGACAAGGCCAGCATGACTTCAGAGAAGGCTCTAATCTACTGAGGGACAAGCACTGAGGGGCCATGGAGCTGGGCCACCCATTCTTGCCCAGGATCCAATTCCAGGGCAAGTCCAGGGAAAGAAAAAGGAAGAGGAAAACAATGATGTGGGGGGCAGGGCCCCCCACCCACCTGTGCCTGGGCAGCAGCTTAATAGGCCGCTTACCTATTGCTACGGCAGCCAATGAGATGGGATGAGAGAAATGACGCCAGCAAGAAGAGGAGAGTGACAGCAACGAGAGAGAGGATTAGACACAACACACTGGGGCGGGTAGAACACACCATGAGGTGGAAGCAGAGGGGCAACAGGCAAGGGGTGGAGAGCACAGCAAGGCATACAAGCTGGTGTAGCCCCTGGCCTTGGCTTAACCAGGCCCACTCAGGGTCAGAGGGGGGTGTAGATAGGTGTAGCCAGCCAGGTTCAGGCAAGCCAGGCATTGCCACAACTCTAGCTCATGCCCCACCACCAGCCAATGGACAAATAGCCATAAGGGCCAGGGGAGCCTATTAGCCAGAAAGCTAGGAGCCGCTGCAACAGGCCCACCTCTGACCGTCTATTCTAAGCGATTCCAGGAAGAAAAACAGTGCAGCATGGATCAGAAGAGCCTAACCTCACAGAGCCGCTGAGGCTAGGACAAGTCTCCTCCTCGGGGAAGAGCTGTGGCATGCAGGGTAGGGCAGAATGAGAAGTAAGGCTGTGCCTCCTTGTGGAGGTCGGAGGGGACACAGGACAAGGAGCTGTTCCCTGTCTACTGTGATAGGTCAGAAAGGGCAGCATGGCCTCCCTGCCTGTCCCTCAGTGACCTGGAGAGTGCCTCGGGCTTGCTCACCACCTTTCCTCTCCAGGAATGGCCCAGAGGAACTGAAAACATAGCTGAGTCAGCAGCCTGACTCCTCTAGAGAAAGAGTGGGAGAGGATTCAGCAGCCCAGAGAGGTTTTCAAGAGTCCAGTGAAAACTCTCACCATGAGAAGGGCTTCTGGGAGCAAGACTTAGATGGATTAGTACCACCAACTCCACCCACTGGAGACAGATCTCCTTTCTCCTCCTTTCTGCCTCAACCTGCCGAGGCAAAAGCACTCATTTCCAGAAACCAGGTCTGTCACTAAGGGAAACAGGAGGCAGGAGTTCCGAAGACTGTGGGGGTCCTGCCATTCCACAGATCCCACCAAGTGGCCAGCAACTGGCTGCTTGGCCGATACCACCAGACCTAATGGGAACCAGGCTGTGCTAGCTGAGCTTCTAGGATGCAGCGAGGGGTAGGGGTGGTCCAAATCAAGCCTCTGGTAGAAAGAGATCTGGTCCTGCATGCTGGGGAGGAGGGATGGGGGTGAGGGGCACAGCTGGCTCAGCCAGGGGACTCACCCGATGTCATCTCGGTAGACCCGGGAGATGAGCACCTCCCCCTTGTGATTATAGATGAATAAGCCTCCAATCATGGCGGCAGCTCAGTCCTGGCAGCCCATCGCTCTGAGAACAGACCTAGGACAGGTGGGGGCAGGGTAAGGGAAGGCCTTAGAACCCCAGCCAATGTCCCCTGTGGGGCTGTGCAGGACACAGGCTGAGCTTTTATCCTGACTCAACCCTCCAGCAAGTGACCCTGTGCCCTCCCGGGCATGCCCCTCCCCTCAGCCAGGCTCCAGTTCCTGTTTGTCCCTTACTGAAAGGGAGAAAGGGAGAGGGACTTGGACCCAGGATTCTAAGGCCATTTTGATCCTCCTTTTTCTGGGGCTGAACCCAGAGTAGCCCCCTCCCCCTTTCACAGCGCTGAGCTCAGTAAGGCCTCTTCCTGTGCAGACTCTCACTCAGGCTCTGGCCGGTGAGTCACTGTGAAGGCCTGCAGGCGGCTGGAGGAATGGCGGTAGGAATTACTCCCATAGGTTCAGGCCTGAGGCCCCTGAGGCAAAGCTTTAGGAGCACCAGTCTCTCAGGCTCCACTACCCTTGAGAAGGCAGCAGGGCCTGAACCTCCAGCTCTCTAATTCACAGAAGTCTAAACATTCCAGGAAAGGGTGTGCAGGCAGTGGGGAAGAGGAGAGAAGGGAGACCTTAGGCCCTGACATGGACCCAGGAGCATGGTTCCAGCCTCTCCCAGGCAGTCAGATAAACAGGCAAAAGAGCAGAGGAGAAAGGCCCCAGCCCTGACAGACAGCACCTCAAGGGCCCAAGCTACTTATTAGTTATTTCTGACCACCTCTCTTTAAAAAAGGGAGGCTCCCTCTCAATTCCCAAGTGTAATCAAAATACAGGTGTGTGTGGCGGGCAGCGGGTGTGTGTATGCAATTCATAAAATCAAGAGATCCTTCCAGCTGAAATTCTGTGATTCCAGACCCACAACATAATTCAGTTGAGTGCTTACGAACAAGGGGCAGAATACCTGAATTACTCAAATTATTTGGGTCAGACTAATTCAGACTTTTCAAGGAGAAAAAAGGTTAATTTAGTTCTAGATTTCTGGGATTAGCCCTGGTGTTAGTTTCACAGGGAGCAGTTTGGCAGACTTTTCTAAACTGAAAAATAAAGCCTATTGTCAAGGCGGCCAAGGTCTCCCAGACTGAGTGAAAGGTCTCTCAAGGTGGTGGACACATCCCACTCCTCAACCCCAAAGAGACTGGGAGAGGAAGCGCAAAATGGAGGTATAGCCCTACGCAAAGAACCAAGTTCACAGGTATCAAGTGGTAGGGAGCTCAGGGCATCAGAGAAGCAGAGATGGGGCCCAGGACAGGAGTGGAATATCTAAAGGATATACCAGCAGCAACAGTCAGGCAGTATAATCAGGTGAGCCCACAGCAGCAACAGGGCTGGTGGGGGCACCTGGAAGAAAGAGTTTACAGTATGGCAAAGGTCAAGGCTTTGAAGAGGAAAGACGGCAGGGAGAGAATGAGAATGGCGAATCAGGGAAAGCTGGGGAGAGGTAGCTTGCTTTGGGATGCAAGTATAGAGGCATGTGGGGGTGCTGGGCTATTCGCCTTGGGGAAGAGGACATCGCAAGAAAAGCTGGTTCCACGGGGCGCGGGGGGCTGTCACTCAACTGCGAGGAGGGGGTGCCACAGGGTGGGCTAGCTTGTCACGGTCCAAAGAGGCGACACAAGTGCGTGTCACTTTCCAGAGGATGGGGGAATTGTTCCTTGCGCGAAAAGGAGAAGGCGCAGAGGGGTAGGGGGTTGTCAAGATCCTAGGGAGGGGGGCGCCGCGCGGCGTCCCACCTCTGGGAGGATTCCAGTAGGTCTCCCTCTCAGGGAAGGCTACGGGCGGGTCAGGTGAAGGGCACCGCTCCGTGCCCGTCCTGCAACCGCGCCCGGGGCGCCCCCGCCCCACCGTCAGCTCCCTCCCCGATATGAAGGCTGGGGCCACTCCCGGGTGTGGGCAGCTTTCGGCGTAGTGCAGTGCAGGGAAGGGCAAAGCTGGGCAGTCGAGTAGCCGTCCTCCCTCACCCGGTTACGGCTAAATCCCGAGCTCACCTGGTGTCCGAGGCCGCCTGCTCTGCCGGGCCGGCCACTCTCCGGATCCCAAGATGTCCGCCCGCCCCCTGCTCGCCTGCCCGCTGCCTCGGCTTTCACTGCAGTATCTCGGCCCCGCCCCGGCCTCAGCTGCGCGTGCGCGTCCGCCGTCGGCGCAGACTACAAATCCCGTCAGGTTTCTTGGCCTTCTCGCTTACAACTTTATGCGCCCTAGGATTAGCAAAACTACAACTACCGACGGCCTTTGAGAACCTTCGTAGGAGGATTAGCGTTCCTTGGAGGAACGGTAGGAGTAGACTTATCCAGCCCTACCCGAAATACAGTCTAGAATAAGCTGCTACACTTCATTTTCCCCATTGAGCATTATGGGAATTGTAGTCTTTGCAATCCCTCCTGTTCCTATTTCTGTGCTACTGAGAGCCCGAAGGATTAGTGCTGTTTGTTGAAGCCCATCTATCAATCCTTGGATTGCCGTAGGCTTTTCGGTCTCCAGTGTCTGGTTGTCTTTTTTTTTTTTTTTGTCTTTTTCCAGGGCCGCACTCGCAGCGTATGGAGGTTCCCAGGCTAGGGGTCTAATCAGAGCTACAGCTGCCGGCCTACCCCACAGCCACAGCAACGCCAGATCCGAGCCACGTCTGCGACCTACACCACAGTTCACCGCAATGCTGGATCCTTAACCCACTGCACCAGGCCAGGGATCAAACCCGCAACCTCACGGTTCCCACTTGGATTCGTTAACCACTGATCCAGGACGGGAACTCCTGGTTGTCTTCTCTTTACACACAAATACATGACTTTGGCAGTATAAGTATTTGTGCTGAGTTTACTGCTTTGTAATATCACCTCTGATTTTCCCACCTTTTTTGGCAATATATATTGGTTACAGACATGAGCCTTTTCCCAGGGATCAAGACCCAAAGTAGTAGGAGGCAAATATTTGAAAGAAACTAGTTAAAGCTTTATGAAAATATGTCATATTCTACCTCAGTTATACCTATGTGACTGTGAGCTCAAGACCAGGAAATGTATGCCTTCTAGTGACAGGCATATATGTTGTTCAGAAAACCATTGGTGACTTGAATTTAATTGGACGTGGGATTTGAAATCCCTTCTCTGATGAACAGAGTTAATCTTCACATGCAAGCTGAGGAGACAGGGCCAACCCTGGCATTTATGGGACCTGAAGAAAATCAGCTGGCTCTTCTCTTTCTGTAGGGAGAGATACCCTGCTGCCTTCCATAGGCAGGACTGAGCCCATCATGAGAGGAAGGAAGGGCAAGAAAAGGCAAACCAGTTGCAAACCTTACTGTTCCTAGTATCCTCTTGGTAGAAGCCACAATATGGTAGGATGAAGATCTGGCTTCTCTCAAATCGGGGTCACAGACTGAAGCCATTAAGTGACTGAATACTGTAATTCTTGAACCATCACTCAAGGTTTCACTTCTACCTTTCCAAAAGCTTTGTCCTCAATATATACCCTAAAGTCTTATCAATTTAGAGTAAATAATAATAATGATGATGATGATAATAATAACAATAGCTACCATTTATTGAGCACCTATTCTACTGTGTGCCAGGCACTGTGCTAGGCACTTTTCGTACAATATCTAATTAAATCCTCACAACAACCCTGTGAGGTAGGTATTATTATTGTCACTTTACATATGAGGAAACTGAGGCTCAGAGAGATTAAATAACTCTCCTATCACGCAACCAAAAAGTAGTAGAGCTGGGATTCAAACCCAGAATAACCTGACTCCAAATCCCATGCTCCTGTGAACTAGAATAGAGGCAGAGGGGAGAGGAAGGGACAAATTCAAGAAAGATTGCTGGAGAGGAATGGATATGATATACTGACTAGTAAGGTATGGGAAGGAATTTAAGCCCATAAATATTTCTAGCTGGTGAGCCTATGTAGAGTGTGATGAAGGTAACCAGAATTGGAATTCAGGAGGAACACACTTGGGTGGGGGAGAGGGATGAATTGGATTCTTATGGCCATGACCACGGAGAGGTCCAGTAGGTGATAAAAATACAGATCTAAAAATAGAGGGAATTTAGAGATGGAGATATATATTTGGGAAACACCAGCATATCACTGGCAGTTGAGGACATCAGGATAGATGACACCATTTTGGGAGTGAGTTAAGAGAAGTGGATCAAAGATAGAATACAAGGACCCTGAAGGTGTGAGCAGTGGTGGAGGAATCCTCAAGAGTTGGAAACAGAAGAATTGGAGGAGGAGGAGTACAAGAGGCAGCCCTATGGGGTGGCTAAGGAAACCATGGTCTGGATTGGGAGCAAACCTAGAGCTCCCAGAAGGAAGGCAAAACTGAGTCACACTTCTAACACAACCCTATGCACCAAAACCCCCAGGGAATGTTTGTTAAATGAATGAATGCCCAAACACCCCTACGCTGGTTCGCCCCAAAGGCCAGAGCTTAGGACTTCATCTTACTCTTGACACCCCAATCCTAAAAATATGGAAGCCTAGGTGAGCCAGAATTTACAGAAGAGGCTTATAGAGAAAGTCATGCTTTGCTTAAACAAAGGAATAAAGTAAAAAATAAAATTTGGCACTCTGGAAGTCTCCCTGCCCAACCTTGCTCTGGGTCATCATGGTAACTGTGAAAACAGGGAAGGGTGTGTGGGGTAGAAAGCAGGGTGAGAACAGCTTGTCATTTGCCTGGGGAGTCCTGTGCTGAGCCCAACATGAGATTCAGCTTGGGCGATTTATCCAGATAGGAAGATGATGGGGACATGTGTGGGAGGTTTGAGGGCTCTGGGGGGAAGGGAGAGGGAAGTCTGGGGACCAGCCCCACAACCTAGGAGGACTAGGAGAGGGTCCAGCCCTCCGGACAGGGACCAGCCCTGAGGCTTAAGAGAAGTTGCATAGGCACGTAGTGGGGGGGGGTTACGAGGGAGAGGGAAAGGGAGAGGGAGAGAGAGAAGCAAAGAAAGAAGGAAAGAAAGAAACTCTGGAGAAAGGGGAACAGAGTCTCTTATACATAGGTGAGAGGCTGGGGTGCTCCTCAGAAGCTAGTGACTCAACATGTTGAAGTGTAGGTGTGGGGGCTGAATATCCTTGGGAAGCCCTGAGGGGCTGCTGAAGCAGGGTTCCTGGTCTCCTCGGAGGCTGGGCCTCCCCTCGCTGGGGGCTCACAGAAAGTCAAACAGCCCGAAATTCTTGGCTGCTCCAGGCCCAGGAAAAATTGAGGGAGGAAAAAAGAAAGAAAAGAAATGTTTCAGGCCCAGAGATGAGATGAGTGTGCTGGTTAGTAGGGTTAGGGGTCTGAAGGAAGCAGGGCACAGGGCAAGCATGGGGCAAGGATAGGTCTGGGCATACAGCAGAGATGCTCCCTGGAATCCACGAGCAGCTCAGGCAACTGAAGGGCCCGCTGGGCTTCTGCTAAGGTCAAGCGCAGGCAGGGATAGCACAGATGGTTATTGGAGGTGACTGCAGCTCTAGGGTGCAGGGCTGAGGCAGCAGGTGGGGGTGGAACAATTAGAAGGAGGGGTAGATGAAGCAAATCTCTTTTTGGTGTCAGTATTAAGGGGAAAAATCAAGAGACTGGCACACATGCTTGAGGGAATGGGGTTAACAGTCGGGATGATACATATGAATGAATAGTGAAAAGGAATGAGGGGTATGCTGGCTCTCAAGGGCACTGTTGGGGTCAACTTCTGAAGTGTTGGGGGTGGGGGGAAGGAGCAGCACCAGCAAGTTGGGTCCCAGGTACTTGAAGGATCCTGGGGAAGTCTTGTACAGCGGTTAGTGGGCGGAGGGACAAGCTGGGGCGGCGGCAGGTTAGGGGTTGCAGTTGCGATCAGTGGGTGCACCTCGCCCTCGCTGCACCCAGCGAGCAGTTAGCGCGCCTGGATTTAGTTCCGTTTATTTCCCTTTCAGGTACCAGACAAAGTAAAAAAGACGGACTGAGAGAGGGACGCAGGCGGCCCGGGCAGGATGGGATGGAAGTGGGGGAGGGGCCCTCTCACATCACATCCACAAAAAACTCACTGGGGTTTCCCATGGCCATGCGGAAGGACTGTCTGCTGGCGGTCAGTTCAGGGGGCACGGAGGCCAGGTCGCGGCCCGGAGGGGCTCCCGGGGGCCCCATGGCCGCAGGCGGTGGGGGCATCATCAGCATGGGGGGGCCGTAGAGAGGGGGCACGCCGGGGGGGCCGTAGCTCGGATGCGTGTGATGGCTGCGCAGGCTGCTGGCCAGCGAGTGGTGGCTGCGGTGGCTGTGCTCGCTGGCGGCAGGGCCCGAGCGCTCGCTGGGCGCGCGTTCCCGAGGCCCCCGCAGGCTGCTGCGGGTCGTGTGGTCCGACTCGCTGCCGCTGCCACCCGACTTTGAGTCCCCGGCCTTCTGGTCTTTCTCCTTCCGCCGGTCGCTGCCGCTGCGGTTGGAGCCACTGCTCCGGCTGCCTGTAGGGGACAGGCAGAGACGGGGTCGGGGGACACTCAGAGCAAGCAGAGGACGCCTAGGGCTCGCCTGTGCCCCCTCCATGGCCCGCACCGCCTTACCTTCACTGTGCTGACTGCTGGCGCTGCCCCCGCCATAGCTGTACCCCAGCTCTGGGAAGCCTGGGTGCGGATTGTAGGGGTGTGGGGGCGGCGGATACTGGTAAGGGAAAGCCATGGGCCAAGGAGCCGCCCCTGGGTGCGGCAGAGGGGCCAGAGTGTCCTGGTCAGAGGCACCGCTGGAGCCGTCATGATCGTGAAGGGAGAGGTTGGCCATGTCTGTGGAGCGGAGGGGAGAGGGGTAAGTTGGGTCTATTCCATGTGCCCGCACCCGTAGTGTGCAGACAGGTCCCCAGCCTAGGTCAGGTGGGTGCCTTTGGGAAGACAGCGACAGCAGTGGCAGTGTCTCACCAGAGGAAGGGCAGGCAAGAGATCTTTCACTCCTTCAGTTCCCCTCTGCCACATCCACCAGAGATGGTGGGGAGGGAGACTCGGCAGAGACAGCCCCAGAGAAAATGTCCCTAGGAAGGCCCTGAGTCACCACTTTAGATGCTCAGTGCCAAATCCCAGTTCCCTGGAGGCTGGCTACCAAGCCTTTGGCAGTTTCTGCTCCTTCCTCAGTGGGCTGGAAGAAGAGGCAAAACCCTTACTTGGCAATTTCCTCTGTTCTCTTAGAGGGTAAAAGGTAGGGAGGGGAATGTGGGAGGCTGAAATACCAGACAGCCACCAGGTAATGCATACCTGCACTTCATCAGGCACAATACAAAGCATGCAAGTGTTACCACAACCCTATGAGGAGGGTTTTAGTCACGTTTTCTCCAGATGAGAAAAGTGAAGTCCTCAGAGGTTAAATGATCAGCCTAAGTTCAACCCAAACTGTAGCCAGCGCAGAAGCTAAGAGCTGCTTACTGTTTCCTTACCTTTCCAGATGAGGGCATTAGTAAGGAGCAGGGAGCAGTTTGGGGAAATTTAGATGCAATTTTGCCCTCCCCTATTCACTTAAGACTAAAAAAATACCCATTAAAAGCCAGAAGGAACATAGGGCCTTTCAGAGCCTCCCCACACAGAATGCCCTTGGCGTGGATCAGTTTTCTAGAGCTGCTGGGGAGAGTGGGAGTGAGGCAGAAGGGTCCAGAAAGAGAACAACTTAGGCTGTGCTCTCCACCCCATTCCCAGCCAGGCCTGTTCTTCACAGTGCTTGAGTCAGTATATCGACATTATTTCTTTCCATGACTCTGGCTTACCCAGTAAATTGTGCACAGGCAAGGCCACTCCCACCTATGTTGGGACTACTTGGGAAGAGAGTATAAGGGGTCATTATAACTGCCTGCCTGGGATACCCCTTGTTCATACTCTATCTGTGCCAGGTCTCTGAGCTCTGAGAGAGCTGTAATTACACTGGAGGCTAGCAGCTGGGTACAGACTGAGTCCTTTGTTCCAAGTCCTGAAGGGAGCTGACCCAACCTTACAGGGGACAAGAGGTCAGGAGAGGGGCCTGAGGCAGCCTATGGAGTCTACCAGCCAAACTATCAACCTGTCAGGGTCAGCAGCTAGCGTGAGCAGTGGTGATGATCAGAAGCAGAGGCCTGCCTTGGTCACTACTTCAGCTGTCAAGCTGTCATCCCAAGGGGAGTGACTGTGTGTTCCTGGGGCTACCCAGGTCTCCAGCTCTTCCCTTTGAGTCTTCCATACTCCCAGCTGAGGATACCTCAGCCAGTGAGAACAAAAAGGCCTGTTCTGTCTGCATCTCCCTGAGCATGGCCTCTGGTGGACTTGGTCCATGGGCAGAAGACCCAGAATGCCGCTGGTATGGAACAGTGCCTTCTGAGCAAAAGCCACAGCTGTCCTGAGAAGCTTTATGTACCCCTGAAGGTTTGGGGACAGGGACGACTTCTACTGGCCATGTCTGATCAAATTTAAGAAGCCAATAATTACAAGATGCACCGCAATTTCAGAGATATTGAAATGTGAAAAAATGTTCAACTTATAATCAATTAAATACATGGTAACTGGACAATTTTTTTTTTTTTTTTTTGCTTTTTAGGGCCACACCCATGGCATAAGGAAGTTCCCAGGCTAGGGGTCGAATCGGAGCTGTAGCTGCCGGCCTGCGCTACAGCCACAGCAACACCAGATCTGAGCCACATCTGCAACCTACACCACAGCTCACGGCAACGCCAGATCCTTAACCCACTGAGTGAGGCCAGGGATGGAACCCGCAACCCCATGGTTCCTAGTTGGATTCATTAACCAAGTGGACAACTTTTTAAAGAGCACTTATTGTGGGCCAAACATGGTGCTAAAAGCATTACATACATTATCCTATATCATCCTCAAAACAGACCTATGAGATAGGTCTTACTGTTGTCTCCATCTTACAGACCAAGAAATTGATGCACTGAGAGCCTGTGTCACTTACCATGTTCATATGGTGAGGGTGGAGCTAAAATTTGAACTCAGAACTGTCTAATGCCAAAATCCTATGCATCTATCACTACTCCATAGGGCCATGCTGGAGCTGCTGAGGGCCAGGGACCCCATCCTCAGCCAGGGACTTGTGCTCCTCAGAAACAACCTTTCTCGTTTCTAGAACCTAATCTGAAATATTTTAAGAGTTAGCTTCTGGGAGTTCCCTGATGGCCTAGTGGGTTAAGGATCAGGCTTTGTCACTGCTGTGGTATGGTGTGCTCTCTGGCCTTGGAACTTCTGCATGCTGCAGGCATGGCCAAAACAAAAAACAAAACAAAACAAAACAAAAGAGTTAGCTTTTGGATTCCAGCCAGCACCAGTGGGCTGAGAGAAGGCTGCTTCAGGCGGAGATGGTTGCTGGGGCTGGGTTTCAGCTCCCAATCCTGCGCACTGCTGTCCTGTTTTGAGGACTCTCCTTCCCAAGGGCAGTCCATAGGCTCAGGATAAGGGGAGTTCCCTGCAGACCTCTCCCATTTAATAACCCTCATTGGCTTTGCAATCGCTCAAGATCAAGTCCAAACTCCTCGGTACAGTTTGCAGAGTCCCTTACAACCTGGCCCTGACAGTTTTCCCAGCTTTAGCCCAAGGCAGAGCCCACCCTCAGGGGTCTGAGGAGGCTGTGGACTTGGGGCCTCAGGCCAGCTCCAGGTCCTGCCTTGGTGGAACCTTTTGGTGCTGTGAGGATGAGCACGGCCCAGGCTACCCAAGACAATGCTTCTGCAGCACCACACACCTAGGGCAACCTCAGACCATAGGAAGAATAAAAGCTCTGGAGCCAGAAAGTCAACTCAAGGCCTAGCTCCTTTGCTTCTAGCTGCGAAACCTGGGGTGGGTGGACTACTTAGCTTCTGTAAGTCTCATCAGTTTCCTCATCTTGAAACAGGGATAGTAATCCATGTGGGGAGGTTGTGAGGACTGACTGAGGGAGAGATGATGCTTTAGAAACAGTGAGCGCAGTGTGGGGCACGGAGCAGGCACTGAGAAAATGCCAGCCCCAAGAGGGGGATGCAGGGCAGGTGAAGAGGCTGGACAGGGCTCTGCTTCTACCATAGAACTCTCAGGTCGAAAGGTTCCCCCAGCTCTGCTGCCCCCTCAACTGGGTTCCCTAGAGTCTGCTGCCACATCCCTGGGCAACTCCCCACTCCCAACCAGGAGATAGGGCAAGGAGCGGGGGAGGCAACATACTGCCACAGAGGTCGCCGAAGATGTAGTAGCACTGCTCGGAGAAGGTGATCTTGTTGACAGTGTGGCGGATGAAGCCAGCTTTCAGCAGGTTGCTGGCATACTTGCGGGCCTCTCGCCGGTCAGTAAAGCCTTCCACGTTGTGGTACAGCCAGTCCACCACATCCGAGCCTGGGGGCAAGGCCACCACTTGACTGGGAGGCCCTCTTGACTTGGGCTCATTTGGCCTCACAGAAGCCATGAGGCAGGTGCTGGTTCCAGTGCAAAGGAGCGGCCCAAGGGGGTTCTTGCCCTGCCCACCACTCCCACCATGGGGCCCCCTCACCAATGAAAGCGTTGGGGATGGTAATCTTGAGCCACATGCGGTCACGGACTTCCAGCCCAGATTCAGGGGAGGCCATGGCTTTTACGATGGCAGCCATGTCACTGTGGATGGACAGGTGGAAGTCGTCTAGGCCTGGGGGTGAGACGCAGAACGGTGAGCAGAAAGAGCCTATGGAGTTAGGTACACAGGAGTCTGCATCCCAGATCTACCACCTAATAATATGGACAAATGCTGGGCAAATTACAGACTTTTTTGGATACTCAGTTTCCCCTTCTATAAAAATATGGACTTAAATATCTATTTTACAAGGATATTTGAAAAAAGAATTCGTGTAAATGAAGGTGCTTAGCCCAGTGTATAATGTGTAGATGATAATACAAAGACTTTTTTTTTTTTAATTTTATGGCCGCACTTGCGGCATATGGAAATTCACGGGCCAGGGACTGAACCTGAGCCGCAGACTTATGCCACAGTTGTGGCAACACTGGATCACTTAACCCACTCGGAGGGGCAGGGGATCAAACTCGCACCTCCGCACCAACCCAAGCCACTGCAGTCGGATTCTTAACCCACTGTGCCTCAGCGGGAACTCCAGGGCAGTCATTTATGGAGTGCTTGCTTTATGCCACACTGTGATTGGCGTTACCCTGAACCCTCACACCTACCCTGTTGGGCCCTGTGATTGGCGTTTTACTTGTTTCCTCTCATTAAACCCCCAGGAACCTGGCAGAGTGAATATCATTAGTCCCATTTTACAAGAGGAAACTGAGGCTCACTGGGTGCTCAGGACAGGTTCAGAAACAAACTCTGCTTAGTGAGGGTCAGTGTCTGCCGAGGGAAACTGCAGAGTGAGGTAGTTGGAATGAACTGAGTTCCCTCTCCAGCCCCCTCTGACGCTCAAGCAAGAGTCTCCATGTGGACCTTCAGCAGTCCCTCCCAGCTGGCCCTGTCTGCTAGGCCCAGGGGTCAGCGTTGGACACTCACGCTCTGTGTCAGGGATGGAGCTGGTGATGGAGGAGCTGGTGGAGGTGATGGTGCTCAGGGAGGGGCTCATGCCGTAGGCGGGGAAGGTGCCGGTCATGGCTGCAGTGTGGGAGACCCAGGCTGCAGGGTCAATGGGCCGGATGGGCTCGCCTGTGGGGAGGATGAGGAGTCAGGGGCTGCCCGCCCTGCTCACTGCCAGGCCCAACAGGGTAGGTGTGAGGGTTCAGGGTAACACAGAAGGAAGGAGACACAGGGCTCAGGTATGCCAAGCATCAGCTTTAGGGCCAAGAGCCCCATCCACTTACTCCTGGGCAGTGTGAAGCAACCACGTGGACTTGGGTCCCAGCACTTGGCTACAGTCAAGGTGATGGGCCTGAAAGCAAGAACGTCCCTAGTGAAGGCAGGATGTGTGGAGGCTGAACCAAGTTCCTCGCCTGAATGCCAGAAAGACCTGCCCGTCCTCCCCAGTGTCATCCATACCCTGGTTTGTGCACAATCTCCCGCAGTACCCGGACAGCGTCGTCATTACTCATGTTCTCAAAGTTAATCTCGTTTACCTGGGAAAGAGGACCAGGAGTGGGGTAAGCAGCTGTGTTGGGCTGATGGGTAGGGAAGCTGAGTTTGGTGGGCCAGGGGGTACTTCGTCCTTCCAAGAAGCAGGCTATAGAGGGCATGGCCATCTCCCCACCCCTGTCCACACCGCCACCCAGGGTGGGCAGTGGTACCTGTAATAGCATATCTCCTGGCTCGATGCGTCCATCAGCAGCCACGGCTCCCCCCTTCATGATAGAGCCAATGTAGATGCCTCCATCACCACGCTCGTTGCTTTGGCCCACAATGGAGATGCCCAAGAAGTTGTACTTTTCTACAGGGAGTAATAAGACCTTGAGAGGAGAGGAAAGTTCCCATCCCAATACAAGCCCTCATTAGAAAAGGGTAGAAAGGGACAAGAACTAACATGTATTGAATTTGAATCAGGCACTGTGTCTGGCACACTCAAACATGCTTTCATTTAATCCTTGTTGAGATAGGGACTCAGTCCTGTTTTCCAGAGCAGGCAATGAGGTTCAGAGAATTTAAGTGATTTTTCTAAGCCATGATGGAGCAGAGCCAGGATTCTAATTCAGATTTAAATTCCAAAGTTGGGGCTTTTTTCACTACATCCAGCTATCTCCTAAAGAAGAACACCTAGGGCAGAAATCAGAGAGCTAGAATGCGATGGCTGAAGAACAGGGCAGGGGAGGAATCAGAACTCAGTTCCTCTAGGAAGCCTTCCCAGATGCCATTCTGGGCTTCCACAGTTTTCTGTGCTTATCTCTGTCAGAGCCCTGATCATGAGATACTGAAATGCTCAGTTTATGCCTATGAAAAAGAGCTCCTTGGGGGCAGGGGACATATCCTGTGCCTCTCTGAACTCCTCAAGTCTGCCCAGAGTCTGACACGGAGCAGGAGCTCAAGAGTGTTGTTTCAGCAGACTCACCCATGTTGAGAGTGACCGTGATGATGTTGAGTGACATGGTGGAGTCCGTGATGCTGCTGAAGGAGGAGGACTGGAATAGACAGAGGCCCTGAGTGGCAGGCAGGGGTGGCAGGACCTCACTGCTGATACCTAGCTCCTCCTCAAGGTCAGCCCCCAGCACCACCTCCCTTCTAAGGTCCTAAACACTGACCCAAGGGGAGGGATCTAAGGAAGCACAGACCCTGGCCCTGCCTGGGCAGGAGGGCTCGGTCTGCCCCCAGCCACTCTAGCATCTCAGCCCCATACCCGCTCAATCCGCGAAACCTTCTGCTTCCGCCGCCGCCGCTTGTGTCTTCTCATCAGGCGCGAAGCGCTGCTCTGCTCTGTGGAGCTGCTGAACCTGTGGGGCCCACAGTCGTTCCCCACCAGGCTGGCCTGGCCCTGCCCCATAAGAGGCACCGCAGGGCCCAGGTCCCCACCACAAAGCCCATGTCCCCCCCAGGGGCCCCGGCATCCTCAGGGTTCAGGGTTCCTCCGGGTCACCTGCCCCACAGTACCCATGAAACCAAAGCCCCACCTGCTGGTGGAGTCATCCTCATCTGAATCAAAGAAGCTGGTGGTCTCCAACTCGCTGCTCATGAGAGTGGATGAGCTATCATAACCCCCTGGCTCTCGCCGCCGCTCCCCCTTTGCAGTTCCATTTAGCCGGGTTGCTGCAGGGGATGGAGGCAGCTGGGTTCACGGTGCCAGACGCAGGAGGGAGGGGAGGAGAGGGATAAGCAGGGGCTGCCAGGGGGCCAGGTATATCCAGAGCTCAGGAAATAGGGCAAAGAGGCGGGTAGCTGAGTGGAAGCTGCGGGGAGGGGTGTGGGAGGGGAAGGGGTCTGTTCAGGGAAGACGCACTGTGCTCTGGGCCATCTCTCCGGCGTGGCCGCTCTCGCTGAGCAGACACCAAGGAGTCTGTCTCTGTGTCATTGTCCAGGTTCTCCTGGCTGCCCCCACCAGCATGAGGGCTGCGGGGAAGAGACGACTTGGTGGGGGAGGGGGCAGGCTGGGGGCTCCCTCCCCCAGCCCTGAGCTGAGCTAAGGTGGCCCTCCCCCATGGGCCCTCCTCACCCTCAGGTCACACTCACTGGAAGGATGGGGGCCGGGAGTCCCCAATGCCTCCTGTGCGCTCCATGGGCGGTGGCAGTTCCGATGGGTTGTCAGCACAGAAGGGAGCTGGCTCTGGGTGTGAGCCCTCAGCTGACACCAGCTGATGGGGAGAAAATGGGTGGGTAGCAGAGCACAAGGGCCCTGAGAGAAAGGGGATAGTTGCTTCTGGCGGGGCATGAAGACTGGGGGAGAATGAAGCAGAGGACATGGACGGAGGGGAGACAGGAGTGTGCATGGTCAGCTGAGGCGAGGCACGGGCCCAGTGCTGGGTCAATGAGGAGGACAGGAGGCATGGGGTGGCCAAGTGGGATGGGGCAGAGAATGAGAGTCAGAGGTCCAAGGCAGAGGCTGGCAGGTGACAGAAGGGAACCTGAGGCAAGGTGCCTCAAAGGACACAGGAGATGTTTCTGTCTCTGCTGTGTTTCTGTTGCGTCTTTTCCCTCCTCCCTGCCCCCCCGACCCTACTTTTTACCAAGGTTACAGAATCAGAGGTAGTTCCATGGAACTCTCAAGGAAGATTCAGATACTGAAGCATGAAACCACAGTGTCAGCAATGCCTTTCCTCCGTCCAGCAGGAAGGCAGGCAGAGGGAGGGCTGAGGGGATTCCTTACCCAGGACACCACCCGGCCATTGAAGCAGGGCAGCTTGGCATTGTCATCCGAGATCTCCTCCTTCACCACTCTGCAGGAAAGGGGGCGGGGGGGGGGGGGCCGGTCAGAGTGAGTTTTCTTGAGGAGGGGAGGGAAATGCACACGTCCTCACAACTCCAACTCTCTGGGCTCCACCCTAAACTGGGAATCAAACTGCCAACACAAACCTGTTCAAATGAGAGCAGGGGTGGGATGACCCAGGGACAACTCTTTGTCACTATCAGGAAGACACCAGCCATGTCCAGGTCAGCTGCCTTCCTGGGGCATCCTCTTGATCATCAGGTGATTGCAAATTACATCTGACAAGTCACTGTCCCCCATATGTGCAGTCACTCCCTAGAATCTCGAGAGAGCTGTACCCATCCCCAACATGGCTCTCCTGGGCTGGACTTTATCTTTCCCTCTGACCCTAAATTAGGAAGAAGCACACCCTTATCACTGTCCTCTTCTTGATTGGGAATCCTGACATTCTTCTAAGAGGTGTGGACGTGGAATTTAAGGAAATTAGGAAAGAGAAGGGAAGAAAGCATTTACCAAACATCCTCCACTGCCACTGGAATAGTACTGACAATTCCCATTTATTGAGCCTGTATTATGGTCCATGCACTAAGCTACATAATTTACTTGTATTACTTCATTTACTATTCAGAGCAATGTTATAAAATAGATACAGATGGGGAAACCAAGGCACAGTAGGTTCAGAAATTCACCTAAGAGCTGGCATTTGAATCCTGGTCAGCCTGACTCCAAAGCCTTTATTTTTACCTATTATACCACCTATCGCCCTAGAGCTAGAAAGTATAATCTTCAAATCAGCCTCATTATAAAGACAATATGATCTTGATTTTATGAATATGGAAACTGAGAATCATTCAGTAACTTGTCCAAGGTCACAGACCTAGACGTCAGGGCTGGAATTCAACCCCAAACTCATCTGACCCCAAGCCCCATGTTCTTTCCATGGTATTTCACATTCTTTCTCATACAGTAACAGCTGAGGTGGGTCTGTATGGAGGGTGGGGTACGGGAGACAGTGATATGGGGCATGGGGTGGGGTAGGATGTAGTCTTAGGCATGCAGTGATGCAAGAAGTCAGACCACAACTATACTTTGGGGCCAGGAAAAGGAGCAGAAACATTTGAGCTGCCCCCTCCCACCTCCCACAAGTGCATCAAACACCCCAGAAGCACAGAACTAGAATGGTGTGCTGGGAGGCAAGAGGAAGACACATGTCTGGAGTTATGAGCAGAGAAGGAAGGCGGCAAGGAAGGAGGCTGGGAAGCCAGTCTTTCCTTGTTCTTAAAGCAGCTCCTGCCCAGAGCCAGGGACGTGCTTGGCTCTTTGTGATGCTCACATTCTTGCACTCACAGCCAAGTTCGAAGGCCAAGCCCGTCTTCCTCCCTCCCATTCAGCTCTGGCTCCTCCATCACTTCCAACCATACAGCGATCCCAAGAAATCAGCTCAAATTATCCTGCTCAGGCCCACCAAGGCAGAAAGCCTGGAGATAGAACAAGCTAGAAAAAGGGACACACAGATAGCTCAGACCCACCAGTCCGTCTGACCACAGGGCACCCCAAGCTTGTAGCCTTCATGGGAACTGGGGCTCAAATTAAAAGGGGGTATGTGGGCCACATGCAGGGACTGTGACCTGCTCTGGAGGGGGTCTCACCACCCCCATGGTGGGAAACAGCTGCTGAATCCCCACCACCCCCTCCTCGCAGCAGGCTCCACCACAAAGTTCCTTGCTACAGATGTTTCCTCTCTTTCTGGGGGTCACCAACAGGTCACTAAGGCTCTGCTGACTCACAATGATCAGCTGATCTTCAGCAGCCTTGGGGGATGTCAGACGCGCCCCCCCCTCCCCCGGCTCCCACCGTGGAGCTGAAAAAATCTGGGTTCAAATTCTGCCACTTCTTAGCCCTCCTATCTTAGAGAAGTTTCTTAATTTCTCCAAGTCTTTGTCTAATCCTGGTCAGTGGGGTTTGTAAAGGCCTGGCATGGTCCAGGCATACAATAAATGTGAGTCACTAACTTTGTCAATTTTTCGTGAGATCCATACTCTCTTTCTAACTAGGTGTTAAGGGACTAAATAAATGTGCTTATTACTCATTGTTCATCCAAATAAAAAGGCTTTCACTGAGAGCGGGTTCTAAGTTCTGTGCTTGCCATGACATGGACTTCAAGAAGCATCAGACCCAGAGCCTGCTCTGTCCTTTGAGGTTACTGTCCAGTACATAGTTCATGTGAATATGTTATACGTGGGAAGTGATCAGAGCTGTGAGAGCAGCAGATGTGTTCACTGGACACATCAGTGAGTATTACTTAGTGTCAGGTCCTAGTTAGGAGCTGGGTAGGTATAAGGATAAACAGGAATAAATGCCATAACTTGAAAAGTGCAACCCAGAGGAAAGGAGACTTTGGACCTGGAGAAGACAAGAAAAGGGAAGTACTCCGGGTGGAAGGAGCAGGGAGCAACATGCTGAGTGGCTGGACTTCCCATGTTCCTCCCATAGCTCAAGGCCCCTCCAGTGGTGGTACCTTCTTCTTCCATCCACCATCTCCTTAGTGCTGCAAATGTTTATTCCTCCTCCATTTCCCAAATAACTGAAGAGGGTTGGGCCTACCCTGAGCTTGAGGAATACTTCTGGAGACCAGATGGGAGTTAGGAGTCCTCAGGCCTTACATACCAGAACCCCCGAGGGTGAGCCTGGAGAGGCTGAGGAGATGGCAGGCTTCCTCCTCTGACCCACCTTCCCATCTGTCAGCAGGGGTTGCTGGCTTCTGCCCAAGCCCCCCTCTTGGGCAGAGGGATAAATGGCAGCCCCATCACCTCTGTAATTTGCCAAGGCTCAGCATCTCCCTCAGAGACAACATACTTATTAAATGGTGATGATAATAATAATACTGACAATTGTGTGGTTAATGCCTTAGACTGTGAAGCCAGGTTCCTGATGGTGAATAAAACTCTGCCACTTAGAGTTCCTGTTGTAGCGCAGCGGAAATGAATCCAACTAGGAACCATGAGGTTGTGGGTTCAACCCTGACCTCGCTCAGTGGGTTAAGGATCTGGCGTTGCCGTGAGCTGTGGTGTAGGTCACAGACACGGCACGGATCTGGCATTGCTGTGGCTGTGGCATAAGCTGGCAGCTATAGCTCTGACTGGACCCCTAGGCTGGGAACCTCCATATACTGCAGGTGTGGCCCTAAAAAGACAAAAAAAACAAAAAACCCCTCTGCCACTTATCAGCTGTGTGACCTTGGGTAAGTTACTTAATTTTCTGTGCATTAGTTTTCTCATCTATAAACTGGGGGTATTACTACCTATTCCTTAGGGTTGTTAAGAGGATTGAATGAGTAAAGATTTGAAAGTCATTTAGACCATGTTGCACACTGTCAGCACCACAGAGAGTATGATAAATAAATGAAATATATACATATTCCTCAGCTATTAGTCCTCTGTGACAAGATAGCCCAATCAGGTCTCCTGCTCATTACTCCTTCTGGAGCTAAAGACAAAATCAATCTCTACTTTGCTTTTACTATTGTTCGCAACCATGCTAAAATGGCCTACTCTAATATTTTACATAGGATGGTTCAAGTTCAAGTATCACTGATGAATGCAAGATGGCTTTAGGTATACCTGAATGAATGTTTAATTCAAGAGTTAAATATTTATTTTTAACATATTTTAGAAAGAAATATAAACAGCAAATCAGACCTGTGGTTCATATTGTTGATTTGGTCAAACGAAGAAAGAGTGAGTGGACTGACAGCGTATTTAAAGAAGAATATTAAATCAACAGTGAGAGGATGAAATGGGGACCCCCTGTGACTACAGTTAGGCCTGGCTTGACAGCAGTCTGGGGAGAGTGGGAGACAGCCCACAGAGGTCTAGGTTTAGGAGGTAGGGGTTAGGCCCAGTGGGCTCTGTGATGAGTAGGGAGTGGAGACACAGGTTTGACCTAGTCCCTCAAAGCACCTGGCCCCAGTGCACTGGACTCTGGCTGATTTTCCCCTATTCCATACCCTGAGGCAGTATTTTAGTCTCTTTGAACTCCATTCTTCTCTTACCAGGCCGAGGCGACCACACTGCCCCTCCCTCACTTACACCCCTTGCCGAAAGATCGATCCCTCTTCAGAATCTTCCAATCAGAGGTGTCTATCTCTGGACTGAAGCCAGACAATCATTACTACACAGGAGTACCCACCCCAAGGCAGGAAAAACAACAACAACAGGAACAAGAATAGTTAGAAGCTGCATAGCACTTCCCACTGTACAAAGCACTTTCACACATATAATCTCACGGGCTCATCAAACCCAGAGTTCCAGGGGGAAAGGTGACAGCAAAACACGCCAGGCAGAAGACAGAGAAGGTGCTAGCGTACCAGAGCCAGGAGGGCGGGGGTCCTTAGAGAGAAGCCAGGCTGATGAACTCTGGGGAGAAGAATGTCTCCCCTCACTCAGCTATGGGCCTCAGTTCCAAAGAGCGGTGTAGGCCTCAGGCTACCGCTGGAGAGGCAGCCTTCAGGCCTGGAGGGCCCAGGAAGGCCTTCCCCACAGGCGTCCAGGCCCAGTGCCCAGTTAGTGTGGGGTAGACTAGTGTGGGGGCCTCCCCCTCCCCCAGCCCCCTGGGAGTTGGGGGGTGGTGAGGGGATCTGCCAGGCTCCCCCTCCCAGGCCAGCTGCTACAGAACCTTCCGGGCTCCAACATTCCATCCCCTCTTAAAGGGGAAGCCACTGCTTCCAAACTCCTCCTGGCCAAAGCCCTGCAGCTGGGTAGAGAAGACACCCCCCACCCACCCCCACCCCAGGAGGGAAGATGAACACCAAAAGAACCTTCCTGGCCCTCTGATCCAGACTCCAAGGCCCTTTCTAAGGTCTCCCCCTTGGTCACCATCTGGAGGAAAAAGGCCTTGGTTCTGCCAGGAAATCAGCACCTGGGCAAGTGGGGACGCCTCAGGGTTGAGGCAATCTGCTCCCTGACAACAGCCCGAACAGCCCACAAGGGACAGGGGACACAGCTAAATAAACATTAAGGCTGCAGGCCTTGGCTTACAGCCTGAGCACCCCCAGCCAGTTCAAAGTCCCACAGCATAGCCCTTAGACGTGGGTTACTCCAAATATGGCTCTCAGTTGTGGAGCTGAAAAGATGGAGAAGGGGAAGGCGAATACCAAACACCCCGAGTCTCTACTACCAAGGTGGCTCCGTAGGCAGGAGGAGGGGCTGGGGACTGTGCTCTGGCACCGGGTGGAGGGGGGGTGTGTCTGTCTGTGTGGGCTGATGGTCTCTGAAGAGGTGAAGGGGCTTGACTGGGCTGGAACTGATTGGTCTTAGGGAGTTGGATGTTCCCCCTAAACGAGGGGGGCAAGGTCCCCCACAGGAGGGGGTAGGAGAGTCCCTAGGGGGCTGGAAGTCCAGCCTCTCAAAGAGCCAACGGGGACCAAATGGCCGAGTCTCCTCTAGAATCCAGAGTAGGGCTAGAAGCCAGTGGAGCAAAGGGAGTCCAAACTGGCGGAGTGGGCCCCTAGAAGCCAGAGGAGCCGGGGTCCCCCGGAGGCGAGGCGGGGCCATCCTCACCCGAAATCGTCGTCCATAGACTTGAAGAAGAACTTATAGCTGGGTCGCTGCAGAACGCCCTTAAAGTCCGCCAAGGTGACGCGCTCCGCGGGCAGGGGCAGCTTCACCAGATACGGCGTCTCCTGCCCATCCAGATGGTAGATGATCTTCGTCTCGCCCATGGCTCCGGCCTCGGGCCCGGCGGCCCGCGCGCTGCCTGCTCGGGCGGCCGGGCCGGGCCTCTCGGGCGGCGACGGCGCTCGGCGCGGCCCAGCGGCTCAGCCCAGCTCCGCGGCCGGCCGCGGCGCCAGCTCCCTTGTTCTCCGGCCGCTCCCGGGTCCCAGCGCCGCCTGCTGCCGTCGCGGCCGCCGCTTCCGCTCCCCACTCTCCCGGCTCGGCTGGCGACGGCGACTCTTCCGGTGGCCGCGGCCCTCCAGGCTCTGGGCAGCGGCCCGGTCCGCTCCCCTCCCCCGACCCCGGCGCGGCTCCGCCTCGGCGCGGCCCCGCCCCCGGCCGCCGCCGAGCCGCGCTGGCTTCGCGGCAGATGGCCTAGCCCTCCGCCGGACCCAGCGGACACCCCGCCCACCCGCCTGGGGGGTTGGGGGGGGGGGTGCACGGCTCCCAAGCTCCCATCCCAGGCTCGTGGGGAGTGTGGAGGCGGCCGCCCAGGCCCCCACAGAGGAAGACATATCTTTCCAGGATGGCTGTGTTTCGGAACTCTTCAAGGCCCAGGCTCTGGACCCAAGGAAGATCGGCTGCTCTTCTGCAGCTGGGGAGGAATATAATGCAGGGGTGGCTTCGCTTCCCAGAGAAAGGGGGGGGGGGTGTAAGGCCGCAGTTCTGACTATGTATCTCTGTAAGAAAGTGGCCTCGACATGGCCTTTTGGGGTCTATTGAGCAGCATAGATGCTGTCCTTGAGTCTACCAAACTGAACTTCTTGTGGACAGAACAAGAGTTCTGATTCCCTCTTAAAACCTCAGTACTACCAGGTGTAGTGTAGTGATTTAATAAATGGATTGAATGCAGAATGAGTATAAGAATGAAGATGTGTGTCTGACTGGGACATGAAGTCTCAGACCAGAACTAGGTATAATCCATTCCTAACATCTTCTTACCTACTAATGTGCAAGGCATACTTAGTGATCTATAGCAAAACAAGACAGACAAGGCTGCTCTCAGGACCTTCACTCACTTGGACGGAGGCACAGAGCATTGTGAGTAAGTAACTTTAGACTGACAAATGCTATGGAAGATAAAATGTAGTTACGTAACAGTGTAGAAGAATATGGGTGGTCAGAGAAGGCCTCTTCCATTTGCGTGAAGACCTAGAACTGACAAGGAAACGGCTATAAGAAGGTCAGGTCTGGGGGAAAGAGCATTCCATGCGGAGGGCACAGCCAAGTATAAAGACTCAAGGCAAGCACAGACTTGCCAGAAGTTCCCTGGTGGCCTATCAGGTTAAGGATCCAGTGTTGTCACTGTTGTGGCTCAGGCCACTGCTATGGTGTGGGTTCGACCCCTGGCCAGGGAACTTCTGCATGCTAAGGGCATGGCTGAAAAAAAAGAATCAACTTCTGAGAAACAAGATGAAGGTTATTGTGACTACAGTGATTGTGGGAGATGGGGTGGAAAGGTGGAAAGGTAGACTGGGACCTGATTACATCAGTCCTTTAAGGCGACAGTAACATTTTGTTTACAGTTGCCAACATAGCATTTCAAGATTAAGGACCTCTTTCAGACACCTTTGGCTCAGAAACCTCTCCATGTTCCTTAATGCCTTCCAAATGTCCTTAGCGTGATAGTCCAAGCTCTCCATTCTAACCTCTACCTACCTTTACAGACTTCTGCAATGCTGAATCCTTTAACCCACTGAGCCGGACCAGGATGGAACCTACACAGAGATATCTCCCATCTCACACCACAGCAGGAACTCCTTGGCTAAAGTTTTGACTTAAGCAATTCTACTTATTTGCTAGCCCCTGCACATATCTTATTTATTTTCATACCCTTTCTTTTTTCGTCTTTTTAGGGCTGCACCTGCAGCATATGGAGGTTCCCAGGCTAGGGGTTTAATTGGAGCTACACCTCCCAGGCTACGTCACAGCCACAGCAACGCAGGATCTGAGCCGCGTCTGCGACCTACACCACAGCTCATGGCAATGCCAGATCCTTACCTTTTTCTTTACTTTTTTATCAAGATAATATGTGTACACAAGTAGTATTAAGCAAGCTGTTAGCAGAATTGTTCTCCAATTATTCCTTTTCACAGCACTTTATTCACAGATACAATATCTTCCCTGAGTTTTGAGAGTAGTACCTTCTCCCCTCATCCTAAAGTTTTCAAAAAGCTTCTTACCTTGTCAGTTTCCTTGGTTTGAATTTTGTTTTGGTCTCTGCTTTTCATGTTAGAAATTTCCTCAAATGGTTACTGATCCTTAACAGTCTATTCACATTTAAGAGTGAGATAAGAAAACTCTGGAAGCTTTGTCCACAGACAAGGCTTATTTACTAGCAGGCTTCACTACAGGGTGGTCAGTTGGGGGAAATTTAAAAAAAAATAAAAAAATAAAAAAATAAGTATTTTGAGGCCCTTTTCTTCTTGTCTTTTTAGGACCACAGCATATGGAAGTTCCCAGGCTAGGGGTTGAATTGGAGCTACAGTTTTGAGCCTATACCATAGCCACAGCAAAGCCAGATCTTTTTTTTTTGTCTTTTTTTTTTTTTGCTATTTCTTGGGCCGCTCCAGCGGCATATGGAGGTTCCCAGGCTAGGGGTCCAGTGGGAGCCGTAGCCACCAGCCTATGCAAGGGCCACAGCAATGCGGGATCTGAGCCGAGTCTGCAACCTACACCACAGTTCACAGCAACGCTGGATCGTTAACCTACTGAGCAAGGGCAGGGATCGAACCCGCAACCTCATGGCTCCTAGTCGGATTCGTTAACCACTGCGCCACGATAGGAACTCCCAGCAAAAGCCTGATCTGAGCCGCATCTGCAACCTCTACCACAGCTCATGGCAATGCTGGATCCTTAACCCATTGATCAAGGCCAGGGATCAAACCTGTGTCCTCATGGCTACTAGTAAGGTTTATTAACCACTGAGCCACGCTGAGCCATGCCAGGAACTCCTTGAGGTCCTTTTTCTGTGATGTTGTTTGTTTTGGCCTGGGGGTATAAGATGGTGTGTACTGATACTCAGAGCCCTACAACTCATATACTTTCACTTGATCCTGCATTTTCAATCTGGCCCCTCGCTCCCATGCCCACCATGTCTACTATTTAGTCTAGAGGTTTAAAGGTTTATATTTTCCCTGAGGTCTGGAATTTCATGGTGCTATTTCATTCATTATGCCAGGCACGCATGGGCTGTCAGTCTAGAAACTCAGGACCTTCAAATCTAGGAAACCTTCATTTCTTTGATAATTTCATCCCCACCATTTCTTCAGATATTAAATCTCCCATTTCTTGCAGAGAAGAAGGGGTAATCACTGGGCTAGATTAGATAAAGCGGGAGTCTGAGGGGCTTTTTCTTACAGATCTTCTTCCCACCCCCAATCCTTACCCCCTCTGCTGAGCCTTTTCTGGATTCACAACAGAATACTGGTTTGCTGCTTGTTAATAACCACCTCAGCAGGTAAAGCCCATCTCATTCTGCTCTGCTAAGTCAACTTTCACCCTTCCATTTATTCCCCCCGCAAATGTTGATGTCTCGCATTTATTGTTGTCACTCTCTGTTTTCCTTATCATTGAGTCATGTGCCTATTTTGAAGAATTCCTTTGTTGGCATTTGAATAGTTTTTATTTTATTTTTTTAAATGGCTGCACCTGTGGCGTATGGAGGTTCTCACGCTGGGGGTTGAAGGAGAGCTGTAACTGCCAGCCCATGCCACAGCAACGAGGGATCTGAGTCATGTCTGCGACTTACACCACAGCTCATGGCAACACCGGATCCTTAACCCACTGAGTGAGGCCAGGGTTTCAACTCACATTCTTATGGATACTAGTAGGGTTGGTTAACCGCTGAGCCATGATGGAAACTCCTGAACGGGGTTTTGAAGTGAGTAAAAACTCCATGTGTTTAATTTGCCATATTTAAATGGAAACCCTTTGCTTTTAATGTTCCCTTCTGCCCTATTTATTAGGCTACTCAAATGTCACAATCCTGTAAGCCTTCCCTAATCACTCCAACTGGAAAGAATATCTTCCTCCTAAAAAGTTCTATAGGCCACTTCTGATCTCTGCCACCCATTGTATAAATTAGAAGTATCCCATGGTTATTTGTATTTAACTGTCCCTACTAGGTCCACGCTGTAATTTTCACATGCTTTCTAGGCACTAGGCCATGTATTTGACACAGGAGAAACAGATTTACCGAAGAAAAGTAAATTAAGCCAAACCCTGGCCAGTGTGTTTTCCCCTCTGTAGAAATACTGAGTAATGCTCCTTCACACCCCTGAGTACAGTTAAGTATCCCCTTCCTCAGTTTACTCCTTTCTACCCAACTGAAATGAAGAAAGGCAACCATTTTATCTGTGATGTCCAGGAGGGCCAGACATCTGCCACGGTTTAAGTGCTGACAGAGTAACGGTTATAGGAAGGCAATGAAGAGCTGGGAAGATAAGACAGAAGGGCGTATCTCATGGTTGAGGTTAAAGGAGACCATATAGGAATGTGACAAACTCCAGCTCTGGAGGTCAACAACAAATCCTTGTTCTGTCAATGACCAGTTATGGGACCTCTATGAACTTCAGGCTCTTCATCTGAAAATGGGGATAAGCCCTATTTCCAAGGTTAATGTGAAAGTTAACTAAAATAACATAGGAAAAGCATTTAGCAAAATGCCTGTCATACAGTAAATACTCTCTCAACATGAGGGGAAAGCCCATTGCACAGGATCTTCGTCTGTTCTTAGGAAATCCAGGATATCCACTGCTGGCTTGGAGTTGTGTCTGCCTCTGGGGGCAATTTCCCTTCATTAAGACACTGAATGTGATGAAGCAAAAAGAATCCTGGATTATGAGCCTCAAGTCCTTCGCTTTGCCCCCCAAGAATCATGAGACCTTGAGCAAGTTTCCTTATCTTTAAGATGAAGAAGAGCTCAGCTTCCCTGACAGTAGTACTGGATCAAATGGTCAAAGCATGTGACGGACTGGCGGATGGTTAATGACTTCACATATGCTTGGAATCATTACTCTCTGACAGAAAAGTGTTCAGACTAGGATCCTCTATGGAAGTAGGTTCAGGTATACCACTCCAGGACCACAAGTTGGTCCACAAAGCCCAGAAAAGAATCTAGGCCCTCCGCTACCATGAGTCATGGCAATGATCAACTAGTGAGGCACCACAGTACCACCTAGTGGCCACATCACCTCTCTTCTTCTCCAGGGCTGCCACATGGGAGGTTTAGAACTCTTCGGTCACCTACTTCAATGGGTGATCAGTCCAAGTAGGAGAGAAACCAAATATACCCCTCTCTCTGTTTTTTAATATTAACAAATACAAGCAGCAGAGAGGGCCAACTGCTCTCTGCTATTCCCTGAGGGGAAACCAGAGCACAAAGCTTTTCCTCCAGCCTTCCTCTAACTGCAGGGCCTGCCTAGTTCCTCCTTAGGCAGAGCTGTTATCCAGCCCAACTTCCCTCATCCCAACTCCCCAGTCAGGATGGGAGGCACATAGTTGCTGGCGGTGGGAAGAATACTGTAGTTCCAGCCTCTGCTCCTGTAAGTCTCAGCTCAGACGGTGGTCACTCAACTTTCTGCAACTAGCCTCTTACTTGCCCTGGCCCAGAAACCAGGAGGACAATCAACCACACCCACAGGAGCAGGCAGTTCGACTTCAGTCATCTTCAGATGACTCCTCTTCTGCCTCTTTTAGCCACTGGATGAACCTCTGCAGCTGTAAGGAAGCAGAGTAGAGAGCTACTGAGGAAGGGGCACATAACCCTCCTGTTATTCTTAGCTGATAAGAATAACAACCAGAGTCCCAAGCACCAACCACCTGGAGTCTAGGGCCAGAAGCCAGGGAACCAGAGAATCGCTGTGGTGAGAGGAGGGCAGCTTGACTCACCTGCGGGTTCTTGCGCAACTGCCGGCCCTTGTCAGTTATATCCCTTTGGCTGAACCAGCTCAGGATTGTTTCCTCAGCCAGGATCTCCAGCTGGTAGAAAGCCATCAGTACCTGCAGAAGGCCAGCAGAGGGGATCTCAGGGGCCTTACAGGGTCCAGCAAGATGTAGTAGATAACAGAGGAAGAGGAGGCAAGACCTTAGCGCCTCTACCAGGCCCTCAGCCTCCTTCTACACACCAAGCAACCTCCTCCAAAACAGACCAGAGTCAACTGTTCACTCAGATACTGGGACAGGTCTAACCTCTGGAACTACTGCTGGGTAGTGCTCTGCACATTCCCAGGGCAACCTTCAAATGGCTGCCTTACTAGCCTGGCTCCAAGCTGTTAACTCTCCCAGCAATTAGTGCAACTCTAGGGCTGGATGATGCCATTAACCAAACTCCAAAGAGATTCATGTCAGCTTGTTTTGTGTCTCCATGGAGGTCACCAAGGCCTGTGTCAAAGCCAGTGCAGAACTATGGGGTTTGAGGTAGTATTCACCTTGGCCATGGAAGTACTAAGAACTTCATGCTCCAGGAAGAAGTCCTCAATGGCTGCCAATGCCTCCAAATGATCAGCTGCACGCTTTATGTAGTTCCTAAAAACAGGGCTCCAGGCCTTGAGCAGCTATAGAAGAAAGGAGAAGGAAGCTGCAATACAGGAAGCTTTCCCAAGTGTGCTCTTATACTGGACAGCAAAGAAAATCAATATTAATAACATGGGTCTTTTAAGACAAGCGGGAGATGATATAGGCCCTGTGGAATATGTCAAAGGGACTTGGGAATTGCTGGCAGTTAGGCTGGGGTAAAAAAAAAAAGAGATTTCCTAGGGAGGTGATGGGGGTCAGAGGCTGTAGGCTGCCTCGGAATACCTGTTCCAAGCCTAAAGATTCATCTCATGCTGAACCTTCATCAAATCATTTTCAGTCAGAGAGTATGACAGTCCAGGTCTATTTTGGTTATACCTTTGGGCTCTTGTATGGTCTGAAAACTGGAATCTCAAAGGCCACTCAGTAATGGCCCTAACCAGCTAAGCCAGCTCTAGAAGCCAGTCTTTGTCCAGAGGCAAGGAGAAAGAAACCACAAGTAACATATATCCCACCAGACCTTCTACTCCTGATTTCCTTTAAAGTGAAGCCCAGTAAGGATGTATTGTTTCCATCCAACCCCTGGTATCCAGCTCCAATCTTTGCTTACGGGAATCAGCAGGGCACAGTAGCGGTTTGCGTCAAGCGGGGAATCCATCTGTTGCAGAGGGAATTCCAGGACCACGTGGCTCAGTACCTGCATCACTTCCTTTAGGCTTATATTGTAGGCGTACCTGTGGGGAGATTGGGGTGACGTTAGGGCCTTCATTGGCCCTTTCAGCACACTGTAGGACGATGACTTTGGCAGGACATCGGGGAGAGGAAGTCAGATGGAACAACATGGAAGGGGAGGGTTCTGGAAGGGGGAAGTCTATGCTGAGGCTAGAACCTAATGTGCTTTTTACTCCAAATGCTACCAGACTTGTCCAGTTGGGATGTTGAGGGAACAGCTTCCTATTTAGGGAAGAATAAGAGAGAAACTCTACCTGCCCAGGATTATCCTGAGGAGAAGAGAATAGGGAGGGGTTGCTCTTACTTGAGAGAGTTGATCTCTAGGACTAGATTGTCACAAGAAATGTTCTCCTCCTTGCCCCGTTGTAGTGTTCCTAGGACTTCATTCTGGAATACTAAAATCAAAGCAACAGTAAGTTCATAGGCCAATATCACTCCAGGATGCTTTAAGTTATCCAGTCCTGACTGTAGGTCCAACTAAACTGGAGGTTTTCCTCTTTTGTCCTAGACCCTGCTCCCTTAGCCACTCACCTTTGATGTCATCCATCTGTGGGGAGCCTGTCCGGCTGTCTAGCTCCTCAGAATCCATACTTCGCTCACTTTCAGTTTCACTCTCTTCTTCCACATTGATTTTAAGTCCTTAGAATCCATAAAGGGTAAGAAAAAAAGAAAAATAAGGAAAGAGCCACTGACAGGGAACAATATATCTGCTGTCTACATGAATAAGGTAATGAACAAGTGGTCTGATTCTGAAGTGTTCACTCTCCTTCAGAATATTCTCTCTTTTCTTTTTTTTGGCTGTGCTTGAGGCATGTAGAAGTTCCTAGGCCAGGGATCGAACCCATGCCATGGCAGAGACCAAGGCTCTGCAGTGACAATGCCTGATACTTAATCTGCTGCACCAGAAGGGAACTCTTCCTTCAGAATATTCTGATAGAACAGAGGTGGCGGGAATAAGACCAAGCTCACCCCAAAGGGTCTGCTGTAGTTCCTCCTCTTCTTCCATGTTCATGTCTGCAGCTTTCCAGAGGTAGCCCTGGCCTGCAGCTCCAACTTCGGCTGGATTGTAACCTGGAAAAAGCACTGATCTTTTTAGCAAAGGCCCAGAAGAAGCACCAATCCCTCAGGAGGAAACACTGGTTTTTCTATGGGGCAGAGAGACACACAGATGCCCCACACCTGCTGAGCCTCACACCTTTCAGCTTCACCTTCTCCTTTTCTTGGTCAGCCCCTGAGTCATCACTGAACTGACCATCATCTTCATCATACTCTGCATCTGGAGGGTGCAGAGAGATCACCGAGGCCTCAGGCAGAGTAATATCTGGACCTACTACCACCTGGAGGAGAGAAGAGGAGGGGGTGGCACGGACCCGTTAGTGTGTTGGGGAAAAGTACATCCTGATAATGACAGTGACTTTTCTTTTCTTTTTTTTCCTCCCACTAAGCCAAGGAGAAGGCGAATGAAACCACTGTTTTTAGACTCTCAATTCAGACGGGACTGGGTTGACATAAAGCCCCTTTTTGCTCAGCATAACCACAGCTTGGGGCCTGTGTGCAGTGTGCAGCCAATCTTACCTGGGAAGTGAGGACACAGTGTGGCTTCAGTATAACTTTTTCCTTGACCTCAGCATTATCACAGAGCAGAGACTGATGAATTTGTGCTCCAGCAGCCACTCGGACGCCCTGCCACAGGAAGGCCTGATCCAGCACCACATCATCACCTGGCTCAAGACAGGAAGGATTCCTGGTCACTTAGGGCTCCAATTCCACACCAGGGCCATTCGTGGAGAATGGGGCTGACACCACCATAGTTCCCACCCAGCTCTACTGCTCTAATCCCAATCCACCAGAAATATGCTCTCCCTCTCTACGCTCAGGCCCGAGTCCAAAACATTGCTCAGCCTGACTACCTTCCACCAAGTCTACAACTGCAAACTATATGCCAGACTTAAGAATCTGAGAAACAGAGTTCCCGTCGTGGCGCAGTGGTTAACGAATCCGACTAGGAACCATGAGGTTACAGGTTCGGTCCCTGCCCTTGCTCAGTGGGTTAACGATCCGGCGTTGCCATGAGCTGTGGTGTAGGTTGCAGACGTGGCTCGGATCCAGCATTGCTGTGGCTCTGGCGTAGGCTGGTGGCTACAGCTCCAATTAGACCCCTAGCCTGGGAACTTCCATATGCTGCGAGAGCGGCCCAAGAAAATGGCAAAAAGACAAAAAAAAAAAAAGAATCTGAGAACTTTTAAAATTTCTGGGGACCCCTTGAACTAAAAAATGTTACTAGAATCATATCCATGTCTAAAAGTAGAAGCAAACTGTTCCACTTCTTGTACATTTTAGAAATAGAATCTTGTTGTTCTTTTGAAGGGGCAGTTCCAGTAGAAGCATCACTTTTTTTCTTTTCTTTTTTTTTAGGGCCACACCCATGGCATATGGAGGTTCCCAGGCTAGGGGTCAAATTGAAGCTGTAGCTGCCGGCCTACACCACGGCCATAGCAATGCCAGATCTGAGCTGCGTCTGCAACCTATACCACAGCTCATTGCAATGCCGGATCCTCTGGAGCGAGGCCAGGGATCGAACCTGCAACCTCATGGTTCCTAGTCGGATTCGTTTCCACTGAGCCATGATGGGAACTCCAGAAGCACCACTTTCTTACAACCAAAGTGAGTTTCTAAGAGTAAAAAGAACACTAGACTTACAATCAAAATACTCAGATTCAAGTCTCAGCACTGCCTCTTATTAGCTATAACCTTGGGTGAGACAACCTCTTTTAGCCTTTCTGCTTATCTACAAACTGGAGATAAATAATAGCTACCTCACAAGTTTTTGGGAGGATTAAATAAGATAATGTATGCAAAAGCCCTTTGTAGACTGCAATGCAAAAACAGATGTCATTATTGCATGTTAATTATTAACTTGGTCCTGAATGTGAATAAAGGGTATCCTGGAAAAGTCACCCAATAACAAGCTCATAGGTTAAAAATTATGGAGTTCCCACTGTGGCACAGGGGATTAAGAGTCTGACTGCAGAGGCTCGGCTCGATGTGGAGGTGCTGGGTTGCATTCCCTGGCCCGGTGCAGTGGGTTAAGTGATCTGGCGTTGCCGCAACTGCGGCTTGGATTCAATCCCTGGCTTGGGAACTTTCCTATGCCATGGGTATGGCTGTTAAAAAAAAAAAACAAAAAAACACTGTTTTTAAATCTCTGTTCCCTCCTTTATTAAGGCAGCCACTTTCTCAGGAACTATCCCTCTGTATTCTTTTCTGGAGACATGGGGTTCCCCTAGGTTCCTATTGCTGGGATAGCCAGCCTGACTTCCCCACCTGTGCTCACCAATGTGACAGCCGGGGCCAATGACACTGTTGGTGATGGAGCAATTGCTGCCAATGACAGTGCCAGAGCCCAGGAGCACATTTTCCTCCAGGACGCTGCCATGGCCCAAGCTGACCTCAGGCCCTCGGTAGATGTTGTGCCGGGAGTGAGTGCAGCTCTGAGTTGTGCTATCAGTGAAGTTTGCCTCTGGGGTGAGAGGGTAGACCCATCGGCGGATGACATCAGCACAGACAGCAGCATACATGTGTAGGTTGGAGACCCGGGCACCATATTCCTTAGTAGTCACATGCATGTGGATCTGGTTGCCTAAGATCTGAATGAACAGAAAAAAAGGGAGGTCACACAAACAAGCAAGAGAGAAAGAACATTCCCAGGTATAATTCTTTTCTTTTCTTTTTTTTTTTTTGATCTTTTTGCTATTTCTTGGGCCGCTCCCTTGGCATATGGAGATTCCCAGGCTAGGGGTCCAATCGGAGCTGTAGCCACCGGCCTATGCCAGAGCCACAGCAACGCGGGATCCGAGCCGCGTCTGCAATCTACACCACAGCTCACGGCAACGCCGGATCATTAACCCACTGAGCAAGGGCAGGGATCGAACCCGCAACCCCATGGTTCCTAGTCGGATTCGTTAACCACTGCGCCACAACGGGAACTCCTCAGGTATAATTCTTTTCTAACCTTAAGTTCCCCCATTGCTTCTCAATGTCACAGCCAAGTGGCCTGAGACTTTTCTCTGTCTACTGCTTCCCTCTCCCTTCAGTTATTTTCCTTCTCCCTAAGGCTCAATAAAACACAAAAGGGAACCAAAAGTTATCAGTGTGAGACAAAAGCAGAGCCCTCTTTTAAAGAGGCACTGGGGAGTTCCCGTTGTGGCGCAGTGGTTAACGAATCCGACTAGGAACCATGAGGTTGCGGGTTCGGTCCCTGCCCTTGCTCAGTGGGTTAACAATCTGGGGTTGCCGTGAGCTGTGGTGTAGGTTGCAGACGCGGCTCGGATCCCGCGTTGCTGTGGCTCTGGCATAGGCCGGCGGCTACAGCTCCAATTAGACCCCTAGCCTGGGAACCTCCATATGCTGTGGGAGCAGCCTAAAAAATGGCAAAAAGACAAAAAAAAAAAAAAAGAGGCACTGGGAGTCTTTTCTTACCTCCTCATTCACTAACAGGCCTCGCACAAAGTCATCTCGGGTTTGGTAGTCGAAGTTGTCAGTAAAGAGTTGAGCCACCTGTATAGAGAAGTCAGAGGGAGCCAGGGTCAAGTGCTCTTCTCTAGAAGTAAAGATAAGCCCTCCCCCCAGCACCCCCACCCCACAAGACCTATCAGATACTATGACAGTAGGTCATGGGCCAGAATCCTCAAAGGGCTGCCAAGGAAATACTGGGGTCAAGATGATAATACCTATTTGCTGTGGAACAGATGAGAGCAACAGGGAAAAGAAATATACCCTGGCTTTCTACAGGGGTGATAGCAAACCCTCAGAGTTTTACTCTCTGGATGTGCAGCCGTGGCCCTGAAGAGCTCACCTGAGGAGAGCAGATGCTGATATGACAGTCCAGTAGATCATAGCGAATCTCCACTCCATCTCCACTGCCCTGGAATAAACTCTGTGGGAGAGGTTACAAGGACTTTAACTTGCCTTTTCTGCTTGAAGCCTGTCACTTTCCCACCTCAAGGACCCCGTACACTCACACACCAGAGGAAAAGAAAAACGTCGGAGGCCTTGGGTCTTCTGGAAATGGAGAACCCGGTTTGTGGCACTATCCACAGCCACTACCACGTTGTCCTCATGGCAACGAGTTGGGTGGCTGGGGGATGACTCCTTGAAGATCATCGTCATCACAGATACATTTTTTTCTAGCTTCCGTCTTAACCTATAAAGGATAGGAGGGAGAAAGTTGCAAAAAAGCAGTCTTAGGGCTCTGCTGGTTCCAAACCCTGTCTCTACCGTTTCCCCATCCTGACCTGTGTTCTTCCAGGGCTCTGGTGACATTGATGTTAGAGATGACGTCCCCATACACCAGAAGGAAGTCAGAGCGCACCAAGGCCTTAGCATCAACATCACGGAGAACGTCCCCCAGTGATCTATATAGGTCTGATGTTATTATTCGAACCACATTGAGGGATGTAGGGCGACACCACTTGGATTTCCTAAAGGAAGAGGGATGAGGGGAATGAGTAAACCAAGCATAAGAATCACGTAGAGCTTCCCTATTTTCCACCCATTCAACATTCATGCTCCTTTGCTATGGCTCTTTTTGGGTCCTTGCCAGCATCCTCAACTTCAAAGAGATTTATGAACCGTAATGAAGGGTTTCAGCATAGTTTGTCACTAGTCTTGTTTTATGGGCTAGAGAAACATGGTTATTTCCTCTCCATACCCTGACCCCTGTCTCTAAACATGGATTTGAACTAAACATCCTACTGAGAATTAGCTTATACAAAGTACCCTGGGAACACACTTTTCTCTTTCTGAAGCTCATACTGTCTGATGGAGAGCATGCTAATACCCTAGTCTTTATTTCCTAAACTTCAATAAATCTTGAGATTCACTCTTTCCAGAAAGATTTCATCACACATTTGTTAAGTACTAACAAAGTTTGGTACTAAGTTAGGCACTGGGAATACAAAGATGAAGAAGAGCTCAATATTTCATAGCTCAGTGGAAAAACAAATATGTGACTTTTGTAACTTGCATACTGGAGCCACTAAATAAAAAGCAAAAACCTACTGGAACCAAACTTTATAAGTAAGATACAGAAAAAACCCAAATGCTATTCTTTAACTTTTTTTTTTTTTTTGTCTTTTTGCCATTTCTTAGGCCGCTCCCGTGACATATGGAGGTTCCCAGGCTAGGGGTCAATTCAGAGCTGTACCACCAGCCTACGCCAGAGCCACAGCAACACATGGTCCGAGCTGTGTCTGCAACCCACACCACAGCTCACGGAAATATCGGATCCTTAACCCACTGAGCAGGGCCAGGGATCGAACCCACAACCGCATGGTTTCTAGTCGGATTCATTAACCACTGAGCCACACAGGAACTCCAAATGCTATTCTTTAATCTCTATCACAGCTTCAGCTCCTCACCTGCTAAGAGAATGCCCTTAGTTAAAGCTTATGATGGAATTCAAATAGATATATTTTACTCCCTTACAATTCCCTCTTATTTAGTTATAACCATTCTAAGGAACCTGGGGAAAAAATGGTGAAACATAGAAAGAAAAGTTGCAGAGCCTTACAGTAAATGTTCCTTGATTTGAGCAGCCTTCCAGCAACAAAAGACAAAGGTTTCCTGTACACCTGTGGCAGTCAGAAATTCCAGAGTGTAGTCAATTAGTGCCACATTGGCCAGGGGCAAGAGGGCCTGGAGGGTAGGAGATGAAAAAAAGTTTGAAGTATTGAAAAGTTTGAAGTATTGAATCCATGAAGGCCTTCTGGGTACCATTCCTTCCCCTTCTTCATCCACAATTTTCACTCCACTATCAGTGTGTTTAAACACCAGCTTTTTTTTTTTTTGTCTTTTTGCTATTTCTTTGGGCCGCTCTCGCGGCATACGGAGGTTCCCAGGCTAGGGGTCAAATCGGAGCTGTAGCCACTGGCCTACGCCAGAGCCACAACAACGTGGGATCCGAGCCGCGTCTGCAACCTACACCACAGCTCAGGGCAACGCTGGATCGTTAACCCACTGAGCAAGGGCAGGGATCGAACCCACAACCTCATGGTTCCTAGTCGGATTCATTAACCACTGCGCCACGACGGGAATTCCTAAACACCAGCTTTAATTTATTTTTCCTATTTAAAAGTAATCAGGCTCCTGCCTTTGATGTTCATGGCATGCTCTAAACATCAGTCTAATGTGTTGCAGTTCAGACATAGTAAGCATGGAATCTACATGCTTAGCATCAGACACAGAGCTGGTACTGAACAGGAGACTACTCCTGACAAAGGGTAACACTAGAGATCAATCATATCTCCAGAAATTTAAGCACCAAGGCCTTTTTCTCTACAAAATTTCTTTTCTTTTTTTTTTTTGCCATTTCTTGGGCCGCTCCCTCGGAGGTTCCCAGGCTAGGGGTCTAATCGGAGCTGTACCTGCCAGCCTACACCAGAACCACAGCAATGTGGGATCCCAGCTGCGTCTGTGACCTACACCACAGCTCACAGCAACGCTGGATCATTAACCCACTGAGCAAGGGCAGGGATCGAACCCGCAACCTCATGGTTCCTAGTCGGATTCGTTAACCACTGCGCCACGACGGGAACTCCTAAAATTTCTTTTCTTGATCCTTTTCTAAGAGGCAAGGGCTAGTCATCCCCATCACTTGTCCAAAATAAACAGCCATTAGACTATTTGGAGGAAGTGAAGAGTCAAAGAGGACTTTTCCTGAATTGAATGCCAAGTCCCTTTCTTTGAACTGGGGACTGGTGAGTGACCCAGCAATCCCTAGGACTAGCTGAGGCCAATTCCCCAGCTTCTAGACAATGCAGGGATGTTGGCAACCAGCCATTAAACCCGTTCTGTTCTTCTTTTGACATATGGCATTGGCTATCATTAAAACCTGGGAAGAAAAAAAAAGCACACTTGGAGTTCTCCTCGTGGCTCAGTGGTTAACGAATCCGACTAGGAACCATGAGGTTGTGGGTTCGATCCCTGCCCTTGCTCAGTGGGTTAAGGATCCGTTGTTGCCATGAGCTGTGGTGTAGGTCGCAGACGCGGCTGGGATCCCGTGTTGCTGTGGTTCTGGTGTAGGCCAGTGGCTACAGCTCTGATTAGACCCCTAGCCTGGGAACCTCCATATGCCGCGGGAGAGGCCCTAGAAATGGCAAAAAGACAAAAACAAAACAAAACGAAACACCAAAAAAACCACACTTTTGGAGGCAAAAGGAGGTGACATTCCCTTTCATCACTCGATCTTATTATTCTCTGCATAAAGCCAGCGCAGCCTCCTCTTGAGGCACTGAATCCCAGAATGAAGACTTCTCACAAGCACTGCTTCTGCATCAGCCCTTTGCAGAGCTCCCAAACCTGAGGTGGACAGCACTACGAGTGCTCAAATCTGCCAGCCACTCACTTGGTCAGGCAGTCGTCAGGGCTTTAGACGGTCTCCTCGCCTTCCTCATAATCAGATAAACCCGGTTTCTGAGAGAGAGAGTGGACACAAGTCCTTCCAGAGCCCGCCTCACCAGAAAGCCGAAGGGATAACTTGCTATAGCCCCGCCACCTCCAGGCCCTCTGGCAGCTTCCATGCGTGCGGCGCTCACCCGAGGCTGGTCCTTGGAGATGGGGAAGAAACGGCGGTTGAAGCTGTCGGCCACCAGAACTGCTTGTAGGGGCGGCGGCGGTTCCTCCTCTGCCCCTCTGGCTGCCCCCCCGCCGCCGCCGCCGCCGCCGCCGCCGCCGCCACCCTGTCCGCTGCCGCTGCGCTTGTTGGCTCGACCAGGCACCGGACCAGGCGGCGCCACCACAGTAGCCGCCATCTTCTTCTCTCACGGCCACCACTTCCGCATGGAAACTGACACGGCAAGCAGTAAGGGACAAAAAGACCTAGCACTCGAAACGCGAAGGGCTAGAGAAGGAAGGGCGGGAGGAGCCGCGGAGAGGGGAGTGCGCATGCGTCTCCCTCAGCCCAGAGGTTGAGCAGGGAGGAGCGAGGTCTGCGGCCCAGCGCTGCGGAAGGTGACCTGTTGAGGCGCCTGGGCCTGGGGTCCTATGGACTGCAGAGTCTATTGGCAAGTAGAGTCAGCCGTCATTTGTACGTGAGCAAGCTGAGGTTCTTGCGGGATAATGAGGCTTCTGGTCTCTGCGAAACGGCCAGAACCTTTCTGGATGTGTAATTTTCTCTGCCACCCCCCCACCCCAGCCACCCGAGCACCTCAAAAATTGTGGTCCTCCGTCTTTATTCTCGTCACCTAATGTGACCTGGCACCTTGGGGAATTCAGAACTGAGTCAGACATTCCTATCTCTCAGGGGACTAACAGTCTATGTGAATACAGAACGTGGAATAGTAGAGAGAGTAGTAACTCTGGTAAAGCGCTGATTGTGGGCAGGAATGATACAAGCGTTATTGCACTTACTTCGTCACACATCTTGGAGAACCTTTTACTCATTCATTCAACAAACATTTCTGGAACTCTCAGTGGGATGAAGTTCATTCAGCTAGTAGATGGAAGAACTGGTATTGGAACCCAATCTGTAAGACGTCATAGCTCTACAATCTTTCTGCCAAGTTTTGCATGGCTAAAAATTACTGTTTTTTGACATCTTCATTCATTCATTCAGCATGTCAAGCATTTATTGAAACCCCATGGAGTGGGTCCAAGAACACTATATTATTATTTTTCTGTCTTTTGTCTTTTTAGGGCCACACCCACGGCATATGGAGGTTCCCATGATAGGGGTCAAATAGGACTTACAGCTGCTACAGGATCCTTAACCCACTGAGTGAGGTTGGGGAGCGAACCTGCATCCTCGTGGTTCCTACTAGGATTCCTTTCTGCTGCTCCACGATGGGAACTCCCAAGAATACTATAAAATTGAGTAGGTCCCCAAGGTAAGCAGCAAACCTTGGTGGCAGAAGTGCAAAGGTGCTCAAGGGGCAGCACCATTTGGGGAAAGAGGCAGTGGCTGAGCTGGTAAGCCAGGCCTGCTGAAGCTTGGGACCTCGGGGATGTGGTGGAAGCGAGGTGAGGCGGCTTGGATGTCCTTTGGTGGGTAAGAAGCTTTCCTGCAAGGTACCTCACTCTTTTCGTTGGAATTCCACCATCCTGCAAAGTTTCTGCACAATTTGTTCCCACCCGAGGCTGTGTTGCACATCAGGATTTGGGGTTGGAAGGGCTGAGATTTGTTGTTTTCCCTTTGGGGCAGCAGCTAGACCGGTGGTACTCAGGCACACTCCTCGTGGGTCCAAGGAGTCTGTCATTTCTTCCCTTTACCAGTTAATGATGGGGTTAAGTGGAAGACCATTTCCTAAGAATTTTGGAAATTTTAGCCTGCAGAAGGCAAGTCAGTAAAAGTTTTCAATTAAGTGAGTGTACATTGTAGAAGGTGTTGGACTGTGCTACAAATCCACAGGAAAAAAGAAACAAGAAGGGTGAGTAAACAGGACTAGTAATTTGCGAGCACGCACAAGCGGTGGAGTGGAACTGTGATGAGAGTATGAAAAGTAGGTCCAATTGTAGAAAATTTTAAATGACTTGTGATACTTCTGAAAGTGTGAGAGGTAAATCCAGGGGTTGTAATTCTGTAGACTGGTAGCTGGATAGATAAGGTTTTAGTGGGTGGGCCTTAGGGAAACTCTTTCTGGACTCTTTAATCTTTTTTTTTTCTTTTTTCTTTTTTGCTTTTTAGGGTAGCACCTGAGGCATATGGAAGCTCCCAGGCTAGGGGTCGATTTGGAGCTATAGCTGCTGGCCTACACCACAGTCATAGCAATGCCCGATCTGAGCCACGTCTGAGACCTACAACCATAGCTCACCACAACACAGATCCTTAACCCATTGAGCCGGGCCAGGGATGGAACCCACATCCTCATGGATGCTAGTTGGGTTTGTTAATAGCTGAACCATGAAGGGAACTTCCTCGTTAAGCTTTTTCAGCTTTAAAAGTTATTCGATTCAACAACAACAACAACAAAACGAAAATGGGTAAAGGATTTGAATGGACAGTTCTCAAAAAACGATACACAAATGACCAACAAGCACATGAAATATACTTTACATGACTAATTATTAGGGAAGTGCAAATCAAGACTACAACAAAATTGTCACCTCACACCCATTAGATGACAGCTATCAAAAACAAACAAATAATTCCTTACCCTTCTCTCTTTCTACCCTGACCCTAGAGTTATTACCATTATTAATCATTTAAGGGGGGAATTTCTTGTGGTGCAGCAAGTTAAGGATCTGGCATTGCCACTACAGTGGCCCAGGTCACTGCTCTGCCGTGGGTTTGATCCCGGGGAACTTCCACATGCCACACACAGCTAAAAAAAAAAATTAACGGTTATTTTTTCTATTTCCCTGCTAAGTTTATGTATAGATAAGTTTAAGTTTAGGCATATATCTAAACACACACACACTCCATATTCGTATATTCAAACTTACATTAGATCTACACATATCCATATATAGGATTGTGCTTAGAGACAGTGTACTATATGATTATATGCTGGTACCCCAGAGCCAGAGTGCCTTGGTTCCATTCCAGTTCCTAGTAACTTACTAGCTATTTAATCTTGGGCAGGTTACTCAATCTCTCTATGCCTGGACTGCCTCATGTTTGAAATATGATGATAATAGTACTTAGCTCATAAGGTTGTTGTGAGGCTTACATGAGATTATATTATGAAAAGGCCATATCATTCTGTTTGACACATTGTCACACAGTTTAAGTATTAGCTCTTATTATACTGATGCATTTTTGTCTGTAACTTAATTTTTATTTAATAATATGGTGGAATGTGTACACACCTCGCTGTTTTCAATGATTCCATGACACTCTGAGGTATAATATACTATATTCATCCAAGTGTTTCTCAACTGGTAAACATTAATTTTTTTGTTGCAGATTTTGCTGTTAGAAATAATGCTGCAAATAGCCTTCTCCTATTGATTTCTTTATAAATTTGCTTTTATTTCTTAGATTTTGTTCTTAAAGGAGAGTAATGGGTTCAAATTGAATTCACTTCCCATGGGAGGGGATATGCTGTTGAACTCACTGGGAAGCCTGCTTGAGGCTTCATTGCTCCTGGTGTCATTATTTAATGACCATCCATGGAAAGTGTGCTATTTTGCCCTGACACTGGCAGTGTATCAGAGTGCCTGTTCCCCCACAGCTTCACAGTGCTTAGTCAACAGTTTCAACTTTCTGTCAATCTATAGGGAAACAAAGTATAGTTTTTTTTTGGGAGGGGGTCTTTTTGTCTTTTTAGGGCTGCACCCATGGCATACGGAGGTTCCCACGCTAGGGGCCCAATTGGATCTGCAGCTGCTGGCCTATGCCACAGCCACATCGATGCCAGATCTGAGCCGTGTCTGCGAGCTACAGCATAGCTCACGGCAACGCCAGATCCTTAACCCACTGATCAGGGCCAGGGATTGAACCCTTGTCCTCATGGATGCTAGTTGGGTTTGCTAACTGCTGAGCTACTATGGGAACTCCACAAAGTATAGTTTTAATTTGCATTTCTCTTAGTTAGAGTGAGGTTGAATATGTTTTCTTATTTTAGAAGACCATTTGTATTTCTTTGGTGGACGGTCAGTTCTGGTTCTTTTTGTAAATTAACACATTACCATTTAGGTTTCAAAATGAGTCTTGAATATTAGTCAGTTTAGAATGTAAGCTCTATGAAAATCTGTTTTATTCGCTACTGTATCCCAGGTGTTTAGAAGAGTACGTGACACATGGCACATGCTCAATAAATATTTACTGAGTGAGTGACTGGTTGTTGCTAGTCAGTAAATGAGTGTCTCATCAAATTTCAATAAATAGTAAAAGTAATTTCAGGCTCCCCCAAGCTGAGGCTTATTTTTTTTATTGTGGTAAAATACAGGTAACATAAAATTTACCATCTTAATCATTTTAAGTGCACAGTTCAGTGGTGTTAAGTACATTCACATTATTGTGCTACCATCACTACCATCCATCCATAGAACTCATTTCATTTTGCAAGATGAAAGCCTGTATCCACTAAACAATAATGTCCCATTCTCTTCTCAAGGACGGGGATTGAACCCATGTCCTCATGGATGCTAGTTGGGTTCATTAACCGCTGAGCCACGACGGGAACTCCACATTTAAAAAAAAAATCTTATAGTGTCCGGGGACTTCCCACTGTAGCGTAGTGGAAGCAAATCCAACTGGGAACCATGAGGTTGCAGATTTGACCCCTAGCCTTACTCAGTGGGTTAAGGATCTGGCACTGCCATGAGCTGTGGTGTAGGTCACAGATGTGGCTTGGATCCCCCGTTGCTGTGGCTGTGGCGTAGGCTGGCAGGTACAGCTCTGATTAGACCTCTGTCCTGGGAACCTCCATATGCTGTGGGTGCGGCCCTAAAAAGCAAAAATAAAATAAAATTTTATAATGTCCATCCTCATAGGTGTGAAGTGGTATCTCGTTGTGGTTTTGGTTTGCATTTGTCTAATGATTAGTGATGTTGAACACATTTTGATGTGCTTATTATTATTATTTTTGGCTATGATATGCAATGGCTTGATGTGGGATCTCAGTTTCCAGACCAAGGGTTGAAGCCAGGCCACAGTGGTGAAAGCACCAAGTCCTAATCACTAGACCACCAAGGAACGCCCTCCTTTGCCTTTTTAAAATCCATTTTGTTATTGTTTTTGTTGAGTTGTAGGAGTTCTTTATGTATTCTGGGTATCAATTTAGTATATCCTTTATTAGATACATGGCTTACACATATTTTCTCCAATTCCATATGTTGCTTTTTTCCCTTTTGGTAGTTTACTTATTTATTTATTTTTGGTCTTTTTGCCTTTTCTAGAGCCACTCCCGCGGCATATGGAGGTTCCCAGGCTAGGAGTTGAAATGGAGCTGTAGCCACCGGCCTACGCCAGAGCCACAGCAACGTGGGATTCGAGCCTCGTCTGCGACCCACACCACAGCTCACGGCAACGCTGGATCCTTAACCCACTGAGCAAGGCCAGGGATTGAACCCGCAACCTCATGGTTCCTAGTCGGATTAGTTAACTACTGCGCCACGACGGGAACTCCTCTTTTGGTAGTGTCTTTTGATGTACAAATGTTTTAAATTTTGATGAAGTCCCACTATCTATTTTTTCTTTTGTGGCCTTCTTACTTTTGGTGGAGATCCAAGAAATCATTGTCAAACCCAATGTCATGAGGCTTTCCCCCTGTGTTTTCGTCTTTTAAAGAGCTCTTTTTCCCTTTCTAGGTTCTACCTGTAAATATGTCAAAATAATAATAGTATGATATGTTCCCTTAGGACACCCTTGATACATGTACAAGAGCTGGCCTTTTTTAGGCATTGCCAAAAAGTCAGGGCTCTGGTTTTTATATGCATTGAACTGATGGATTGGAGCACTTTGAGGGTAAATCAGCTGGGCTTACTTGTGCCTAGTGATCAGATCCAATTATTTACTGCCACAAGTGTTTATCTTTCTAGTTACTTTTAGGTCCGAAGTTATTCTGAAAATTGACAGTTCTTAATATGCTATGGGGTAGCTGAAGATTTTACTATTCATGTCCTAGCTTGATATAAAATAATGGAAGAATTAAAGTTCTGAGCTCTCCTCTGTTCCCTGTTTTTGTTTTTCTTCCCCCTGGAATCTTCACTATCACCTCCAGAGGTGATAATCTAGTCTCCAGAGATATGACAATCATCTTTGTTTTCCAGGCTAAGAATTGAGGAAAGATATCCTTTAAACTTTCTCCATAGCTCAGTTGAAATAGGTTGGTATTATTCAAAAGAAACTTCACTTAAAAACTAAGGGAGGAGGTTCAGTCCTTTGCCTCTCTCAGTGGGTTAATGATCCAGCGTTGCTGTGAGCTGTGGTGTAGGTCACAGACGAGGCTCAGATCCCGTGTCGCTATGGCTCTGGTGTAGGCCTGTGGCTACAGCTATGATTGGACCCCTAGCCTGGGAACCTTCATATGCTGTGGGTGTGGCCCTAAAAAGACAAAAAACAAAAACAAAAAACCAAAACACCTCCCCCCCCAAAAAACCCCACAACAAACTACTCAAGGGAGGAGAGGATGGGTGTAAAAAAGAAAAGAAACCATTGACAGAGGCAAAACACTGCTTTGGCTAGGTCTTGAGAAAATGCGGGAAGATGGCTTATGGAGTTAGGCAACACCACCCCCTAGAGGTCATTTTGTGCACCAAACTACTCACCAATTGTCAGTCTGTTCTGGTTGGATGGAAGAGCCAATAGGGTTTCTGAGTCGGCATTGCCAAGAGGAAAAAAAACATGGCCAGTGAGACTAGCCTGAACATCAGGATTTTGAATCCAAATGATCAAGGATTGTAGGAACGGTGTATCAACCTAGAATTGTCTTCTCAGAAATTATCTTTCAAGAACAGGAAATAAATACATTTTCAGATAAGCAAAAACTGAGACCAATCATCAAAAGACCTCAACTAAAGGAATTTCTAAAGTTACACTGTCTAGTGCAGTAGCCATTAGCCATATATAGGTATTAAAACTACATGAAATTAAAATTTCAGTAATGTAATCACCTTTGCCCCATTTCAAGTGCTCAGTAGTCATATGTGGTTAGTGGCTAGTATATTGGACAGTGAAAATATAGAAAATTTCCACCATTTTGACCACATATTGAACGGCACTGTTCAAAGATATTTCTCAAGCAGAAGGAGAAAATTCCAGAACAAAGGTCTTAGCTGCAGGTAGAAGACCTAGTAAAGAAAATTGTAAATATGTGAGTAATCTAAACAAATAATGATATAAAATAATATTAATGTCTTAATTGGGGGTGTCAAAGAAAGAAAGTACTAGGTTACTTATAAATCAGGAAGGAGGTGATTAGAGTTAAAATGTTCTAAGATCTTTTTTTATTATTCGCATATATACTGGACCAAGAAATAAAATTCAGCAATATACTGTTTATAAGTGACACACTTCAGACGTAGGGACTCAGAAAAGCTGAAAGTGAAAAGATGGAAATGTTGTCTAAAACAAATTTGTTGGTAAGCTGTACTAAAAATTGAAATGACCAAATTATAATGAGAGAACTTTTTTTTTGTCTTTTTGGGGCTGCACCTGTGGCATATGGAGCTTCCCAGGCTGGGGGTTGGTTGAATCAGAGCTGCAGCTGCCAGCCTGCACCACAGCCACAGCAACACCAGATCCGAGCCGCATCTGCGATCTACACCACAGCTCATGGCAACACCAGATCCTTAACCCACTGAGGGAGGCTAGGGATCAAACCCACAACCTCATGGTTCCTAGTTGGATTCGTTTCCGCTGTGCCATGATGGGAACTCCATGGAAGAAAAGATTTATTTAACAGAAATAACCACAATGCTATTATCCTACTGAAAACTGACAAAGTTTTTTGGATATCATTAACTATCCACTCAGTGTTCAAATTTTCCCAATTATAAGTGTTTCTTATTTCAACAGCTTATTGTTTTATTCTGGATCAAAATAAATGTCATACATTGTGATTGGTTGAAATACCTAAGTTTCTCTCTTAAAAAATAATTATTTTGAGATAATTTTAGATTTTTGGAAAAGTTGCAAAAGAGTATAGAGAATTTCCAAAAATTCTTTCACTCATGTTAACAATTTACATAACCATAGTACAATAATACATGAAATTTTAAAAATTAATGCTGGTACAATATTATTAAGTTACAGACTTATTAAAATTTCAGCCATTTCCCCTTTCAGTATCACTTTTCTGCTCCAGGATTAGATTAAGATCCCCCATTACATTTAGTTGTCACTTCTCCAATCTGTGGTGATTCCTCTGTCTTTCTTTGCTTTTCATGATTTTGACACTTTTGATAAGTACTGGTCAGTTATCTTTGTAGTATGTCACTTGGTTTTATTTAGCAACTTTATTGAGATATAATTTTCATACCATACGGTTCACCCATTTAAGGTGTGCAATTCAATATATTTAGTATATTTAGACAGCTATACCACTATCACCATCGTCTAATTTTAATACATTTTTGTCATCCTGTAAAGAAAGCTTGTATCTATTAGTAGTCACGTCCCATTCCTCTAACTCTCCACTATGTCCTCCCCTATCACCTGGAGGCAGTTATTAATCTACTTTCTACCTCTATGAAAGTGCTTATTCTGGACATTTCATACAAATGTTATGACACAAGGTGGCCTTTGTGTCTTTCACTTACAGAAAGTTCTCAGGGTTCATCTATGTTGTGACGTGTATCAGTACTTCATTCTTTTTTATGGCCAAACAATAGTCCAACATAAGGATATACCATATTTTGTTTATCCATCATCAGTGGATGGACATTTAGTTTTTTTTCATTTCTTGGCTATTAAGAATAATGCTGCAATGAACATTTCTGTAAAAGTGTTGTGGGGACAAGTGTTTTCAGTTATCTTGGGTATATACTTTGGAGTAGAATCGTTGGGTCATAAGGTGACTTTATGTTTATCATTTTGAGGAACTGCAAACTCTTTTCCAAAAAGGCTACACCATTTTACTTTCCCATTAGCAACATATGAGGTTCCAATTTCTCCATGTCCTCATCCAACACTCGTTATTGTCTTTTTTTTTTTTTTCCCTTTTCAATCGCACCTGTGGCATATGGAAATTCCCAGGCCAGGGATTGAATCCAAGCTGCAGCTGTGACCTACACCACAGCTGCAGCAATGCCATATCCTTAACCCACTGCACTGCAATGGAAACTCTCGGTGTTTTTGATCAGAGCATCTTCATGAGTGTAGTGTCTCAGGTTTTGATTTGCATTCTCCTAATGACTAATATGTTGAACATCTTTTCACGTGCTTATTGGCCACTTGTATATTTTCTTTGGTGAGACATCTATTCAAATTCTTTGCTCTTTTTAAAATTGTTATCTATTCATTGTTCAGTTGTAAGAGTTCTTTATGTTTTCTGGATGCAAGTCCCTTAGATATATGACCTTCAAATATTTTTTTTCTCCCAGTCTTTGGGCTTCCCCCAACACCCCCCCCCCCCCCCCACTTTCTTGATGGTTCCTTAAAAGAGAAGTTTTTTTGTTTTTTTTTTGTTTTTTTTTTACTTTTTAGGGCCACACCCATGGCATATGGAAGTTCCCAGGCTAGGGGTCCAGGCAGAACTACAGCTGCCAGCCTACGCCATGGCCACAGCCACACCAAGTCTGAGCCACATCTGCGACCTCACAGCTCACGGCAATGCCGGATCCTTAACCCTCTGAGCGAGGCCAGGGATTGAACCCACAACCTCATGGTTCCTAGGTGGATTTGTTTCTGCTGTGCCACAACAGGAACTCCAAAACAGAAGTTTTTTATTTTGATGATGTCCAATTTATCTATCTTATCTTTTATCAGTTGTGCTTTTGGTGTTATACCTAAGAAATCATTGCTCAACCCAAGGTCATGAAGATTTAATACTGTGTTTTCTTCTAGGTTTTAGCTCTTTTTTTTTTTGGTTTTAGCTCTTAAACTTAGGTCTATGATCTACTTTCAGTTTAAATTGTCTAGGCCCATTTGTAAAAATTAATTGATCATAAATGTTAGAATTTATTTATGAATTCTCAATTCTATTTTATTGATCTATATGTCTATCCTTATGTTAGTACCACACTATCTTGATTATGGTAGTCTATAGTAAGTTTTGAAATCAGAAAATGTGGGTCTGCCAACTGTGATCTCTCCGTGATTATTTCAGCTATACTGAGTCTCTTGCATTTCTTTTTTTTTTAAACTCAATGAATTTTATTATATTTGTAGTTTGCAACGGTCATCACAACCCAATTTCATAGCATTTCCATCCCAAACCACCAGCGCATCCTCCCCACCCCCAACCTGTCTCCTTTGGAAACCGTAAGTTTTTCAGTCTATGAGTCAGTATCTGTTCTGCAAAGTTCATCATATCCTCTTTTTTAGATTCTACATATAAGTGATAGCATATGTTGTGATGTCTCATTGTCTGACTAACTTCACTTAGCATGATAATTTCTAGGTCTATCCATGTTGCTGCAAATACCATATTTCTTTCCTTTTTATGGCTGAGTAATATTCCATTGTGTATGTTTATCCACTCCTCTGTCGATGGACATTTAGGTTGCTTCCGTGTCTTGGCTATTGTATATAGTGCTGCAATGAACATTGGAGTACATATATCTTTTTGAGTCATGGTTTTCTCTGTATAGATGCCAAGGAGTGGGATTGCTGGGTCAGGTAGAGATTCTATTTTTAGTTTTTTGAGGAATCTCCACACTGCTTTCTATAGTAGTTGCACCAGTTTATATTTCTACCAACAGTGTAATAGTGTCCCCTTTTCTCCACACCTTCTGCAGCATTTATTGTTTGTAGACTTTGTTTTTTGTTTTTTTTCCTTTTTTTAATTTTAGGGTTACACCTATGGCATATGGAGGTTCCCAGGCTAGGGGTCAAATCAGAGCTGTAGCTGCCAGCCTACACCACAGCCACAGAAATGCCAGATCTGAGCCACATATGTGACTTACACCACAACTCATGGCAACGCTGGATCCTTAACCCACTGAATGAAGCCAGGAATTGAACCTGCCTCCTCACAGATGCTAGTCAGATTTCTTTCCACTGAGCTATGATGGGAACTCAGTTTGCAGACTTTTTGATGATGGCCATTCTGGCTGGTGTGAGGAAGACCTCATAGTAGTTTTCGTTTGTATTTCTCTAATAATTAGTGGTGTTGAATATCTTTCTGTGTATATTTTGGCCATACATATGTCTTTGGAGAATTATCTGTTTAGATCTTCTGCCCATTTTTTGATGGAGGTTTTTTTTTTTTTTTTTGGTTTTGAGTTGCAGGAGGTGTTTATAAATTTTGTAGATTAATCCCTTGTCAGTCACTTCATTCACAAATATTTTTTCCCATTTTGTGGGTAGTCTTTTCATTTGGTTTAGGGTTTCCTTTGCTGTGCAAAAACTTTTAAGTTTAATTAGGTCTCATTTGCTTATTTTTGTTTTTATTATCATTAATCTAGGAGGTGGATGTGAGAAGATATTGTGGTTTATGTCGGAGAGTATTTGGCCTATGTTTTCCTCTAAGAGTTTAATAGTATCTGGTATTATATTTAAGTCTTTAATCCATTTTGAGTTTATTTTTGTGTACGGTGGTAGGAAGTATATTCTAATTTCATTCTTTTCCATGTAGCTGTCCAGTTTTCCCAGCACCACTTATTGAACAAGCCGTCCTTTCTCCATTGTATATTCTTGCCTCCTTTGTCATAGATTAGTTGACTGTACGAGTGTGAGTTTAATTCTGGGCTTTCTCTCCTGTTCCACTGATATATATTTCTGTTTTTGTGCCAGTACCATATGGTTTTGATGACTATAGCTTTGTAGTATAGTCTGAAGTCAGGGAGCCTGATTCCTCCAACTCCATTTTTCTTTCTCAGGATGTCTTTGGCTATTCTGGGTCTTTTGTGCTTCCAAACAAACTTTAAGATATTTTGTTCTAGTTCTATGAAAAATGTCCTTGGTAATTTGATAGGGATTGCATTGAATCTGTAGATTGCCTTGGGTAGTATAATCATTTTGACAATATTGATTCTTCCAATCCAAGAGCATGGTATGTCTTTCCACCTATTTGTGTCATCTTGAATTTCTTCCATCAGCATCTTATAGTTTTCAAAGTATAGGTCTCTTCTCTCTTTAGGTAGTTTTATTCCTAGGGATTTTATTCTTTTTGGTAAATAGGATTGTTTACCTAATTTCTCTTTGTGCTCTTTCATTGTTAGCATATAGAAATGCAGTTGATTATGTGTATTAATTTTGTATCCTGCAACTTTACCAAATTCAATGATGAGCTCTAACAGTTTTCTGGTAGTGTCTTTAGGATTTTCTAGGTATAGTATCATAGTTTTTTTTTTTTTTTTTTTTGTCTTTTTAGGGCTGCACCTGCAGCATATGGAGGTTCCCAGGCTAGGTGTTGAATTGGAGCTACAGTTGCCAACCTGCGTCACAGCCACAGCAACATCAGATCTGAGCCAGGTCTGCGACCTACACCACAGCTCATGCAATGCCAGATCCTTAACCCACTGAGTGAGGCCAGGGATCGAACTCACAACCCCATGGTTACTAGTTGGATTTGTTTCTGCTGCGGCACATGGGAACTCTGCTTCTAGGTATTTTTTAATTTCCTCCTTGATTTCTTCAGTGATACATTGGTTGTTTTGTAGCATGTTGTTTATTTTCCACATTTTTGTTTTTTGCAGTTTTTTTCTTTTTGTTGATTTCCATTCACATAAAGTTTTGGTTGGAAAAGATGCTTGATATGATTTCCATTTTTTAAAAAATTTACTGAGGCTTGATTTGTGACCCAGAATGTGATCAGTCCTAGAGAATGCTCCTTGTGCACTTCAGAAGAATGTGTATTCTGCTGCTTTTGGATGAAATGTCGTATAAATGTCTTTTAGGCCCATCTGGTCTAATGTGACATATAAGGCCTGTGTTTCCTTGTTGATTTTCTGTCTGGATGATCTGTCCATTGCTGTAAGTGGGGCCTTAAAGTCCCCCGCTATTATTGTGTTATTGTCATTTTCTCCTTTTAAGGTTGTTAGCAGTTGCCTTATGCCGAGACCAGCTCAGCAGGTGAGGGCTGAAGAACAGGTGCTGTGAAACATAAGAAAAAGTTAACATAAAACAAGACACAGAGACATCTATCTTAATTAAAGGTGGGAATCAGGGGACTCAAGGTCTCAGGGACCAAGAGCACCACCTCAAGAAACCACACAGCTTTCATTGTGCTCTTCAGGATTACATCAAGTGAGGAGGGGGTTGTAAGTGCAGGATATAGTTCTTTTATTATTTTAAAAGTCACATAGCTGGTTAAGCTTTTATTCTGACCTTTAGGTATTTAACAATCATAAGCATTGAGGAAGCTTGGCGTCAGCTATCTATGCATAGCATTTAGAGAATCATGATTGTGCTTCACAGATGGCATGCCTATCTGCAGCAACGGGGGTGCCTAGGTTTTCACCTTGTGCATAGGTTTGCACCTCGTTCTCCTTGCTGATGCATATTCTGCTAACAACCACTCATAAACCCCCTGGGGCCATGAGGCTCCCCTTTCTCTTGTTTTAACAGGGCATATCATGCTGTGCAAATGGTGTGCAAATCTACACAGGTCCGGCATGCCTAGATGAACGCATTATGTCCTCATTCAGCTGACCACAAGAATAACCTATGCCTTTTGGTCTTTGTTTTTAAACTTAAGTTATTTACCAGCACTGCTACTGTTTTTCAAGCAGGAATATGGGGTAAAGTAAAGCAGGACAAGATGGAGTTTTCAGTATAAAAATAGAAACAAAGAGGCTGAGAAAATATTGTAGAAACATGTCTCCCAACAGCCTTACATATTGAGGTGATCCTATGTTGTGTGCATATACATCTCTATTGTTAGATCTTCTTCTTGGATTGATCCTTTGATCATTATGTAATGTCCTTCTTAGTCTCTTATAATAGTCTTTATTTTAAGGTCTATTTTGTCTGTTATGAGTATGGCTACTCCAGGTTTCTTTTGATTCCCGTTTGCATGGGATATTTTCTTCCATTCTCTCACTTTCAATTTGTATGTGTCCCTAGAAGTGAAGTGAGTTTCTTGAAGACAGCATATGTATGGGTCTTATATTTGCATCCATTCAGCCAGTCTCTGTCTTTTGGTTGGGGAATTTAGTCCATTTATATTTAAGGTAATTATTGATATGTATGTTCTTATTGCCATTTTATTAACTGTTGTAGATGTGTTTTTGTTGCTCTTTTTTCTTCCCTTCTTCTCTTGTTCTCTCCTCTTGTGGTTTGATGACTATCTTTAGTGTTATATTTGGATTGCTTTTTCTTTTTTCTGTGTGTATCTATCATAGGTATTTGGTTTGCAGTTACCCTGAAGTTTTGATATAGGAGTCTCTCTCTCTCTCTCTATACACACACACACACACACACACACACACACACACACACACACACACGAGATTGTTTTAAGTTGTTGATTTCTTAATTGCAAGTGCATCTCCAGGGTCCTGCATTTGTACCCTCCTCTTCTCACCATTTCTGATTTTGGTAGCATGTTTGTGCGTGGATGATTACCTACCTTTACTATATGTATGCCATTTGTGGTGTTTTTCTAGTTGTGGCCTTTTTTTTTCTGCCTAGAGAAGTTCCTTTAGTATTTGTTGTAAAGCTTGTTTAGTGTTGCTGAATTCTCTTAGCTTTTGCTTGTCTGTGAAGCTTTTGATTTCTCCTTCAAAATCTGAATGAGAGCTTTGCTGGGTAGAGTAATCTTGGTTGGAGGTTTTTCCCTTTCATCAGTTTAAGAATATTGTGCCATTCCCTTCTGGCCTGCAGAGTTTCTGCTGAAAAATCTGCTGATAACCTTATCAGAGTTCCCTTGTATGTTGTTTCTTTCCCTAGCTGCTTTCAGTATTTTCTCTTTGTCTTAATTTTGGTCAGTTTGATTAATATGTGTCTCGGGATGTTCCTTCTTGGGTTATTTTCTGTGGTACTCATTGTGCTTCCTGGATTTGAATGAGTGATTCCTTTCTCATGTTAGAGAAGTTTTTGGCTATTATCTCTTCAAATATCTTTTCTGTCCCTTTCTCTCTCTCTTCTCCTTTTGGCACCCCTATAAAGTGGGTGTTGGTGTGTTTAACATTGTCTCAGTGTTCTCTTAGACTGTTTTCATTTCTTTTCAGTCTTTTTTCTCTTTTTTGTTCCACATCCATGATTTCCACTAGTCTGTCCTCCACCTCGCTTATTCATTCTTCTGCCTCCTGTTTTCTGCTGTTGGTTGCTTGTAATGAATTTTTTATTTCAGTATTGTATTTGCATCTCCTTAAATATTCTATTTCTTTGCTTAATGTTTCTTGAAATTTATCAATCTTTGCCTCCAGTGTATTTCCAACAACTTGAATCATCTTCACTATCATCAGTCTAAAACTTTTTTCATGGAGGTTGATAATCTCCAGATCACTTAGTTTTTCTGTTTTTGTTTTTGTTTTTTTCTTGCTCCCTTATCTGAGTCATAATTCTCTGCCTTTTCATTTTGTATAGACTTTTGGTTTGGTCTCCTTTTTGCAAATAATAGAGTTGTAGCCTCTCTTGCTTCTGATGTCTGCCCCCCTTGTGGCTTAAGTTGGAACAGGGGCTTGCTGTGGACTTCCTGATGGGAGGGACTGGTGCCTGCCCACTGTTAGGTGGAGCTGATTCTTATCCCTTTGATGGGTGGGGCTTTGCCTCTGGTCAAGATTAGAGGTGGCTGTGTACCTGGGGGGTTTTAGGCAGCCTATTTGTAGATGGGTGGCACTGTGATTCCACCTGGATTATAGTTTGGCCTGGGGCTTCTCAGCACTGCTGGGTGGGGCCAGATTTTTCCAAAATGGTCACCTCTAAAGGAGCACACACCAGTGATTATTCCCCAGAACTTTGCCTCCAGTGTCCTTCCCCCACAATGAGCCAAAGTCATCCCCTTTTTTTTCAGGAGATCCTCCAAGAACCACAGTCAGTTCTGACCCAGATTCCCTTGGAGTCTCTGCTTTTCCCTGGGGCCCAGTGCACATGAAAACCTGTGTGCACCTTTCAGGAATGTGGTCTCTGTTTCCCCTAGTCCTGTGGAGCTCCTGCATACAAGCCCCACTGGCCCTCAATGACAAATGCTTCAGGGGCTCCTTCTCCCAATGACAGATCCCCAGGCTTGGGACCTGATGTGGGGTTCAGAACTCTCACTCCCATAGGTGAGTCTCTGTGATACGGTTACTTTCCAGTCTGTGGGCTGCCCACATGATAGGTATGGGGTTGCTTATATTGTGTAATCACACCTCCTAGCATCTTGATGTGGCCTCCTCTTTGTCTTCTGGAGTAGGGTATCTTTTTTGATAGTTTTCAGTCTATTTGATAAAAGGCTGTTCAGCAGTTGGTTGTTATTTTGTTGCTTTTATGAGAGAAGGTGAGCTCTAGTACTTCTATTACACCATATTAATCCCCTTCCTCTTGCATTTCTATAGGAATTTTAGAGTCACCTCAATTTCTGCAAAAAATGCAGCTAGGATTTTGATAAGTATTGTGTTGAATCTGTAGGTCAATTGGTAAGTATTGCCATCTTCAGAATATTAAGTTTTCCAAATATTGAACATGGTATATCATTTTTATTAAACAGGAGAAAACCAAACAAATTTTATTTTATTTTATTATTATTATTATTTTTTTTAGGGCTGCACATGTGGCATATGGAAGTTCCCAGACTAGGGGTCAAATTGGAGCTACAGCTGCTGGCTATACCACAGCCACAGCGACGACAGATCTGAGCCGTGTCTGTGAACTACACCACAACTCATGGCAATGCTGGATACTTAAGCCACTGAGCAAGGCCAGGGATTGAGCTGGAATCCTCATGGTTACTAGTTGGGTTCATTAACACTGAGCAATAATGGAAAAATCCTCAAACAAAATTTTAATAACATGTATACATGGGAGAGATCCAGGAAAACTGAGTAACTCTGAACATGGTATATCTTTTCATTTACTTAGATTCTCTTTACTTTTTCAACAGTATTTTACAGTTTTCAATTAATTCTAATTTTATTTTTTTATTTTATAAAAAAATTTTTTTGGCTTACCTGTGGAAGTTCTCTGTGCTGGGAATCAAACCTGTGTCACAGCCTGACCTCAACTAATGCAGTAACAGTGCCAAATCCTTAACCTGTTGTACTACAAGAGAACTCCTAATTCTTAATTTTGTTTAAGTTTGATTATTGCTGATGTCCATAAATACAGTGCTTTTTTGTATATTGATCTTACATATCATAATCATGCTGAACTCATTTATTAGTTCTAACTGATTTTTAGAGGGTTCTTCGGGATTTTCTGTTTATAAGATCCTGTTGCAAACATAGTTTTACTTCTTCCTTTCCAATCTGGATGCCTTTTATTTACTTTTCTTGCTATTTGCCCTGGCTAACACTCAGTACAGTGTTGAAAAGAACTAGAGAGAATGGGCATCCTTGTCTTGTTTCCAATTTTAGGGGGAAAAGATTCATTGTTTTGCCATTTAGTGTGATGAAAGCTATATGTTTTTCATTGATGCACTTTATCAGACTGAGGGAGTTTATTTCCATTTTTAGTCTGTCTAGTGTTTTTGTAATGAAAGGTGTTGGATTTTTCTCAAATGCTTTGTTTGTACCTATTGAAATGATCATGAGGGTTCTCTTCTTTGTTCTACGAATATAGTGTTACATCACTGAATTTTCTGATTGTTAAATCAACCTTGTATTCTTAGGATAAATCCCATTTGTTTATGGTGTATAATCCTTTTGATATGTTACTGGATTCAGTTTGTTAGCATTTTGTTGAGAATTTTTGCTTCTATATTCATAAGGGATATTTATCTGTAGTTTTCTTTTTTATATCTTTGTCTAATTTTAGTATCTGAGTAATAACACTGGCCTCATAAAATATATCCTCTACTTCTAATTTCTGGAAGAGATTGTGTAGAATTGATATTCTTCCTTTATTTTTATGTCTGTTGTATTTTTAGAGCCACATCTGTGGCAAATAGAGATTCTCAGAGCTATAGTGGCTGGCCAGCACCACAGCCACAGCAACGTGGGATCTGAGCTACATCTGTAACCTACACCACAGCTCATGGCAATGCTGGATCCTTAACCCACTGAGTGAGGCCAGGGATCGAACCCAAGTCCTCATGGATACTAGTTGGGTTTGTTAACCACTGAGGCATGACAGAAACTCCTGTATTAATTCTTCTTTATATGTTTGACAAAATTCACCGATGAAGCTATCTGGGTCCATGGGAAGTTTTTTCAAGTTATTAAAATTGATTTGGTTTTGTTTGCTACTTTATCATGATTAGATTGAAATTATGCATCTTAAATCTCTTTTATTTTATAGATTCCTTCTCTTTCTCTCTCTATATATTTGCAGTTTGTGGAAAAAAAGCCAAGGCAATATTTAATGGCTCACATTCAAAAGTGGTATGTAGCAAGATAATAGGCAGTTTGAGAATGAAAGGAATTTCTATATATTTTTATATCCCTCTTTAGCTTATCAAAGGTTAGGCCTAGTTGGCTAGATCAGGAGTTTTTCTCATGGGAGTTCCCATTGTGGCCCAGCAGAAATGAATCTGATTAGGAACCATGAGGTTGTTGGTTCAATCCCTGGGCTCCCTCAGTGGGTTAAGGATCTGGGGTTGCCGTGAGCTGTGGTGTTGGTCAAAGATGTGGCTTGGATCATGTGTTGCTGTGGCTGTGGCTGTGGCGTAGGCCGGTGGCTGTAGCTCTGATTGGACCCCTAGCCTGGGAACCTCCATATGCTGAGGGTGTGGCGCTAGAAAAAGACAAAAAGACCAAAAAAAAAAAAAAGGAAAGAAATGAAGGCATGAAGAAAGAGTTTGGGAAGAATTCCCTGGAAGTGCAGCAGGTAAAGGATCCAGCATTGTCACTGCTGTGGCTCGGGTCACTGCTGTGGTGTGGGCTTGATCCCTGGCCCGGGAACTTTCACATGTGTCGGGTGTGGCCAAAAGAGAAAAAGAAAGAAAGAGTTTGAAGGGCAGATCTGTTAACCTGTGAACAGCAGAAATTTCAGAACAGAAAATGAATCAATAGAAGTGAGTGTTACTTAAATACTAGGAAAAAAAAATCCTGTAAGCAGAAGGGAAATTTGAATGTTCTTATTGAAAAGGGTCACATAGGCAGTATTAATGGAAACAAACACCTGGATATATCATAGTGAAATGTCTGAATTTCAGGGATAAGTAGAAATTCTTATCAGCATCCAGAGGGCTCTTTCAGGAGGGAGAGAATCAGAGTAGCATTGGATTTCTCTTCTAAGACTTTGGACATTTGGTATAGGTAATGGAGGGGGGAGGAGGGAAGGACTGGGATTCTAGGCACCTCCATCTAACCAAAACAAAAGACCCTTCAGACATGCAGGGAGTCAGGGCATAAACCACATGCACTTCGGGGAGATACTCAAAAGATACTTTTAACCAGGAGACCAAACAGAACAAAACTGTCTAAATAGGAGAGGACAAAGAGGAGAGAAAGGTGAGATGAGTGATGACACAACATATAGAGTTAAGTCTATAGTATAAATGGACAATTAATAAAAAGCAAGGATCCATGAGAATGAAGAATCATATCATAAGAAAAAATAATAGGCTGATAACTAAAATTTTAAACTATATTTGCAAAATCTAAGAGTTGAGGTTAAGGTAGAGGAAGAATGAGAACATAAACCTTTTTTTAATTTTCACTTTGCTTGGGTTGGGGGAGGAATGGATGTATAAAACTTTTGGTGTGGGGGATCAGTATAACTGTGTATATATTTGTGTGTGTGTGTGTGTGTGTGTGTGTGTGTGTGTGTGTGTATTTTTTTTTGGCTACACCCATGGCACGTGGAAGTTCCCTGGCCAGGGATCCAGCCTGTGCCATAGCAGCAACCCGAGCCACTGCAGTGTCAATGCCAGATCCTTAACCTGCTGAGCCACATGGGAGCTCCCTAGTTTCACTATATTAGTGAAAATATATTGGTCTAATTATAACTGTTAGGAAGATGATCATGAGCACAATTTAAAAGCATTATAGAACTCCAAGTTTGTAGGAGGAAAAATAATGAACAGACGTTAGATTGGGGAGTTCCCCAGTGGCAAAGTGGGTTAAGGATCCAGCATCACAGCTGTGGCTTGGCTTGGATTTGGTCCCTGGCCTGGGAACTTCCACATGTTGTAGTTGAAGCCAAAAAAAAAAAAAAAAAAAGAATATATTAGACCAAACTAGCAAAAGTAAGGGAATGGAAAATAAACACCAAGGAATATAAATGGTAAACATAACATGTACAGAAGGAATAAATTCAACTGTATTTTTTTCTAAATGTAAACAAGGCTAAAATCATCAGTCAAAAGGACGATATTGAATTAAATAAAATCCAGCTTTATGTTGTTTACATAAAATGCACCAGAAAATGAAGAAGTGGCTGGCTATAAACAAAGATAGAAGAAAGATTTTTAAATTTTTTTGCTTGCACCCATGGCATGTGGAATTCCTGGGCCAGGGATTGAATCTGAGCCACAGCAGCAGCAGCCTGAGTCACTGCAGTGACAACGCCAGATCCTTAACCTGCCCCGCCATAAGGGAACTTCACGATATGTTTTACCATACACCATATTGTACTTTTTAATATTTGTACCTTGTATGTATAGTATGTTCCCCAAATTAAGCAAGCATTAATAAAATAAACATGCAAAGTATACCAGGCCGAAGCAAGAGTAGCAACATTATCGTCTTACAAATTGAAATCAAATTCAGAACACTTTGAACAGAACAAATAATGATATTATTTTAGGATAAGATCAGGTACAGTTCAAGAAGAAGATATAATAGCTATTACTGTTCCCCCCCCACTTTGGCTTTTTAGGGCCATACCTGCAACATACGGAAGTTCCCAGGCTAGGGGGTTGAATGGGAGCTACAACTGCTGGTCACAGCCACAGCCCCAGCAATGCCAGATTTGAGCCAAGTCTGTGACTCACACCACAGTTTGCGGCAGCTCGGATCCTTACCTACTGAGCCAGGCCAGGGATTGAACCCACATCCTCATGGATACTAGTTGGGTTTTTAACACACCGTGTCACAACGAAAACTCCATAAACTTTACCTACTTTGTGTGTGCGTGTGTGTGCGTGTGTGTCTTTTTAGGGCCGCACCCACAGCTTATGGAAGTTCCCAGGCTAGGGGTCGAATCAGAGCTGCAGCTGCTTTGAGGTTATATTTGATCAAAAGAGAGGAGAAACTGCATTGTCCAGGGTAGCTGTTTCCAACTGTGTGATTCTAGCCCTGTTCATTGCCTTTGAGCTACTTCACAGCTCTTTCTAAATTGCAGGCAACTGAGGAATATTGTCAAAGCCAAAACCAAACAATTAAGAAGATTTAATTTTATTCAGACTGTTGTAGTAGGGAGAGCACTCAGATTGGTGGATCAGAGTACCTTGGCAAGGTGATTTTATGTTAGACTTTATAGTAGAGAGAAATAGAGAAATTATAGGTGGAATGATTTACAACTGGGATTGTTTTGTAATCAGGGAAAGTTTCAGTCAATTGAACATGAAATGTTTATTTCTGTGTCTAGCTAGTTTCAGAGGATAAACAGTGCTAATCTCAGTTAGTCATTCATGTGACAAAGAACTGGTGGTTGGAGGCCCTGTGCCTGGCCTTGCAGTTGGGGTCCAGGCAAAAGGGGAAACGTTTGTGTTTGGCCTTGTCACAGGTAAACAGGGAGTGGTGAGAAGGAGTGGACAGTGAGTTTTACCTAAGTCACATGGGGAAGGGTGGTTCTTTGCAGTCAGCCGTTTCCTAGAACACAAAAGGGTGGGGAGATTCCAGAAAGAAAAAGATTGGGAGTGGGGCTTCTTAACCATTGTTGTTTTCTGGGAACACAGGCTCAAGAAAAGTTCAACATTGTCAAACCGAAAACTTTAGCCTGCCCTAAAGAGTTCCAGGGGACCTCTCTCTCCTTTTCTGTTGAAGAAGTACCTTTATTTGCAATTCCATATCTTTTCTCAATATAAATTTGTGCTTCTTGACTTTTTTTTTTATTTTTCTTTTTTGGCTGCCCAGTGGCATATGGAGTTCCCAGGCTGGGATCAAATCCAAGCCACAGTAATGTTGGATCCTTTAACCCACTGTGCTGGCCAGGTATTGAACCTGCATCCTGGAGCAGCAAAGAAGTTGCCAATCCCTTTGCACCACAGATGGAACTCTGTGTTGCTTTTTACAAATTTTTTTTTATTGTTATCTTTTGTCTTTTTAGGGCCTTGCCTTTGGCATATGGAAGTTCCCAGTCCAGCGGCTGAATTGGAGCTGTAGCCGCTGGCGATACCATAGCCACATCAACGGGGGATCCGAGACTTATCTGTGACCTACACCACAGCTCACTACAACGCCGGATCCTTAACCCACTGAGCAAGGCCAGGGATCCAACTCGCATCTTTATGGATACTGTTTGGGTTCATCAACTGCTGAGCCACAACAGAAACTCCTGTTTTTTCCTTTTTAATATTCTAAATACGAATGAAATCATCTGGTGTTTGTTTTTCTCTGACTTATTTCATTCAGGGTAATACTCTCAAGTTCTTTTCATATTGTTACAAGTGGTAAGATTTCATCATTTTAATGGCTATTTCATTACATTGTAATAACATTTAGGTTGTTTCCATATCTTAGCTACTGTAAATAATGCCACAATAAACATAGCATTGCATATATCTTTTCAAATTAATGTTTCAGTATTCCTTGGATAAATACTCAGAAGTGGGATAGCTGGATCATGTTGTAGTTCTATTCTTAATTTTTTGAGGAATCTCCATACCATCTTCCATAGTAGCTGCACCAATTTACATTCCTACCAACAGTGTATAAGGTTTCCTTTTTTCCCACATTCTTTGCAACACTTTTTATTTCTTGTCTTTTTGATAATAGCCAATGTAGCAAACATGAAGTGCTATCTCACTGTGTTGATTTGTATTTCCTTAATAATTAGTGAAATTGAACATCTTTTCATATACCTCTTGTGTTGACCATCGGTATGTCTTCTTTGAAAACAATGGCTATTCAGCTCCTCTGTCCATTTTTCATGGGGCTCTTTGTTTTTTGGTGTGTTGAGTTTTATGAGTTCTTTATATATTAGGACATTAACCTCTTGCTGTATATTATCATTTGTAGATATCTTCTCCCATTTAATAGGTTTTCTTTTCATTTTATTGATGGTTTCCTTTGCTGTGCAGAAGCTTTCTAATTTGATGAAGTCCCATTTGATTATTTTTGCTTTTGTTTCCTTTGTCTGAGGAGGCATATCTAGGAAGATATTGGCAAGACTGATGTCAGAAAGCTTATTGCCTAGATTTTCCTCTAGGAGTTTTATGGTTTTAGGTCTTGTATTCAATTTTTAAAATTTATTTTGAGTTAATTTTTGTATATAATATGAGATAGTGGTCTAGTTTCACTTTTTTGCAAATGACTGTCCAATTTTTCCAGCACCAGCACCAGTTATTAAAAAGACTATCCTTTCTCCATTGTATGTTTTTGCTCCTTTGTTGAAAATTAATTGTCCATATATGCATGGGTTTATTTCTGGGCTCTTAACTCTGTTCCATTCCATTGATCTACGTATGTTTTTTTTTTCTTTCTTTCTAACATGACCCTTTATTTCTTGGAATTGAATTGCTGAGACAAAGACAATGAGTATATGTTTAAAGCAAGAGTTTTTAAAATAGGAGTTCCTGGAGTTCCCATGGTGGCTCAGTGGTTAACGAATCTGACTAGGAACCACGGGGTTACTGGTTTGATCCCTGGCCTTGCTCAGTGGGTTAAGGATCCGGCGTTCCCGTGAGCTGTGATATAGGTCGCAGATGTGGCTCAGATCCCGAATTGCTGTGGCTCTGACATAGGCTGGTGGCTACAGCTCTGATTCGGCCCCTAGCCTGGGAGCCTCCATATGCCGCGGGAGAGGCCCCAGAAATGGCAAAAAGACAAAAATAAATAAATAAATAAAATAGGAGTTCCTGTCATGGTGCAACAGAAATGAATCCGACTAGGAATCATGAGGTTGCGGGTTTGATCCCTGGCCTCGCTCAGTGGGTTAAGGATCCGGCATTGCTGTGAGCTGTGGTGTAGGTTGCATACATGGCTCGGATCCCGAGTTGCTGTGGCTGTGGCATAGCCTGGTGGCTACAACTCTGATTAGACCCCTAGCCTAGAAACCTCCATATGCCACAGGTGCGGCCCTAGAAAAGACAAAAAAAAAAGTTTTAAAAATATACTTTTGTTTCTATAATATGGAGTCCCAGAAATGAGATTGCTGAATCAATGGGCACATTTGTAACACAATAGTTTTGGGGAAATACGCTTTTATTTATAGTATAGAGTTATAAGAATTGGATTGCTGAATGTATTTTAATGCAATAATTTCCAAACAATGTTCTATGAAAATCTAGATTTTTCTTTTTTGGCTGCACCTGTGGCATGTGGAAGTTCCTTGCCCAAGGGCTGAAGGATCCTTAACCCATTGCACCACAAGAGAATGTCCATATCAGTTTTTTTTGCCAATATCATGCTTTTTTTTTTCCTCTCTTTTCAGGGCCTTGCCCGTGGCATATGGCAGTTCCCAGGCTAGGGGTCTAATTGGAGATGTAGCTGCTGGCCTGTGAGAGAGCGAGCTGCATCTGCAACCCACACCACAGTTCATGGCAACGCTGGATCCTTAACCCACTGAGCAAGGCCAGGGATGGAACCCACATTCTCATGGACACTAGTCGGGTTTGGTACTGCTGAGCCACAACAGGGAACTCCTGGGATTGTTTTCTTTTTTCTTTTTGGTCTTTTTTTTAGGGCCACACACTTGGCATATGGAATTTCCCAGGCTAGGGGTTGAATCGGAGCTGCAGCTGCCAGCCTACGCCATAGCCACAGCAGTGCTGGATCCAAGCTGCATCTGCAACATACTCTGCAGCTTGTGGCAACACCAGATCCTTAACCCACTGAGCAAGGCCAGGGCTTGAACCAGAATCCTCATGGAGACTGTATCGGGTTCTTAACCCCCCTGAGCCATAACAGGAACTCCATGATACCTTTTATTTCTTTATGTTGCCTAATTGCTCTAGCTAAGACTTCCAATTCTCTGATAAATAGGAAATGGCAAGAGTGGGCACCCTTGTCTTGTTCCTGATGTTAGAGGGATGGCTTTCAATGTGTTATCATTGAGTATGATATAGGCTATGAGTTTGACATATGGGCTTTAGTGTGTTGAGGTACATTACTTCTAGATCCACTTTATGAGGAGTTTTTAATCATGAATGTGTGTTCAATCTTGTCAAATACTTTTCCTGCATTTATTGAGATGATCATATGGGTTTTATACTTCACTTTTTTTTTTGTCTTTTTGCTGTTTCTTGGGCCGCTCCTGTGGCATATGGAGGTTCCCAGGCTAGAGGTCTAATTGGAGCTATAGCTGCCTGCCTACACCAGAGCCACAGCAGTGCGGGATCTGAGCCACATCTGAAAACTACACCACAGCTCACAGCAACGCTGGATCCTTAACCCACTGAGCAAAGCCAGGGATCGAACCCACAATCTCACGGTTCCCAGTTGGATTCGTTAACCACTGAGCCACGACGGGAACTCCCCTATCCTTCACTTTGTTAATGAGGTGTATAATTTTGGATAGTTTGCAGATGTTAAACCATCTTTACATCCCTAGAATAAGTCCCACTTGATCATGATGTGTGATGCTTTTAATATATTGTTGTATTCGACTTGCTAATATTTCATTGAGGATTTTTGCATCTATATTCATCAAATACATTAGCCTATAATTTTCTCTTTTTGTGTTGTCTTTGGTTTTGGTATCAGGGTGGTGGTGGCCTTATAAAAGGAGTGAGGAAGCATTCCTTCCTCTTACATTTTTTTGGGGTTAAAAATATTAATTAAAAAAACCTAAAATTAAATATTTTAATTTTTGGTAAAATTTACCTGTAAAGCTTTATCTGGTATTGGCAAAAGACAAATACGTAGATCAATGGAACAGAATCGAGAGCCCAGAAATAAATTCATGCACATGTGTTCTGGTCTTGTGTGTGTGTGTGTGTGTGTGTGTGTGTGTGTGTGTGAGAGAGAGAGAGAGAGAGAGAGAGAGAGGGAGACAGGGCTTCTGAGCTTCTTGATCACTGTCTCAATCTCTGTGCTTGTGATTGTTCTATTCAGATTTTCTCTTTCTTCATGATTCATCCTTGGAAGGTTGTACAGTTCTAAGAATTCATCTATTTCTTCTAGGTTGTCCAATTTGTTGACATATGGCTGTTCATAATATTCTCTTATAAACATTTGTATTTCTGTGGTATCTGTTGTCATTTCTCCTCTTTCATTCTTCTTCTTCTCTCTCTCTCTCTTTTTTCATGGCATGCAGAAGTTCCTGGGCCAGGGATTGAACCTACACCACAGCAATGACAATGCCAGATCCTTAACCCACTGCATCACCAAGGAACTCCCTTTCCTCTTTCATTTCTGATTTTATTTTTCAGAGCCTTCTCTCTTTTTTTCTTAGTGAGTATAGCAAAAGGTTTGTCATTTCTGTTTATCTTTTCAAAGAACAGCTCTTAGATTAATTAATATTTTCTATTGTCTTTTAAATCTCCATTTAATTTCTTTTCTGATCTTTATTATTTTCTTCATTCCACTAACTTTGGGCTTCATTTATTCCTCTTTTTTTGTTCCCTTAGGTGTAAAGCTATGTTGTTTATTTGAGAGTTTTCTTGTTTCTTTTTCTTTCTTTCTTTTTTTTTTTTGTCTTTTGTCTTTTTAGGGACGCACCCGCGGCATGTGGAGGTTCCAGGCTAGGGGTTGAATTGGAGCTGCAGCTGCCAGCCTACACCACAGCCACAGCAAGGCCAGCTCTGAACCTCGTCTGTGACCTACACCACAGCTCACGGCAACACCAGATCCTTAACCTCCTGAGTGAGGCCAGGGATTGAACCCGCAACCTCATGGTTCCTAGTCGGATTTATTTCTACTGCACCATGACGGGAACTCCAGAGAGTTTTCTTGTTTCTTGAGGCAGGCTTGTATTGCTATAAACTTTCCTCTTAGTACTGAATTTGCTATATTCCATAGATTTTGGCATGTTGAATTTTCATTTTCATTTGTCTTCTGGTAATTTTTTATTTCTTCTTTGATTTCCTTGTTGACTCCATAGCTGTTCAGTAGTATGTGTGGAATTTTTCTAGTTTTCTTCTTATAGTTTATTTCTAGTTTCACATCATTGTGATTGGAAAAGATGCTTGATATTATTTCACTTTTCTTAAATTTATTGAGATTTATTTTGTGTCTTAATATATGGTCTATCCTTGAGAAAGTTTCATTTTGAGAAGAATGTGAAGTTCCTGTCGTGGTGTGGCAGAAACAAATCCTACTAGGAACCATGAGATTGCAGGTTCGATCCCTGGCCTCACTCAGTGGGTTAAGGATCTGGTGTTGCTGTGAGCTGTGGTGTAGGTTGCAGAGGAGACTTGGATCTGATGTTGCTGTGGCTATGGTGTAGGCTGGCAGCTGTAGCTCCTATTGGACCCCTAGCCTGGGAACCTCCATATGCCGTGGGTACAGCCCTAAAAAAAGACAAAAAGACAAAAAAAAGTATTTGAGAAGAATGTGTATTCTGCTGCATGTGTACATAATATTCTATACAAATCTTATTAAATCCATTTGACCTAATGTTTCATTTAAGACCATTGTTTCCTTATTGACTTTCTGCCCGGTTGACCTGTCCATCGATGCAAATGGAAAGTTAAAATCATCTGCTATTGATGTGTTGCTGTTAATTTCTTCCTTTATGTCTGTTAATAACTTTTTTTATATTTTGATATTCCTTTGTTAGGTGAATATATATTAATCACTGTTATGTCTTTTTGATGAATTGTCTCCACTATCGTTGTATATTGTCCATATTTGTCTCTTGTTACCTTTTTGACTTGAAGTCTATTTTGTCTGATATGAGTAAGGCTACACCCATTTTCTTTTGGCTGCCACTTGCTTGGAGTATCATCTTCCATCCCTATGTTTGTCTTTAGTGCTGCAGTGAGTCTCCTGGAGGCAGCATATTGTTGGTCTTGTTTTTTAATCCATCCAGCAACTCTGTGTCTTTGGATTGGTAAATTCAGTTCATTTTACATCTAGGGTGATTATTGATAGTTGAGGACTTAGTACTGCTATTTTATCTGTTGTTTTCCAGTTGCTCTGTATCCCCATTGTTTCTTTTTTCCTTGTATTTATGTCTGCCATTTTGGTTTGGTGGTTTGTTTTCTTTCTTTCTTTCTTTCTTTCTTTCTTTCTTTCCTTTCTTTTCTTTTTTGTCTTTTTGCCTTTCTTGGCCTGCTCCCCGCGGCATATGGAGGTTCCCAGCTAGGGGTCTAATCGGAGCTGTAGCTGCCAGCCTACACCAGAGCCACAGCACGGCTGGTCCCCAACCCACTGAGCAAGGGCAGGGACCGACACCGCAACCTCATGGTTCCTAGTGGATTCGTACCACTGCGCCCGACGGGAACTCCTCACCATTTCTGATTTTGGTACATAATGTGCAGTATGATTTTGTACTTTTACTGTATATATATGCCTTTACTGGTAAGCCTTGTCATTTGTGGTATTTTTGTTTCTGGTGCGGCCTTTTCTTTTCTGCCCGAGAAGTTCCTTTAGTATTTGTCATAAAGCTGGTTTATTGGTGTTGAATTCTGTTAGTTTTTGCTTGTCTGTAAAGCTTTTGATTTCTCCTTCAAATCTGAATGAGAGCCTTGCTGGGTAAAGTAACCTTGGTTGGAGGTTTTTTCCTTTTATCACGTTAAGTATATCATGCCACTCCCCTCTGGCCTGCAGAGTTTCTGCTGTGAAAAAATCTGCCAATAACCTTATCAGGTTCCCTTGTATTGTTATTTGTTTCTTTCCCTAGCTGCTTTCAGTATTTTCTCTTTGTCTTTAATTTTTGTCAGTTTGATTAATATGTGTCTCAGGGTGTTCCTTCTTGGGTTTATTTTATATCATACTCATTGTGCTTCCTGGATTTGAGTGAGTGGTTCCTTTCCCATGTTAGGGAAGTTTTCAGCTATTATCTCTTCGAATATTTTTTCTGTCCCTTTCTCTCTCTCTTCTCCTTCTGGCACCCCTATAATACAGATGTTGGTGTGTTTAACATTGTCTCAGTGTTCTCTTAGACTGTTTTCATTTCTTTTCAGTCTTTTTTCTCTTTTTTGTTCCACATCCATGATTTCCACTAGTCTGTCCTCCACCTTTCTTGTTCGTTCTTCTGCCTCCTGTATTCTGCTGTTGGTTGCTTCTAATTAATTTTTTATTTCAGTTATTGTATTTTGCATCTCTTCTTGCTTAAGTTTTATATCTTGTATTTCTTTGCTCAGTGTTTCCTGTATATTATCAATCTTTGCCTCCAGTTTATTTCTAATGTCTTGCATCATCTTCAGTATCAATAGTCTAAAGTCTTTTTCTCGGGAGTTCC